>NW_022992009.1:28247-403420 GCF_902827175.1 Gymnodraco acuticeps | reverse complement strand
TCAAGTTCTCAAGAATCTGCTTCCAAAGCACTTAATCTCTTTATAACAGACTTAAACTTAATTGATGTGTGGAGGGTGCATAATCCATCTGCGAGAGGACTATACATTTTTTTTCCACGAGACATAAAACCTTCTCTCGAATAGACTACATTCTTATATCTTCTGGGCTGATGCCTTCAATACAGTCAATTGAGTTCCTACCCAGACATCTCTCGGATCACAACCCAATTTTAGCTAATTTTAACTATGGAAATATAAAAAATGGGGCTACTAGATGGAGGTTCAACACAACCCTTTTAAAGAACAACACATTTATATCGCAATTGAGATCAAAACTGACCGAATTTATAATCTTGAATAAGAATAGCGTCACAGATGTGACGGTGGTCTGGGCCACCATCAAGGGTTTTATACGAAATAATGCTATACGGTTCAGTTCCCACCTACATAAAAGCCGACTGCAAAATATTTCTCACCTAGAAGAAAAATGTAATATGTTGGAAAAAGTCCTAAAAGAGAGATACACAACAACAATAGAAAGTGAGCTCAAAACAAAGCAAGCAGAACTTAACGACCTGTTAAGACACAGGGCAGAATATATGATCCATATAACCAAACACAAGTATTATGCAGAAGGCAGCAGACCAAGCCACCTTTTGGCATTAACTTTAAAACAACAAGAGGCTAAAGGACCATACCAGCAATCAGATGTAATAAACGCGGAACAGTATCTTCTACAGAGGAGATAAATGAAACATTTAAAAATTACTTTAAAGAACTGTATTCAAGTAGCTCAGTCCCTTCTGACGAAGACTTCGCCACATTTTTTAGCGGGTTAGGCCTCCCTACATTATCATTAGATGACACCAAAACACTGGAGTCACCTATCACGCTGGAGGAGCTATATAAAGCTGTCAAAGCTACAAATAAGGGCCGTACGCCGGGTATAGATGGCATACCTGTGGAACTCTATTTAACATTTTGGGATATTATTGGACCGGTATGGTTAGAAACACTTAATTATGCTACCAATAAGGGTATGTTCCACAAAGACTTAAATACGGCTCTGATTACGGTTATACCAAAACCTGGGAAGGACCCCTTTGAATGTTCTAACTATCGCCCAATATCACTGATAAATGCTGACCTCAAAATTTTTTCCAAGGTCTTAGCTATTAGACTTGAGACGGTGGTTGGGAAATTAATAAGCCCCGATCAAACAGGCTTTATTAAAGGGCGGCTCGCATCTGATAATATCCGCAGACTCCTGCACATTCTTGGCGCAACACATACAATTCCACCTGCCTGTGGCCTTTTGTTTTTAGATGCTGAAAAGGCGTTTGATCGCGTGGAATGGCCATATCTATGGAGGGTTCTGAAAGAATTTAAATTTGGAGATACATTTATTAACATGATTCAAACATTGTATGCGAATCCTACAGCTCGAGTATGCGTGGGAGGAAGCTTCTCCGACTTATTTGACATAAAACGGGGTACAAGGCAAGGAGACCCTCTGTCTCCTTTAATTTTCAATTTATCGATCGAACCACTGGCACAATTCATTAGGAATTGTCCTCAGATTTCCCCCATCACAATAGGTGGAACGTCACATTCTATATCACTATATGCAGACGATACATTAGTCTGTATGGCAGATGTTCAGCGAACCCTCCCCTGTGTCTTAGAAGTAGTGGAGCAGTTTGGGCAGCTTTCGGGATACAAGATTAACCTATCAAAATCAACACTGATGCTTCTTAACATAGGCCAAAGTGAAGTGTCCCTCCCACCCCAAATCAATGTTTCAAATGAGGTCCTCTATTTAGGTATTAAGGTTAGTACTTCCTTATCATCTATAGCTAAAACAAATTACTCTTTAGTTTTGAAGAAAATAGAAGAAGATATTACAAGATGGAAACACCTTCCAGCATCAGTCCCAGCCCGTTTATCGGTTGTTAAAATGAACATATTGCCCCGCATAAATTTCGTAAGCTCAATGATCCCCCTAGCACCTCCAACAGGATACTGGCAAAAACTAGATTCTTTACTTCGATGCTACATCTGGAATGGTAAACGACCCAGTATAAAATGGTCAGCTCTTCAATATAGAAAATCAGATGGGGGATTGGCATGCCCAAATTTTAAACTATATCATTGGGCATTCATATTAAGATCTCTCAGCTATTGGGTAGATGAAGATAAAATGTCATCTTGGAAGAATATGGAACAAGATTTAATAGCGCCGATAAGATTAAGGGACTTTCTCCTTTCAGGTATATCTACCAAAAAATGTGATTTACTGTACGGTCCAATTTTAACTTATATGATTAAAGTGTTCTGAGCAGCAGGGAAATTCCTAAACTTTAAGAGTGTGTGGTGTAGGTCATCTCCATTATGGAACAATCATAACCTATTGACTGGGGGAAAACCATTTAACAACAAAGCTTGGGAGGATAAAGGTATTAAAACTCTTCAGGACATTAATGGGGAAAATTGTATTCATGACTTTCAAAAACTGGTCTCTCAATATAATATTGATCAACACTCTCTTCTTTTACTTTAGAATAAGGTCTGCCTGTAAAGCCTATGGGGTCCCCTGGGGGTCAGATTTGAAAGAACATCCTATTCTGAGTTGGGTGCAAAGTGCTCCCAAAAAAATAGTTTCGTTTATCTATAATAATCTTAACTCCCAGAACTATATTCCTACATCAGGCATGAGAGCATGGGACAGGGAAATATCTACTTTAGGACAAGAATTGGATTGGGATGCAATTTGGGCTAATGTTACGGGTGCTTCAAAAAACCCAAACCATCAGTATATACATCTGAAATTTTGTCATAGAGCATATCTAACACCAATAATTAGACACAGAATTGGATTGGTACCTGACCCGTATTGTTCATTTTGTCACCAGGGAACCATTGGCTCTTTCTTACATGTTGTATGGGAGTGTCCAGGAGTATTGCACTTTTGGGGGAAGGTTATTAGTACCCTTACAGATTTAATAGGGTTGAGATTACCAATGGAACCTGCTGTACATCTTCTAAATGATGAATCTCACCTTTCCCTTACGGGGAAAACTCGCAAAATCTGGCTAACAGGCTTGACTGCAGCTAAAAAGATTATAGTCCAACGTTGGAAACCTCCTCACGATATTTCAAGTTCTCACTGGCTTCAGAGTTTTTTGAACATTTCTTACCTTGAACTGTCCTCTGCGAGAATCAACGATGCAAAACCTGATACAATTTTAATGTGGACAGATCTGATATCTAACTTAAAGGAGCTCCTGACCAAATAAGAATGCTATCCCTGAGGGGATATTTTTGCCCCGGTGGTTGGTGGTGGAGGGGGAGGGTGGGTGGGCGATGGAGTGGTTTGGGGGTGGGCTATGGAGTGGGTGGGTAGCTGGGTGGGATGTAGGATAGAGGGATGGGATTGAATTAATCCAAAATGTTGTGCAACCTGAATTGTCTTCTGTACTGTGTTGTAAATTGAAGATGTTGCAATAAAAAATGTATGATAAAAAAAAAAACTAACACAGAGAGTGTCTTAATTAACATATGGTTGTGTGTGTGTGTGTGTGTGTGTGTGTGTGTGTGTGTGTGTGTGTGTGTGTGTGTGTGTGTGTGTGTGTGTGTGTGTGTGTGTGTGTGTGTGGTGTGTGTGTGTGTGTGTGTGTGTGTGTGTGTGTGTGTGTGGTGTGTGTGTGTGTGTGTGTGTGTGTGTGTGTGTGTGTGTGTGTGTGTGTGTGTGTGTGTGTGTGTGTGGTGTGTGTGTGTGTGTGTGTGTGTGTGTGTGTGTGTGTGTGTGTGTGTGTGTGTGTGTGTGTGTGTGTGTGTGTGTGTGTGTGTGTGTGTGTGTGGTGTGTGTGTGTGTGTGTGTGTGTGTGTGTGTGTGTGTGAATTGTTCTTTAAGGTAGGGGTTAGATAATTTGGAGAATTTGCAGTCAAACCGGGGAAAATCGGGGAAAATCTGTCCTCCAACACACATGAACGCGCATGACCAAAAGAGGGCGCGAGATAAGTTTGTGCACAGAGACCCCCGCATTGCTGCTGATGCATTCGTTTGACTGACGCTCCGGACGGATGCGGTAAGCTAACTGATTAACCCCCATTCGAGGCGTCTCTTTGCCATTTTTCTTTTTTGAAAAGGTGGGTAAATGGAATTGCTGTCTTTTTAATTAGTTTGCGCATATTTCTAATTCTAAAATTGTGGCATAGATACGTTATTTTCCCCTGTGCAATTCTCCATTTAAATAAACACAAGTTGGAGTCCGTCAGGACCGAGGGTCGGAGCAGCTCATTTGCTTTACAGAATATTACACCCGGAAGTAAGTATTCTCTCCGCTTCGCTTGACAAACCCCGTGATAGTCCTCAAGCTCTGTGATTGGGGAGTGTGCCGAGCGTCGAACAGCACTTGAAATGGGATGGAACCACGGCAGACTGTCCAAAACTGGATTTGAACGGGTCCACCCCGCCCCCCCCCCCCCCCCCCCCCGTCCCCAGAACTACACATGCTGGCTATTGTGTTTCGCAACATGTTCTATGGCACGTCTCTACTGGGAGTTGTAGTTTTAAAAGACGTTTTCGTATTTCCCATAATAAGAAGTTGCCAGTATTAAACTGTGTACATCCCTGGAGGTTTAGGGGATAGGTAACACTCAAATGTAAAACATATAATTAATAAATGGGTGAAAATTGCTTGTGCCCATAATGGGCAGCATTAATATATACCCACATGACAGCTAAGTTCAGAAGAGCTTTATTTAACAGCTGGTCTTATGTCTGTGACCCCTCCTGTTGTTAATTGATGAGCCTGAAACATGCACTTGTCAAGGTTCAGAGGCACATTTTGCAAATATGGCAGTAGCCATCGATCATCTTAAGATAATATATACTTTATTGATCCCAAGTTGGAAACATTTGCGTTACATCAGCATGTGTAACAGTTGTAAATATGCAGTGGTGTTTATTTGTAAATCATTTAGTATAATCACACAAATTCTGTGTTTTATATTTAATAATTCTGTGTTCTTTATTTATTGATTGTTCAATACCTGACAAGGTCGGAGATGAAAAACTTTGGTCGCAGGTTCCTCAACAGTGCATTACAAGACATCTATCAATATATGTGTGTACCTCCACCATTAAACTGTCCTATTCTGCACATTACTTATACTATCTACATACATCTTATATAAGAGTATAATACATATGTATAATATCAGTTAAAATAAGTGCTTCAACATAGTTAACATTGCTGGAGGTATACACAAAGTTTTTCATTCATTGCATAACTATATTTGTGTATATGATATGTCAATAAACCTTAGAAAATCTTGAAATCTTGAAAGGGATGTGCAAAATAGTCATTATATACAGTCTTTAACTATTAGTAGAGAATAACGAGTAATGAATATACTTTATAGGGATCCTATTAATATCTAATAATAAAAATAATGAAATTCAATAACATGCTTTAACCACTAGGTGTCCCTTTATATCAGCTGTGCACCTTTATGGTGTAAATACAGGGCCGCCCCTGGCCAACTTGGGGCCCCAAGCGACATTGTGAGATGAGGCCCCCCCCCAACCGACAGGAGTGAAAAACAAAGGAGGCTACTTTGCAAATATAATTCCTGTTTATTATTATTATCAACAGTTACTTTTTTATACAGTGAGGTAAATGGTAAATGTGCATGTATGTCATTCAGTATGCGTTTACAGGTGAATACGTCTGCATTTCCTGCCAAATACTAGCCTCAAAAAGATTAAAATATAATTAATGCAAATAAACTACTTCTACTAATAATGGTAATCATAATCAATTCAATAATACAAATACTACATTGTTTTATTATAATATAGTTGTAATATAGTCAAGACAAAACATGCTTATGACATGCTCAAAAACTGATATTTCTTAAATCTGTATTCAAACGTAGTTCCCTCTGTCGGCAATGTATCAACAACTACACACACATTTCTATCAGTATTGCTCTGTGTTGTGGTTGACATGATGATGACTGTTAGGAGTTAAGGGGAGAGGCTGAGCATCACCATGAAATGTGCAAATTGACATAAAAATGAATAAAAGGGGAACAAATGCTCCATGTTTTTTAGGCTGTAAACTTTAACTGTTATGTAAGCCAACTAGACAGACAGTGTATCACTCTTCCTCCTGTATATTAGCAGATAAAAGGCATAACATACTTGAATGAATGTTAAATAAAGAATGCTGGAAATAACTGCATCTCCATTAGCCTATATGCTATGCAGAGACTGCCTTCTTCATGTCGTGAATTGCAGCTGATGTTTTAATATGGCAATTGGCAATTTGACTTATACAACATTCACAAGTTGTACATTTGACTCATACAATAACCTACCTTCGAGTGATGCGCTAGTTTCTTCATGTTTTGTTTTTTGCGCCGGACTGAAACTATCTTTTCACCGACATCTCTTCACCTGCACTTGTGGCCGTATCAAAGCCGTGATTGGTCAGATGTCGATTCATTGCAACGGTGTCGGGTTACAGACGTGCTCCCCTTGTCACCTCTCACTCTCACTCTCGTGGGGGGTGTGGGAGAACTGAGCAGAGAACTGGGGGCGCAAGGCGGGGCCCCATGCAGCCTGCATGATTGGCCTGTAGGGAGGGGCAGCCCTGTGTAAATACAGCCTATCTACCAATTGGATCAAATATAAAAGTCAGCCGAATTAGTGTTGATACTGCAAGGAGACGTATTGTGTGAAAATAAATGTAAGATGTTGTTTAGTTGCTGATATATTTATGATTCATGTCACGTTTTCAGTGTTGGCGGCAGTTCCTCATGTTTGTCTAGAAGTCTTCTCATCAGGGCTCTATAAATAGAGAACTACGGCAGATATGTAATATTTAATGCAGCCGAACCGTGTATTACAATGCCGTTATGTGATGACTTTCAAAGAGAAAAGCAAGCACACTCGGAATAAAGTCTTTTCGGTCTGTTTCCGGACTTTGTTTATGACGATGTGCTGTGAGATGTGAGACTGGAATTGCACAGGGGAAAATAACGTATCTATGCCACAATTTTAGATGCGGATTTTGTTAAACTAATACGTTTGCGCTGTGGACCAACACTATACATTGACGGGGAAGGGGGTAGCAATAAAGATTACACCATTAAACTGTTACACAACATAACAGAAATAATATCGATAGCAGCGTCCCTAGCAACCACATTGGTAACAATGAAAACGTTGTATCGACACAATTTCCTGAAGTAATCTTCGTAATAACTAGCAAACTAAAGATCATGTACATCCACTGCACACATAATCTGAAATAACAACTCATATTTCTCGCATCAAATGACATCAAAACGCCTTTTAATAGCCAAACAAACTTTAAAATAGGCATTTTACACCGAGAATAAAACGAAGTTCGGCCATGTTGTTTTTTTCTGCAGGGAGAAATGTGAAGATCACGTGACATAGACGCCAGCCATTGGAATGAATGGTGAAAAAAAACGTAGGGATCTTACAATTTCAGAGGCGTTTTTGTAGAAATACATGTTTTTTTATGTCCACTTCTTCATTGTGCTTTTTCAAAGAGATCTTGTACCCTTGAATCAGGGTTGCCAACTCTCACGCATCTGGCGTGTGACACACGCTTTCACTCTCAATCTCACGCTCTCACACTGCCCAAACTATTCTCACGCCCAAAACAACATGAACCGACGATCGTTTTTTGGTTGGTTATTTACAATGTTGAGTTGACAGCTGCTCAAGCTGTCGATCCGCTCTCTCCCCGCCCCCACCACTCTTAACAACGTTAAAAGACAGCAGAGCAGTGGTAGCCGGTTGGTCAATCCCCGACCCGTATTGCGCATGCGCAGATCTACGATCCAGTGGAAATGATAAAAAAGTAAAAGTCTGCTGCTTATTGTTCTACTAGGCCAAAATAGAGTCAAAGAGTATATGAGAGTGAGAGTGTGTTAATTAATATATTTGGCAGTTTGGAGTAAGTCTGTGGATTTGTTTGTGTCTGTGTGTTTCATATAGGCCTCTCACGATCATTAATTTTGTTGGATACATTTTCCCGGAAATTATTGCGATAAACGATGATATTGTCGGCACCGTTGTATGACCATTTTAGACCACTGACATAATGATAATGTATAATAATAATTCAAGTAGGCCTACATCCTTTCAAACTGCTAGTCACATCCTCATGTAAATGGCAATTTATCGAGTTCATTTTTATGTATCGTACGATAAGTCAATTAATTGCTTATCGCGACAGGCACACAATAAAACAGTGGAAACAAACATGTGTTTGACTTTCATTAGTGAATGAAACTGTGTGCCCTTTATAGTCTGTGTCCAATATTGCGTATTTGTATATATTGTATATATATCCTATATATATATGCTAAGGTCCCGCTACTGACACGATAGCAGTCATTTTGTGCGCTTATGTGTAATTAAACCCATGATATCAAAATCTCACTCCAGCCAGGTACCCAAAGTTGGCAACCCTGCCCTTGATCTAGCTGTGCGGCTATGTTAGCTTTGCCTAGCATGGCTAGCTTGAAGGTACTTGTCATATGTAACTTTGTGCACTCGTGCTTTTTAATTTTTTCGGACAAATGCTTCATATCGTTTACCCCCGTCACAGTCCACGGGCACATCGTATCTGTCCCCGGCTGTTTGAAGAGCAACCATGGGAAACAAAAGACAGCATTTACCTGTTTGCATCCAGCTAGCCATGCCTTTCTGGTGTACCAGCTATGTGAGAAGCCTTGTTGATACGTTTTGTCTTTTTCACGAGCTTGCTGCGATATATACAAATCGGGTTGGTCCGGTCCAAGGTCTTTAAGCAACAGTTTATCTCCCAAACTTCTCCTTTCGAAAGGATTGGAGATTAGCTCTTGAACGGAATTCGGCGGGGACCGAGGTCCGGAGACTCCACCTGCACATGAAGCCATCCTCATCAACTACTGCCGTACTGCGTCACCCCACCGGATACGAGTCACTAGTGTCCAAACTACTCACAGACTGGACCGGGCGCTGACATTGGCGCCCGGTGATCATCAGATTTGACGACGCTGATTGGCTGAAATTATGTTTCGGCATCATAGTTTACAGATAGGGTCAGCTGCTAGTGGCTGCTGCTGCACTGGTTGAGGGCTCCTTTCTTACCGCCTAGACGAGAGAGGGTAATGACCATAGACTGTATATATAAAGGTAATGACACATGGCGGTGGCGAAGTCGATAGGGACTTGGCTTGGCAACTGGAAGGTCACCAGTTCAAGACCAAGTGCTACCGAGGTGTCCCTGAGCAAGGCACCGTTCCCTACACTGCTCCCCGGGCGCTGTTCAAAATGGCAGCCCACTGCTCCTAACACTAGGATGGGTCAAATGCAGAGAAACAATTTCCCCACGGGGATTAATAAAAAGTATATATATATATATATATATATATATATCATGGGCAAGGCCAGACAGGAAACATGTGACTTATCAGTCCAAACATCGTCGCAACACAATTTTAAACGAGATTTTATTGTAGATTATACATTTTACTGATACCAATTATATAATATTTACCTTGTTTATTAAAAATAAAAATAAAATAAAAAAATATTTTTTAAAATATATTTTTAATTTTTATTTTGTATGTGGGAAGAGGTGGGGCGGCACCCCTAGCGCCCCATATGGGCCGGCCGCCACTGTCACACACAAACAACACTGAGATGTATTGAGATCCACAGCCGGAGTTTATCTGGTCATAAATGTGAGGCCACGCACGCGCCGCACTGATAAAAATACCAGTTTGGACTCGTCATTGTTGCATGATTTTTTAAACTGAGTGGAGATATTTATGTTAATGTTTGTTGTGACAAGAATAAATAAATTAGAAGTTTTCTTGTGATTATCAAACGGTTATTTTTGGACAACAGCATAAAAAGCTTGTTGTGGAGGTCACATGCTAATTGTCTTGTAAACAAATGTAACCATAAGAAACACAAACATGTGAGTTAACTGACTTCAACACAAAGAAAACAGACTGGATTTCAATCTTCTTCTTTTGTATAATAATAATAATAATATAATAATAATAATAATAAATTGTATTTGTAAAGCACCATTCATTGCTAAGAGCAATCCCAAAGTGCTAATTTCAGGGCTCTTTTCATATGATTTATTCCTAATGTTTTAAAAGGCTCTTCTAATTTTACACATGCAGATGAATTCATTTTGAGTCATAATTAATCTCTTAAATCTTTTTAATGTTGCTTTGAAAATTACTCAACGGACATTTAAAAACTTTAGGATTAACCCTGATGTCATCTAACTGAAGGTCTGAGGTTTCAAAGATCGCATTGTTACCAAGAAAGCAGTTTAATTGAAGACACTGCTGAATTGCAATGTAGGAAATATACGATCCAACTTTCTTGGAGCATAAGTCTCTAATATAAAACGTGTTTTACGAGCCCAACTGACTAGTCATAAATCAAATCATAGTTTTCTCTAGTACATATTGCTGTGAAAATATTTCCCTCGCTTGACTGTAATTGTTTGATAGTGAGATATTATGATAATGTTTTAATTAGCTTTAAACCAAAATCATTTTTACTGACTAGAGCTTGAATTCATCATAATGTAATTCAAAGCAAACAGCGTTGATGTAGCTGTTAGCTGCGTCATTTAGCCATGACTGTGATGTCAAAGAAGCTGCTAACAGCTAACAGAGAGCTAGAGCTAGTACATTTGAGCTGCTAACGTAGAGCATCTTTCCTCCTGCCAATGACAACACAGATTTAATTTGATTATCAGTAACGTCACATTTTCAGAACTTTTGCACCGCCTTGTGGTGCGTTACACCGGACGCGATGCAAATATTCGCATTGCTCTAATCGCTCAAGTTTCACTGCGGCTGTCAGCTGTGTTTTTCTTATCTCCATGTAGATACTAGATACCAACTACAACAAAATGAACATATTTTACAGATTGAATTGTTAATACACGTTTCAAATGATGCCGAAATAACAACATACTGATACCGGTTTGTAAATAACATGAAATAATGCGTGTGTACACAAGAAGGCAGACGAAAAACGTTTAAAATGTGTGTTTTCTGAATGGAGATCGGATCGATCAGGCTAAGCTAACCTGTATATGCTCCGTCCAAACTTACAGCAACGTCCTACAGACATAAATAAAGCAGCGACTGTATTCGCCATGACACACACAATCTGTGTTCACGTATAATTTGTATCCAGTTTCTGAACAGATATGAGGAGCTGTGAGCTCTGAGTGCTAACAGCTAACGGCTGATGTTTTGATTTTCTGATTCAACGTCAGTGACGGCAGGCTGAGATCCTCACCGCTGATTGGCTAACGCACGAACGTGTCACGCGAATTTGACGCTCAAGTTTAAAACATTTAACCCTCATCGCGTCACAGGGTTGGAGTGGGTAAGGTTTGGTTTGGAATTGTGCACATGCCCTGGCTGAAATGTTGCTCATTCCTGGATAAAAACTTCCAACTTTTCAATTTTAAAATACATATATTGTACATATTTTTATAGTATTTTTTCATGTTTATTGTACATTTTTCTATGAATGCCTTTTGCAGTAGGCCTACATATTTGTTCTGTTTCTTCTTACTATGTTTATGTTATATTAAAGCCTGTAGACCAGGGGTGGGGAACCTTTTTCCTCTCAAGGGCCATTTCAATGTTTTCAACATTCTCCGAGGGCCGTACAAATGATTGACCTCTGCTTAAAAAAACTAAAATCACAGCCCATTCATTTGGCCTTTCTTTCATTTTGTGCAAGGAAAAAGCAACCCCTTAATCCAGATATCTTGCCATGACTCACGTATGCATGCATGTGCACGGTTGTGGCATGACCACCCAAACAGAAAGATATGGACACAAGATGTGTGCAAATGTATTTAGTTTCCTATCCATGTGAACATGATTTAAGTGGGGGGGACCTAACCCCCTCTAGGGGGGTCCGGGGGGCATGCTCCCCCGGGAAGATTTGTTTTTGAATGTTGAAGTTAAAAGCATCAATCTGGTGCACTGAGAGCAACATTAGGAGCTATATGGATACATCTCTCAGCACCCATATGAAACAGAACTGTAAACAGATTTTATTTTTCTTTATGGATATTTTACAAATCACTCCCCTTTCAAACTGTATTCTTGTTTATTAATAACAACTTTTTCTACTGTCATATAGTATTTTATACCTGTTTACTTTATTCTCTTATAACTATAATGATCATATAAAGATGTGCCTTTACCTCACTGGTTGTAGAAAAAGCTTCTTATATTCGTTAGCATAGCTAGCTAACCAGATGCTAATAACAACAAAGTTATTGACTGTATGATCAGTATGACAGATGAACAGATCGCCACTGGGCTTACAACTAAAACACAGCCACGCAAAAACTGCAGCATGTGTACGGCTCCTTATGGATACTGCAATTTTTGGAAGTGCCGGAGCGGAGCTGCGTTCTGTTGCTCCCCGTCAGAACTACACCCCTGTCAGAGATACCACGTGTTAGGCTTGTGTTGTGTTCAAGGACCCTGACCTTGTCCAGGAAAAACAGGCACTCACTTGTTTAATTATTTTGCGGTCTAGATTTCTTTAAAAAAAAATCTTTTTTGCGTGTGTTTATAAATTACCTCAAGGGCCACACCAAATTGTCTCGCGGGCCGTATACGGCCCGGGGGCCGGAGGTTCCCCACCCCTGCGACGATGTGCAGCTGTGAATTAGGGATCGATGTCCGTATCCATCAGTATTTTGTTGTTGGTATTCGCAGACCTGTTTTGTGGGGTGCATTATAAATCAAGTGTTTGCTGCCTGATGACAAGATGTCAACGAGTAATTTAAACTTGAATTATAAACACAGCAAAGGATCACTTGTGCTGCTCAGCTATTTAAACAAACACAGCAGTAAATAACTTCACAATCTGAAATTATACATTTTTACAGTGCAACAATCTGTGGAGAACTAGTCGGGTGGGTAGAAGGGGGTATCATGCACCCCCCTGAAATATACTTTTAATCAGCTTTTCTAGATTGGAAACATTGTGTAGAAAACGATTAGCTATGTTAAAAAGTTGAAAAATTGTCCCACGTATATTTTTTTCCCAAATTAGTGTTTATTTACCCTAAAAATCGAGTTTCACTCTTTTTACATCTTTCACTATATCTCAGCCATTATTGCAGATAACTGAACAAATAAGGTATCCAGATCCATGTTTTGAGGGTCAAGGAACACAATAAAACTATTCTTAAAGTGATCTAATGTGTCTGTGGCATGCTAGTATGCCAATTAGTGCCGCCATTACAAGAAAATAGCATTTTAGTCTTGTACCAAGAACGATGTATTTTGCACCGACACAGAAATATACTTATAATCAGTGTTTCCGAAGTGGAAAAAGTATGTAGAAAATGATGAGCTATGTTAAAATGTTGTCTGGATGTCCCACATGTATTTGTTATGCAAATGTGTGTCACCATTACCAAAAACTGAATTTTCACACTTTTCACTCTATCTCAGCCAATATTGCAGATAAATGAACAAATAATGTGTCTAGACCCATGTTTTGATGGTCAAAGATCACAATAATACTATTCCCAAAGTGATCACATGTATCTGTGGCATGCTATGCAAATTAAGAGACGCCAATATTGCAGTACAGTAAGTGAACACATAAGGTGTCTAGATAGATGTTGTGTATTTAACCAATATTTATTTGTTTTGTACTAGCCTACAGCAAGGGTCAAACATCATAATATAAGTATTGATGTGACTCTCTTTCCCATTCCAGATAAGCAGTCAAGGTTTGGCTCTCCACTATCTGATTAATACTCAATCATCGTTTTCAATGCTATCATCAGAGTCAAATTCCTCTTCCTCTTCCTCCTCGTTTTCCTGTTCACGCTCTGTCGTGTCCAGGAGATCAACCAGGGCGGTTGGCAGGACAGGACCACAGGACCACACCGGTCTCAACACTCCATCAGTCCTCATCCATCCCTGCTCCTCATCATAGAGGTTTGGTTTTTCTAAAATTGATTCATCAGCTCGCTTGTACAGGGCGACTCGATGGTTCACACGTTGGACGTGCGGCTTCAGAGCATCATAGCATGGAGGAAGGCGAGCCAGGTCAACCTTAGACTTGGCAGTGAGTTTATCGTCTTGCCCCACCATTTTGCGCAGCAACTTGGCACGGACTACGTCCAGTGAAGACTCACGACTCTCTCCATATAACAGAGAGGTGAATTGCTCCAACTGCTTCAGCACCTCAGGCTTGACATTCCAGTTGTCACCGAGTTGACTGAACGCCCTGTGAAACTTCGGGTTCTTCTCCTGCTTTTTCAAGGGCCCCACCTTCCCCTTCCCTTTGAAGGCACTGGTGCAGTCTTCTCCGCTGAACACATGGAATCCAAGAAGTGTGGCACAGTAGTCTTCTCCCAGGGATTCTGCGAGCTCAGAGAGGTTGAGAAGTTGTCTATGTTTCCCTGACCCCGTATCCAGGTATATAGTCAGCCTGATGGCATGAGCGTGGTAAAGAAGAATCACAAATATATCTGTGTCAGGTGTTCAGACTATAGCATTCTTGTACCCAAGGGCAGCAGCATGATGAAGGTAGAGTACCACCCTTGTATCACTCTCTTCCTAGTTGCTGTAGATTGTGGGGAGCTCACTTACCTCAACCTGATACACAATGGGACATTGCACTTTGATCAACAATGACAGAGACTAGACACAAATCACAGATAATCACTTAGAGTATAATTAAACCATCAATCACTTTTAAAATGGGCTTTCAATTTACCTTGCCATTTGAGGAGAGAAGTTGATGGGCTCTCCCTTCCACGACCAGCACTGCCATTTCTGTTCTTTCCAGCCTTGAAGCTGCCTGTTGATCACTCCATACACGCAGCAGGAGCTGGCAGAGTTGCTTTTTGTTGTCATCATTTGTGAGAAACATCTTGAAGTCATATGGCTTCCTGGTTGCTGGTCCAGCCAAAATGATCTTATCTGAACTGCCATGTCTCAAGCTCTCCTGTGCTTTGATAGATCCTGGATGGTAACTGTCAGTCGAGAACAAAAAGTGCTTTTTGGTCACCATCTGATCAAGCACTTGTAGGCATATCTCCCCACAGGTTGGTGGAAGGTTGGTGAGGAAATGGAGCAGAGCCATGCCATCCTGAATGAACAGGGCATCTTTAGGGTATGGCAGATCCTTTGGAGTGGTGTCCGCCAGAATGTAAAGAAAGGGTCCAATCATAACCACATGACGGACAAATGTATCTGGCCAATACCAGATGATGGGTAGGGCTTTCATACAGACACCAAGATCAAATGTATTCAGGACCCACCTCTGACCCACCTCATCAGTGGCTAGCTCAGAACGCTTCAGTAGCTCACGAACAACTGTATTGTCAGTGATTGGTTGATGGATGGACGTGAAGTAGTCCACTGTTGATTTTCTGAGTGGAGGAGTACCAGTTGCAGAGGTGAAGCCCCCTAGTCCAGGCACAGGCTGCTGTCCATTGCTTCCGATGTACCTGAAAAAGAGCCAGATGTAGTACACTTGCATCTCAGTTACATAGACTGTGTCATTCTCTGCTGGCGGTGTGAATGATCAGCCATCATTAAACTTTGTGTCGGCGCGAGTGAAGTGCAAGGGTGGGAGTGTTTCTGGTGTGTTGACTTTCAGGCTACGCTGTTGCGACTTGTCGATGACGGGTAGCATTCGGACCTTGTTGCTCTCAAACCCAGGCTTGACCACCTGGACCATGATTCCCCCAGCACTGTTGACAATGTTGCTGCCGTGCACACTGGGCGTGGTTTTATTCAAATTGTCCCACTCACAGTGGAATACCATGTTTCCCTCTCCTATCACAATTGCGGGTGTCCGATAGGATGAGACTTTGTCCAGGACCTTTGCCAGGGCAGTTTCCAACTCCAAACCAAATCCGTAGCTCTCAGAGTGGCCAAGTCTGTGTAATATTGTGGTGAGCTGCTTGCTTCTGAACAAGTGCCTGACAGTCACACAGAGTATAATGTGTTTTGGTAACTTCCATTCTCCCTCTGACACTGCACGGCACAGTTCTTGCCCAATGGAGAATACCAGGCGCTTCATCTTTTCATTCGTCTCCATGTCTTCCTTGCCAGCCATAACCAAGCTGAGAAACCGGACGAGGTCTGTGGGTAGGAGGTTTTCAGGAGTGAGCTCCATGTCGTCAGCTGTTGGCGGCCACTGTAGGTCTTTGGACTCTCTGAAAGCCTGCAGAATATTCTGGCGGAGTAGGAGAGCAACGTTTTTGTACTTGTCTGTGGTTCTGAGAGTGTAAGCTCGTGCAACGGCATTCGATACCGTGATTTTCCAGCTGTACACCAGCCAGAAAGAAATGGCATCAGCATTGTCGTGGTCAACTCTCGTAAACTGGATATGCTCCTAGATTGGATCTTTCTGTAGCCGTTTCAGGAGTTTCTCTGAGCGATAATTTGTGTTCTCGTACCCATTCAATTTCAGCTCTTCCACATACAGCAAGCGCAAGGAAGATAGCTGTAGGACCTCAATTTGCTGGACTACATGAGTTCCAATGTGTTCCAGTACTGAAACAAATGCCTTTTCATGGGAGGCTGACATGAAAGCTTGGTTGGTATCCTTAGCTCCTGCTTTAAGAATACTGCTGCGCTCGTAGTTGGCTAATGCTGTGCGGAAAGATTTAAAGCACGACTGATGGTGTTTAGCCTCACAAGCAAAGAGGTCTTTGCCCTTCACTTGTCTTTGAAGTCAAACTAGACCCATTTTCTCAGCCCGTGATTCTATTTGCTCCCATGCATTTTCTTTGTTCTTATAAGATGGGAAGTATTCAGGTCTCTCAGTTTTACGATGACCATCTTTGATCTAAACTTTGTCGCAACTAACTAATTTTAGTTTAGGTTTTTTTGGTGTGAACGCAACTTTTCTGAACTATATCGGAACTATTGTGGGAAAAATACTCCGGTGTGAAAGCGCCTAAAGACACCCTGTTATACAATCAGAACTTTTGAAAATTATAACAGATGTTCTGAGAGCAGCCATCATGTTCCACAGTTTAACCTGTTAAGCCCTGGGCCTATTTTTCAGGCCTCAGGCTCGAAAATGACATGCCCAGAATGAATGATTATATCTTCACAACTAAAAGGGGTATATGAATAATATTTGTTATCAAAGCAATGATACAATAAATAAATCTATCACTACATATTTAAAAAAATGAATTTTAGTTTTTTGTTACTTTGTTCTGAAAACTGAACCTGCTGCTCCTCACAGAGAGAAGAGGGAAGAGGCTGTGTGAATTACTTTACATTGTGGATAAGGGTGGATAGCCCCCATTGTTCTCTGTGTCAAAATGAAAGACAGCTCACACATGCAACTAGACATGAGTCTAGTTGAGTTAGCTACTTACCTTGTTTGTTTGAAGGTTGATTTTGTGTGTGTGTGTAGCCAAGTTAGCTACTTGTTTGTTTTTGGCGGGATTTTTTTTTTAACTACTGCCAGAGCTGTATGCCACAGATACATGTGATCACTTTGGGAATAGTATTATTGTGATCTTTGACTATCAAAACATGGGTCTAGACACATTATTTGTTCATTTATCTGCAATATTGGCTGAGATAGAGTGAAAAGTGTGAAAATTCAGTTTTTGGTAATGGTGACACAAATTTGCATACAAAATACATGTGGGACATCCAGACAACATTTTAACATAGCTCATCATTTTCTACTTACTTTTTCCACTTCGGAAACACTGATTATAAGTATATTTCTGTGTCGGTGCAAAATACATTATTCTTGGTACAAGACTAAAATGCTATTTTATTGTAATGGCGGCACTAATTAGCATAATAGCATGCCACAGACACATTAGATCACTTTAAGAATAGTTTTATTCTGTTCCTTGACTCTCAAAACATGGATCTGGATACCTTATTTGTTCAGTTATCTGCAATAATGGCTGAGATATAGTGAAAGGTGTAAAAAGAGTGAAACTCGATTTTTAGGGTAAATAAACACTAATTTGGGAAAAAAATATACGTGGGACAATTTTTCAACTTTTTAACATAGCTAATCGTTTTCTACACAATTTTTCCAGTCTAGAAAAGCTGATTAAAAGTATATTTCAGGGGGGTGCATGATACCCCCTTCTACCCACTAGTGTTACGGTTATCTGAGAGGACCCAAACGCAGCACAAGGCAGAGTGTTACAAAGGTTTTATTTTGAGGAGAGGGAGCGTGGAGAGTAATCCGGTTGCTGGCGGCTGTTGAGGTGGAGGAGCGTGGAGAGTAATCCGGTTGCTAGCGGCTGTTGAGGTGGAGGAGCGTGGAGAGTAATCCGGCTGGAGAGTAATCCGGCTGGAGAGTAATCCTGGAGCACAAGAAGAATAGGTAAGAAGAATATTCAAGTGTATCGGAAATAGCTAACTAATTCTAAGAAGGCTGAGAAGGCTGAGAGTTTTACCACTGGGGTTTAAACAACGATCTGGCGCTGACAGGTTGTGGAGCCTCCGCTGATATGCCATTAGTAATGGCTGATGGAAATCAGGTGTGTAGCAGAGGAGGATGCCCAACTGATTGCAGCAGGTGGAGGTTGAGCCGGGAGCCAGGAGTGACAGCCACCACGGGTCTTCCAGGGTTATCCCGGTGGAAGTCCCATACCAGAGATTCGCCCACGATGTCTCGCCGGGGAACCCAACACCTCTCCTCTGGACCATAGCCCTCCCAATCCACAAGATATTGGAATCCCCTTCCACGGCGACGAACGTCCAACAATCGCCTGACGGTGTAGGTTGTGTGATTATTGATGATGCGGGGGGGTGGGGGAACACTCACTGGAGGAGACAAAGGACTGCTGGCAACAGGTTTCAACAGAGAGACATGAAATGTCGGATGAACCTTCATGTGTGAGGGAAGCTTGAGCTTGACTGCAGATGGATTGATAATAGAATCGATGATGAACGGACCGACATACCGTGGAGTAAGTTTCTTCGACTCTGTCTTGAGTGGGAGATCTTTGGAAGAAAGCCAAACACTCTGACCTGGTAAGTAGTTGGGGGCCGGGGTCCTGTGGCGGTCTGCGATGAGGCGGTTGCGGGCCGCGGAGCGGAGCAGGGCTGCTCGGGTGTCCCTCCACACCTTACGACAGCGACGAAGGTGGGCCTGAACGGAGGGAACAGCAACTTCCTCTTCCTGGGCTGGAAACAGAGGTGGTTGGAACCCCATGGCAGAATGAAAGGGTGAAATACCTGTGGCTGCACTTGACAGGGAGTTGTGGGCATATTCGATCCATGGCAGATGTGGGCACCATGACGAAGGGTTCCTGAAAGCCACACAACGAAGGGCCGCGCCCAGATCCTGGTTGGCCCGTTCCGTTTGCCCGTTCGTCTGAGGATGATAGCCAGATGACAGGCTCACCGATGCTCCCAGAGCCTGACAGAAGGCCTTCCAAACGTGGGAAATGAACTGGGGACCCCGGTCAGAGACGATGTCGGTGGGGATCCCATGAAGTCGAACTACATGGTTGACCAGAAGATCTGCAGTCTCTCGGGCAGTGGGAAGCTTGGAAAGAGCCACAAAGTGTACCATCTTTGAAAATCTGTCCACAATAGTTAGGATGATTGGTATTTCCTTGTGAAAGTGGAAGTCCAGTAACAAAATCCAATGCCACATGCGACCCAGGGCGACTAGGTACCGGCAGCGGGCGAAGCAGACCAGAGGGAGACTGGTGGGAGGACTTGGCGCGGGCACATACTGTACAGGCAGCAACAAAGGCCCTGGTGTCTTGAGCCATGGAAGGCCACCAGAACCGTTGTCTGAGAATAAACAGTGTGCGATGGACACCAGGATGACATGAGAGACGAGAGGCGTGTGCCCACTGCAGGACCTTGGAGCGAACAGGGGTAGGCACAAAAAGACTATTAGCTGGGCAGTTACCTGGGTTAGGCTGCGTTCGCTGAGCCTCCCTGACCAATGACTCAATCTCCCAGGTAACAGCCCCCACCACGCAGGAGGCAGGCAGGATAGTGTCTGGACTGGCAGCTGGTCCTTCGGAAGCGAACTGGCGAGAGAGAGCGTCAGGCTTGAGGTTCCGTGACCCTGGACGGTAGGTGAGGGTGAATGAGAAGCGGCCGAAATACAGGGCCCATCGAGCCTGACGGGAGTTAAGGCGCTTGGCAGATTGGATGTACGCCAGGTTCTTGTGGTCCATCCATACAATAAAAGGGAGTTCAGCTCCCTCCAGCCAGTGCCTCCACTCCTCTAGGGCAAGTTTGACAGCCAGCAGCTCTCTGTTACCAACGTCATAGTTCTTCTCAGCTGGGGTGAGGCGGCGAGAGAAAAATGCACACGGATGCAATTTTTGGTCTCGTTCCGAGCGCTGGGAAAGAACTGCCCCTACCCCGGTGTTGGAGGCATCGACCTCCACAACGAACTGGCGAGAGGAATCAGTGTGGATGAGCACAGGGGCAGTAGTGAAGAGTCTCTTTAGCTCTGAGAAGGCTGCATCGCACTCTGGGGTCCAGGAAAAAACAGTTTTAGGGGAAGTGAGTCTGGTTAAAGGACCCGCCACTCTGGTGTAGTCCCTGATGAAGCGCCGATAGAAATTGGCGAAACCAAGAAACCGTTGAAGCTGTTTAACTGAGGTTGGTTTGGGCCACCCCGCCACCGCTTGGATCTTCTCAGGGTCGGTCCTAAGCTTTCCTTCCTCAATGATGTAGCCCAGGAATGAGATTGTGTTGACATGGAATTCGCATTTCTCCGCCTTCACAAAGAGTCTGTTTTCCAGGAGTCTCTGCAGCACCTGCCTGACATGGATAATGTGCTCCTCCTTGTTACGAGAGAATATGAGGATGTCATCCAGGTAGACAAAGACTGACCGGTTGAGGAGGTCACGGAGCACATCGTTCACCATCGACTGAAAGACTGCTGGGGCATTCGTCAGTCCAAAAGGCATCACCAGATACTCGAAGTGACCGAGTGGTGTGTTAAAGGCCGTCTTCCACTCGTCCCCTTCTCGGATTCTGACGAGGTGGTAGGCATTGCGGAGGTCCAGTTTGGAAAAAATGGTGGCTTCCTGGAGGGGTTCAAAGGCGGAGTTAATGAGGGGTAGTGGGTATTTGTTCTTTACAGTAATGGCATTGAGACCCCTGTAATCAATGCAGGGCCGCAGTGAGCGGTCCTTCTTGGAGACGAAGAAAAAACCAGCACCGACCGGGGAGGAGGATGGCCGAATGACACCGGCAGCCAGGGAGTCATGGATGTAATTCTCCATGGATTTTCTCTCAGGGCGAGACAGGTTGAACAGACGTGAGGAAGGCAGAGGGGCCCCGGGAAGGAGGTCAATGGGACAGTCGTAGGGTCGATGAGGAGGAAGAGAAAGAGCTCGCTGTTTACTGAACACCTCTCCTAGGTTATGATATTCAGTGGGAACAGATGACAGGTCAGGCGGCTCGATCTTGGGTGGTGGAGAGGCGGCCTCTGCTGGCGGTAGGGCAGACTGCAGGCATGAGGATAAGCAAAAAGAACTCCAACTAATGATTTTGCCAGTTACCCAATCAATCTGGGGGTTGTGTGTTCTTAACCAGGGATGGCCCAACACTATGGGGGCATGAGGTGAGGAAATTAGGTGAAACTGAATAAACTCACGATGGTTTCCAGACAGAATGAGGTTTACTGGCTTGGTGCGGTGAGTGATTTGGGCCAGGAATTTTCCATTTAGAGCATTAGCACTAAGAGGTGAATCTAACACTTCGCAGGAAATTCCTGCCTGAGCTGCAATGTCAATGTCCAAAAAGTTCTCAACCGCCCCCTAGTCCACTAAGGCGAGCAGGGGTAGGGACTGTTGGTCGCAGCAAAGCATGGCTTCTAGCTGCGTTCTGGGTCGGGGGTTGAGAGAGGAGGAAGGGCTCGCCAGAATCCCCACAGCTACTGACGAGCCTGACCTTTTGGCAGATTAGGACAGGAGGAAACGAGATGACTGGTTTGGCTGCAATAAACACATTCCCCAGCCTGGATCCTTCTAGCACGCTCAGATGGTGAGAGGCGGGCCCTTCCCACTTGCATGGGCTCATCTCCAGGGGATGAGACCGAGTAAGGAGTCGGGAAAGATCTGGGGATTGGGGTAGTGGCAGTGCCAATTTGGGGATCAAGTGAGGAGTCGCTGGGATTGGAGTGACGGCTAGTCCTATCCCTACGTCTCTCTCTGAGAAGATTATCAATCTTAATGGCTGTGGCAATTAAATTATCCAAGCTACCTGGATCATCCCTAGCCGCTAGCTCGTCTTTAATTGCTTCGTTCAGCCCCTGAAGAAAAGCATCCTGCAATGACTCGTTATTCCAGCGTGAGTCGGAAGCAACTGTTCTAAACTCAACTGAAAATTCGGCTACACTACGGGAGCCCTGCCGGAGAGAAAGAAGGCGTCTGGAAGCGTCCCTCCCCCGTACCGGGTGATCAAAAACTTTTTTCATTTCGGAAATGAAAGTATCATATGACCAGCAAATGTGTGGCTGGCTCTCCCTAACAGCTGTAGCCCAATCTAAAGCCCTCCCCCTCAACAGACTCATTCCATATGCTACCCTAGCCCCATCTGTGTGATAAGTACTAGGCTGCTGCTCAAAAACTAACGTACACTGGAACAAAAAGGCTCTACAAATACCCAAATCTCCAGCGTATCGCTCCGGTGTGGGAATGACAGCCTCTCGTAGCTGATGGAGGGGTGCGGCAGGAGGGGGGGGAGGGGCTGTCGGCTGTGCAGCGGGCTGCGGGGGAAAAGCCTGTGAGGTGAGCAGTTCTACCTGCGTGCCGATCCTTTGCACATTAGCGGAGAGGTTCCGGAGAGTCTCCACTGCCTCACGTAGAACTGTATCGTGATGCCCCACGAGAGCGCCTTGATTGGCCAGGGCTTGGCAGAGTTCGTCCGCAGTCTTGGGCTGGTAGCCGGTGTCCGCTGGGTCCATACTGGCCAGATCGTTCTGTTACGGTTATCTGAGAGGACCCAAACGCAGGACACGGCAGAGTGTTACAAAGGTTTTATTTTGAGGAGAGGGAGCGTGGAGAGTAATCCGGTTGCTGGCGGCTGTTGAGGTGGAGGAGCGTGGAGAGTAATCCGGTTGCTAGCGGCTGTTGAGGTGGAGGAGTGTGGAGAGTAATCCGGCTGGAGAGTAATCCTGGAGCACAAGAAGAACAGGTAAGAAGAACATTCAAGTGTATCGGGAAATAGCTAACTAATTCTAAGAAGGCTGAGAAGGCTGAGAGTTTTACCACTGGGGTTTAAACAACGATCTGGCGCTGACAGGTTGTGGAGCCTCCGCTGATATGCCATTAGTAATGGCTGATGGAAATCAGGTGTGTAGCAGAGGAGGATGCCCAACTGATTGCAGCAGGTGGAGGTTGAGCCGGGAGCCAGGAGTGACAGCCACCACGCCCACACAGACAGGGGAAGGGAAAACACACACAAGGGAGGTGGCTGGAGAATACAACCACCACACTAGACTAAACAGAACGTGTGGTTTTACAGATTTTCTGTGCAGTTTGATGTAGCAGAGCTTCATTAACGGAACCTTCTACAGTCCGTATACAGATATGTATCCTATAATCTTACTGACATCATTTTCTAAACCACCTCCGGGTCACTTTCAGTAGAACTGCAGCTCTGAACAGAGAACACATTGAGCAGATGTTGAGTCATCCGCCTGCAATAAAAACAAAACACTCCATACCAAAAATAAATTCGACTGCTCTCTGCTGTACGTCTGAATACCTGAAAGACCGTTTCCACAGCTTTAAATCCAGAATCAGATACACAAATCCTTAATTTGTAACAAAGGTACAGTGTGTTTACCCCCCCACTGTCTGAAACACCTCAATGTAACTCCTTTGTTTACTTCCATAACATAGTGACTTCAATTTGTAACACTTGCACCTCTCTTATCTAGCGCTCCAACACATTAAATTACTTAAGGGGCGGGACATATGTAAGTGGTTGACCAATCACAACAGAGCCGGCCAGTTAACCAATCAGAGCAGACTGGGCTCTGGTTTCAGACAGAGGGTGAAAAGAGGTGCTGCAGCACAGGCAGTATGAGAACAATAAAGAGCTTTTTGAACATTAAAGCCTGGAGACATGCCACAGTAGAGACACTACATACTAATATGAACCTGAATTTGAACAGAATAAGTCCTCTTATATAAATTGTTAAAATAAAGTGTAGCATATAAAGTGAGCAGTGGTATTGCACAACAGTCCTATATTTGTGAAAAGGGCCAGCTTGATAACATTTAGTAGGTTAACGTTTTTAAACGTATATGTATGAAATGATGTACCACAAAAAATGTCAAATTCTTAAAATGAAAAGAGAAAGAGAGCCAATTGTTCCTTTTCAATCTGAAACCCCTATCGACAGGACGACATTACTAATTGGGACAAAACCAGGAAATATTACTAAAATTATAAATACGCTACCATGTCACGTAGGTAGGCCATTAAATGTGGAGACCCAAATATGGGCAGCAGAGATTTACCCTTTAACAATTATAATACTTGCAATTATTATTATTAGGTCTTTTTTGGACCTTCTTAATGTACCCAAATCTTGTGAATACCCCTCGGTCAGTGGAATGAATAGTGGGTCCTGGGGGAGACCGGTGTGTGTGATGAAGTGGTCTGGGGGAGACATTGGTCCTGTTGGTATTTTTGGACACTGACCTATATTTCCTCTTGTTCCTGTTTGCAGGTGTGGAGGAGTTTTATCCCTCAACCACAAACAGAGTTCTTGGAAAACCATTTTTATTTGAAAATGTATCCTCCTTTAGTTTGATTTTACACTGTTACTAATCAAGCATCCATAATGACCTTTTGAACAATATAAGAAATTCACCCATGAATCATATATATTAGTCTTTGGAATCGGAAGACTTTAATTATCCTTGGGTAAATTGTTGTTCCTGACATTTGCTCCATTTTAGAATAAATACAGTTTTTTTAAGATAATGAATTAAAACAATTATAATACAAATATGTATATACATTATTAGAAGTTTAAGTAATAATGTGCAATACAAATACAAATTAAAAAAAGTAAAATATAAAACCAAACAAATTATATAAATATAAACAGTGTCGGCTAAAATGATTGGTTGTGCTTTTTACAGCGCTACGGCTTCCACAGATGACATTTTCTTATGGATTTTTTGTCAAAGCACTTCAGATATTCATTGCTATCGGGATGTTAAGAGCATTCCATGGAATATAACAAAAAGTGTATCTCGAGCCGGTTTCTCAAACTTACCTACCTGTTAGGAACCGTGACTCACTGATATGAGGACTCAATTGCACAACCCGGAGATGAAGAGGTTTGAAGAAAAATAAACTTTAATGGATCAAAAACAAAGAAACACTCTTTACAGAGGGAGTGACAAAACGGTCACAAAAGAAAACGCTCTCATGGAGGATATCACAAAAGGTACTTGTCTCTCTATGGCTGCTTGGATCTGACTTCTTGGCATGACGAACAAGACGAACTGACAACAGACAAGGGGAGACAGGACAATATATACAAGAGGTAAGTGGGAACAGGTGAAAACAATCAGGGGTGGGGCAGACGCTGACGATGGAAACAAGAACCAAGAAAGTAAAGGCACCTGGAATGAGACAAGGAGTACAAAATAAAACAGGAAGTGAAACAAACAAAACAAACATGAACGTGACAAATACATAACAAACTAACATAATTGATGGGACACAACAGTACCCCCCCTTCTAGGGCCGACTCCCGACAGCCCAGGCTGTTCAGGGTGGCGATCATAGAAGTCATTTATGAGTGTTTTATCCACCACGAAAGTCGAGGAGACCCAGCAACGTTCCTCAGGCCCGTATCCCTCCCAATCGACCAATAATTGGCGACGTCCTCGGCCCCGTTTGCGGACCGACAGAAGTTTCCTGACCGTGTACACCGGGCCACCATCAATGATTCGGGGTGGAGGGGGGGGTTTGGAGGGGGGAACCAGAGTGCTCTCTTGAACTGGCTTGAGTTTGCTTACATGAAACGTAGGATGAATCTTCAAGGACCTGGGGAGTTTGAGGCACACAGAGACAGGGTTAATGATTTTTGAGACTGGGAAAGGACCCACAAACCTCGGTGCCAACTTCTTGGAATGAACATAAAGAGGTAGGTCCTTGGTAGAGAGCCAGACTTTCTGTCCCGGCTTGTAGAGGGGGGCCGCACGTCTGTGACGATCCCCCGCTGACTTCCTCCGGGTCGAGGTCCGGAGTAGCGCCTGCCGAGCACCGGCCCAGACCCGCTGACAGCGTCAAACCATAGCGTGCGCGGATGGCACCTTGACTTCTTCTTCATTGGCAGGGAAGAGAGGAGGCTGATATCCGTTCGCACACTGGAACGGGGAGAGACCAGTGGCAGCCGATAGAAGAGTGTTGTGGGCGTACTCTACCCAGGTCAGATGATCGCTCCAAGTGGATTGCTTCTGGGACACGAGACACCTGAGGCAGGTTTCGAGGTCCTGATTCAGGCGTTCTGTCTGACCGTTGGACTGCGGGTGATAACCGGAGGACAAGCTGACGGTGGCGCCGAGGATCTGGCAAAACTCCTTCCAGAAGATGGAAGTGAACTGAGGACCTCTGTCTGAAACTATGTCGCTGGGAAAACCATGAATTCTGAACACATGAGTAAGCATGACCTCTGCCGTTTTCTTGGCAGAGGGAAGTTTGAGCAGAGGAATGAATGTACCATCTGAGAACCGATCCACCACTGTAAGGACGGTAGTGTTACCTTTGGAAGGTGGGAATCCAGTCACAAAGTCCATGGAGATATGCGACCATGGTCGTTGAGGCACTGGGAGGGGCTGGAGCAGACCCACCTGGGCCTGGGAAGAAGTCTTATTCCGGGCGCACGCTGGACACGCCGCCACATATTCAGAGACCTCTTTTCTCATGGCCGGCCACCAGAACCGCTGCTTTATGGCAAACATAGTTCGCCGGACCCCCGGATGGCATGTGAGCTTGGACGTGTGAGCCCAGTGGATTACCTGAGAGTGTAAAGACACAGGGACAAACAAACGGTTGTCTGGACACTCACTAGGTGCCGGGCTCACAACATTAGCCTGCTTCACATCTGTTTCTATCTGCCAAGTTACCGACCCAACCACACAGTTTAGTGGAAGGATTGATTCAGGTTTCTTGGCATTAGGGACAGGCTCAAAGAGACGAGACAGTGCGTCTGGCTTACGGTTTTGCGTACCGGGTCTAAAGGATAACGTAAAGTTAAACCTACTAAAGAACAGAGTCCACCGGGCCTGACGTGAATTGAGTCTCTTGGCTTTTCTGACATACTCTAAGTTCTTGTGGTCTGTCCACACAACAAACGGTTGCTCCGCCACTTCGAGCCAGTGTCTCCACTCCTCCAAAGCTGCTTTGACAGCTAGTAACTCCTTGTTCCCCACATCATAGTTATTTTCAGCTGAGGTCAACTTGCGCGATAGATAAGCGCAGGGGTGCATCCGGTTATCCTTGGAGGACCTCTGGGACAACACAGCCCCTATGCCCTCGTTGGACGCGTCGCCCTCAACCATAAACTGTCTCTGGGGATCCGGAACAGTGAGTTCGGGTGCCGTGGTGAATCCTTTCTTGAGGCACTGGAAAGCAGACTCGGCCTGGCGGGTCCACTGAAAGGAAACTTTGGAAGAGGTGAGAGCATGTAGAGGAGCGGCTACAGAACTGAAGTTGAGTATAAACTTTCGGTAAAAGTTGGCAAACCCCAGGAACTGTTGGACTCTCTTGCGGCTATCTGGAGTAGGCCAGTCGGTCACCACACTGACCTTGGACGGATCCATCTGGACCTGATTGGCGGTGATAATGTGGCCCAGGAAAGAGACAGTGGTTGCATGGAAATCGCACTTCTCAGCTTTCACATACAACTTATTCTCCAGAAGCTTCTGGAGGACTTCGCGGACATGCCTGACATGAGACTGAATATCTGGAGAGAAAATCAGAATATCGTCCAAATACACGAAAACAGACACATTCTAAAATTCTCTCAAAATGTCATTGACCATAGTTTGAAAAACAGCAGGAGCATTGCATAGTCCAAAAGGCATAACCCTGTATTCGTAATGTCCGCTAGGTGTGTTGAACCCCGTTTTCCACTCGTCACCCTCTCTAATCCTGACGAGGTGGTAGGCATTTCTCAGATCAAGCTTGGTGAACACCTTAGCTGACTGAAGTAGTTCAAAAGCTGAAGACATCAGCGGGAGTGGGTGGCGGTTTTTCACCGTAATGTCATTGAATGGGCTGTAGTCAATGCATGGTCTTAGAGACCCATCCTTCTTCCCCACAAAGAAGAATCCTGCGCCCGCAGGTGAAGAAGAGGGACGGATTATCCCCGCTTTCAGTGAGGAGGAGATGTAGTCATCCATGGCCGCCCGCTCTGGTCCTGAGATAGAATATAAGCGCCCCCTAGGGATGGGTGCGCCAGGTAACAGGTCAATGGCACAGTCAAACAGACGATGAGGAGGCAATGATAGTGCTTTGGTTTTGTTAAAAACCTCTTTAATGTCATTGTAGCAAGAGGGGACCTTGGAAAGGTCAGGAAAGTCTGAGCTACTATCAGCTACTGCAACAGTACGTGGAGCTTTACATGACTGTTCACAATTCTCTCCCCATCCCTTAATTTGTCCTGAACACCAGTCTATATGTGGGTTGTGTGTTTTTAACCAGGGAAACCCCAAAATCAGCGGATGCTGTGCAGAATCGAACAGATGAAATCATTTCCACATGATTATTGTCAATAGTCACTTGCATGGGTTCTGTAGAGTCAGTGACTCTACACATAAGTCTGCCATCTAGGGCACTGGCATTGACGGGATGTTTGAGCGGAACAGTCTTAATATTGAGACGTTTTGCTAGACCCCAGTCTATGATACTTTCATCAGCCCCAGAGTCAATTAAGGCCCCCATAGTGTGTGTCTGACTATTGGCAGTGATATCTACCTGGGTGAGTGTGCGAGGAGGATAATCAGATGACATTTTGCTCACCAACGCCCTCCTCATGGTTGGTGAGCATGCCCTTTTCCCGGACATGTCGCCTGCTGGTGTCCCATTTGACCACAGTAGAAGCAGCATCCCTCCTGCAGGCGGCGCCGTCGTTCCTCTGGAGAAATCCTCGTTCTCCCGAGCTGCATAGGTTCCTCCGGTGCCTGTGGTGGCGCTGTCACTGCTGGGCCTGATGAAGAGACGAACACGGAATCCCATGAGGATTGCCTACCCAGAAAGCGCCCCTGGTGGCTGGGAGGTCTTGTTGCGACTCGGCGTCGTTCTCTCTCTCTTTCCCTGATGCGATTGTCAATTCGGAGAGACGTGGAAATGAGTGATTCGAGGTCTTGTGGTAACTCTAATGGAGCCAGGTGATCTTTAATCGTCTCTGAGAGTCCATTGCGGAAGGCATCTATTAATGCTGGAGTGTTCCAGCCACTGTCTATGGCTAAGGTACGGAACTCTATGGCATAATCTACTACGGGCCTTGAGTGCTGTTTGAGCTGCATGAGAGCCCAAGTGTCGTCACCGGTAGGTGAGGTAATATCAAATATGCGGCTCATAGTGTCTTTGAACGCTATGAAGGATCTACAGATATTGGAATTTCTAGACCACTCCGCAGTGGCCCATGCGGCAGCTCTGCCGGTTAAGTGGGAGATCATAAACTCTATCTTAGCCTCATCAGATACAAAAGCTGCTGGATTAAGTTGGTAATGTAAATCACACTGGACTAAGAAGGCTCTGCAGTTGCTCGATTCTCCTGAGTATTTCTCCGGTGCTGCCAACCGCAGTGGAACAGGAGAGGCATGATTCACAGCAGGATTGGCATCAGGTGGAGTAGCAGGAATCGGAGCTGTGGGCGCTGCCTCCAGATGAGAGCGAAGCCCGTGGAGCTGTGTTGCCAGATGGTTCACCTGTGAAGTGACGGAGGTCTGGAAACCCTCCTGGCGATCTGAAAGCTCCTTAACTCCTTGGCTAATATTATTTAGCTGCTCCTGGTGTTGATGGATGATGTTACCCTGTACGGACAGGGTGGTCTGCAGCGTCTTGGGGTTGGCTGAGTCCATATTTTGGTCAGTTCATTCTGTTAGGAACCGTGACTCACTGATATGAGGACTCAATTGCACAACCCGGAGACGAAAAGGTTTGAAGAAAAATAAACTTTAATGGATCAAAAACAAAGAAACACTCTTTACAGAGGGAGTGACAAAACGGTCACAAAACAAAACGCTCTCATGGAGGATATCACAAAAGGTACTTGGTCTCTCTATGGCTGCTTGGATCTGACTTCTTGGCATGACGAACAAGACGAACTGACAACAAACAAGGGGAGACAGGACAATATATACAAGAGGTAAGTGGGAACAGGTGGAAACAATCAGGGGCGGGGCAGACGCTGACGATGGAAACAAGAACCAAGGAAGTAAAGGCACCTGGAATGAGACAAGGAGTACAAAATAAAACAGGAAGTGAAACAAACAAAACAAACATGAACGTGACAAATACATAACAAACTAACATAATTGACGGGACACAACACTACCCCACCTTTAAGTTCTGTCATTTGTACCTGTTGCCTACTTTACTTGAATATTTACATTGCATGCAACTTCATAATAACTCCACTACAATTTGGAGGTACATTATGACACATTTTACTCCTTTCCATTAAAATGTTTAGCTACTCAGTTACTTGGAAATGCAAATGTTGAGCTCTGAGTCCTACATCTCATTAATTTCCATTGTCCTGTGGGGCTTGTAAACTAATGGATATCTCAAATTGTGTTTATGGTAAATGGACTGTACTTATATAGCCTAGATCTAGTCTTCACAACCCCTCAACGCGCTTTACATCCTACATATCATTCACTAGGAACAGTGCCATTTGCTCTAGTTAAATATTATTTACATGCCACGCGGTGTTCAGCATCAACATGTTGACTGCAGGGGCTGGGATCGAACCCACAACCTTCTGATCAAAAGACCACAACAAAACCTCATAGCCACAGTTGCCCTAATAATGAAACGTTGCTTATCTTGGTCTGTTCTTTTAAATCACTTAAAAATCCACATTATCTTGCTGCATTGCTCTGTTTCAGGGTGTCGTCATCCTTGTCATTAAACTACCGAAACTGACATTGAGGAGTGTGTTTCTTCTTGACGACACCATGGTCGTTGTTGGAGGCCCTGTCCCCGGCTGCGAGTTCGAATCCGAAGACTTATCTGAAGCATTCGTCATTGCTCTATTGACGATTCATGGATTTAGCCACCAGCACGCAGCGCCTGTCATGGCCACGCCAGCCCAGGCCCCAGCCCAGGCCCCAGCCCAGGCCCCAGCCCAGGCCCCAGCCCAGGCCCCAGCCCAGGCCCCAGCCCAGGCCCCAGCCCAGGCCCCAGCCCAGGCCCCAGCCCAGGCCCCAGCCCAGGCCCCAGCCCAGGCCCCAGCCCAGGCCCCAGCCCAGGCCCCCGCCCAGGCCCCAGCCCAGGCCCCAGCCCAGGCCCCCGCCCAGGCCCCAGCCCCGGCCCCCAGCCCAGGGCCCCAGCCCAGGCCCCAGCCAGGCCCCAGCCCAGGCCCCAGCCCAGGCCCCAGCCCAGGCCCCAGCCCAGGCCCCAGCCCAGGCCCCAGCCCAGGCCCCAGCCCCTCACGGCCCAAGACTCGATCGGCCCAAAGTTGATGTGAGCGTGTCGATAGAGGAATGGAACGTGTTCATCCGCCGTTGGAACGTATTCCGCGCCGGCTCAGGCATAGGGGATGCCCAGGCCCCCTTCCAGCTGTTTCAGTGTGCTGGGCCTGTACTTGGAGACAGCCTGTTGAAAGCCGTCCCGGACGCTGCTTCCGGACCCTTGCCAGACCTAATCACCGTAATGCGTTCCCTAGCTGTCATCCCAGTCGCTACATGCGTCCTGCGCACCGAGCTACTTCAGTTACGCCAGGAACGCGATGAGACATTCTGCGCATTCGCTGCCAGAGTGCGGGGTAAAGCAGAGACATGCGCATATGTGACCCGCTCTATCGAAATCAGTCGGAAGTCGCAACGGCTCATTTCAAAATAAACGTGGATTTGCGTAAAAAACTATTTTTTCGGGGTTCGGGTGTTTTGTTTGATTTTAAATAAACAAAATCTTGGCTTTCAGAATATGAAACTTTTATTTCCAAAATCACACGATAAATACATTTTTGAAGCTTGTAAAGGGACGAAGACAGGCACCTCTCACTCGCAATCTGCTCTTCCGCAGCACCGCCCCCCCTCCCTCCGGCTGACATTATGAATGTACGCGTAGAGTAATCATAGATAACACGGCAGGGTCCGTTACAGTTTGTTTTCATCTGATTTCAATTAAACAAAGTCTTGGCTTTCAGAATATTAAACTTGTTTCGGCAAATTCAGATGATAAATACAACTTTGAAGCTTGTAACGACATAATTACAAGCGGAGAACGGAGTAACTTAACGTCACAGCAGGCATAACAACAGCCGGTGTTTCTCGTGAATGTTTTCCCCGGGAAACAAACACAATACACACAAACGCAAAATTACACAAACACACACACGCACACGTATACACACACACTCGCGAGCTTCCCCTCCAAACGAAAATATCTTCCCTCCGTAGTATTTTGATCATTTGCTCCACTAATAATCAATCAGATCGATGGATTCCAGAGAAGAGAAAACTTTGAAGGCCTTTTTCTCAAAATGATGACTCGGTGACAGTCATTATATAATGTGACATATTTAGCTTAATATTTGGAGCACAAAAACAATCCTGGTATCATTAGAAAGCTAGGAATCTCCTCTTTCCAGCAGTGTATACAACTCAAAATGTGTCTTCGGGTCAATGCGACTGATTTCGATAGAGCAGGTCACATATAATGCGGTATGCGAGTGTGTTAAGGACGTGGACTATACCGACCACATTATCCGTGATGTTCTGCTCAATGGCATTTATGACTCGGACATACGCCGCGAGACGCTGGGGACACCTGACGTCCTGGTCAAGCCAGTTAACGACGTAATTGCACTCTTCGAGAACAAAGAGATGGCCCGGAACGCTCTCCCGTCGTCCTCCCTATCAGCCATGTCGTCATTTCGGCACCTGAAGACGACTCCACAGACGAGCCCCGCCCCGAGCCCTGCGGACGAGGCTAAACGTGCCTCGTGCCCGGAATGTAAGAGCGTCTTTAACGTCTTCACGGAGGGGCCTCGCGGGTTGAATCCTAAGCTTCACCAGGTGTCCATCGGCTGCTACAGGGCCCGCCGACGACAGAGGCGTCAACAGCCATCATCCGACAGTCAACAGGCCACCATGGGGTCGGAGCCGGTCTCCCAGGTCTCGTCGGTGCAAGCTGGGGCCCGCCCTGGCCGATGTCACGGGAGCCATCGCCGACGCTGCGCCCCTACGTCGCATGGCTGTGTCAACAGGCCTGCACCTATCAGACTCGAGCACCACATCTTCTCCAAGGGCGAATGGAGACGAGCCAGGCTGAGAGACCACCCCCGAGCATTAATCACCATCTCGATGGACATGCCAGTCGGGCTGATGGATGGCACCAGCAACCGGGGCTCGGCCGACGGAGCTCGGATATCCGCCGTCGCGGACAGCGGACAGCCTCAGCCTGTCGGCCGCCAACCGCTCCCCTATAGCCATCGAGGGAGCGTTCTTCGCTAGGCTCTCGACGACCTGCAGCGGGGGGCGTGTTACATCCTGCCGTTCCATGGTATACGTGAGCAGCTCAGTCCGGGCCATATACCTCTCCCACGAGTCGTTGCTCGACCCCGGCCTCTTGCCCGTGAACTTCCCGTCGGACGACGTTGCAGGGGGGCCCAAGGACAGGCGTAGCCCTGACACGGCTGACACTGCGTGGGGCCAGGTGACCCCCGGGACGCCCAGTGCTCATGTCCTCAGCGCAACAAAAACCTATGTTAAAACAAAGAAAAAAGACTTATAGTTTACATGATTACACAAATGATTTGTTTGCAACTCAGTTTTTTTTTCTCTTAAACTCTTAGTTTTGCTTGATTCTGAGAAAGTGTTGCTTTATTTTTATGACAGAAAACTAATCCCATATATCTTGAGGGACATGTTTGTTCAGCAGTTGCAATATAAAGTGGTAGTGGCAAAAAGCACAAAATATAAAAAATATACATCATTTGCAAAAAACAAATGTACACTTTAGCAAATATGAAAAAAAAAATTGAAAAAAATATATATACATAAATTACATACAAAGATATTTCCCTAGTTTCTAAAGGGATGATTACTTCTTGCTGGTGCATCACAGGCTGCTGTGTTTCATTAATGTAAAGGAGAGCACCCCATCAGGCTGAAACTGAAGCAGATCAGCACCTCGTTCAGAGCCCTCCAGGTGAGGAGGCTTTTATTTTGCCACTCGCTTCAAAATAATCTCAGACGAGCTGAAGCATCCTCCAATTCACCGACGTCAAAAGAAAAACATGTTTCCTAATATGTGAAGAGCTTTAATCCAGTCTTTTATACGCTGATGATTAAATGTCTGCTTGTATTTTTAAGTGCCAGAATTCAAAGAGGAAAACATATCACAGCATAATTAGACTCAGAGGCTGAATAGGCAGAGAGCTTGCATTAAGAATTCAAGATCACCGGTTCAAGCTTCTTTTCAAATTCCTAATTTGAAAGTGTGTTTTCAAAGCTTAAATGTAGTGGAAGTGTTGAAAAGTGTTTAGGCTGTTAGGAGCATTAGCTCGCTGCAGAACGCAGCTGCACTTATGTGGTGTTTTTAGATTTGACACAACGCATTTGCTTTTGACAATCAGGAGACGGCATCTAAAGGAAGAGGGCTTGAAAAAGCTTCATGGAAACTCAAAGGCTCAATCAGCGCAGCAGATAGGTTTAAGGTTTAAGATGGGATCAAGTCACATCTCTGCTTCTGAAAGGCTGTTTGAAAGCCAACAACCATGTAAAGGATTGAAAAGCCAGTGAGGCAGCTGCAGCTCTGAGAACATGAAGGCTGCAGGTTTGAGTCTCATTTACTGCCGCCAACTCTGCATACGTTTCACAGCCAACATCTGGATAAAGACACAGAAAAGGTCTTTTTTTTTTTTAAGGGTAGCCGGTGGTGGGTCACTTTTTGACTGATGCAACAAAATCAGAAAGACGTTCTTAATTGAGATTTTTACAATAAAATAAAATAAAAACGTGCTAATGTATGAGTTGGTGAATAAAGTAGTCGGAACGTTTACGTCAGGGGTGCCAAACCTTTTGTTGAACCGAGAGCTACTTTTAAAGTTGCCAGTCTGCCGAGATCTACCAGTCCAAATAGAGAGGCGTAGCCATTACTGACAGTCTACTACCAGGTAAATACACACTTCTACTTGTATAAAACTGACCTTTGTACGATTAATACTTCATAAAATACTGCAGATCCTTTATCTTACCTCTTTCTAATCTACACACATACAAGTATTTAACTGAAGTTACACAACAGTGTTGTTGATACAGAGTTGGAGTTTATTCACACATCACATACTACAGTGGGTAATGTTTTCAAGAAACATTGAACAGTGCTGCCACATATGACACAGGGAAAAAAGAAAAGACTCTGAACCCTTTCTTTGCCATTATATAAAAATAGTGTTGCTACAAAAGTATAAATGAGGCTTACTAATAAGACAACTCAGATCTGAAGCTACTCAGGAATCTGCTGCAACAGTGCAATAAAAAAGACACAATTAATAGAATCAAACCCTTTTTTTGCATTTTAGTAGATTATAAAAATAAATGCCTTTAAAATAGGATGCAAGCAACACTAGTTTCTTAACCTGAATTGATAATAGACTATAATCAATTTAAACAGAACAGACCTTAATGTTTGCATTCTTATACCATTTTGTACAATAATTATAATGAATAAGTTCAAACAAAATAAAACTTACAGCAGATTAATAACGGTATCTAAATTGAGTTTTTATTATATCAAAAACCTGTTGAAATGCTACTGTTATTTTGACTGTCCCCCAAAAGCGCGTCGGCAGCCTCCAGGAATGCTTCTTTCACAACTTCGCCGTCTTTGAAAGACTTCATGTGTTTCGCAAGAACGTGACTGACAGGATAAGATGCTCTGGTAGCAGCCTTGCTCTTGTTGTTGGGCCTGGTGAAAATGGACTGCTGTGCATTTGGCTGTCCTTTCAGGCCCCTCCCCTTTTGGGAGCGTAGGGCAGAATTAGGAGGGAATTCCGTCTCGTAGCGTTTGTGCACTGTTTTCAAATGCCGCTCCTAAATTACCCTTCTTCGATAAAGCCACGCTCGCATTGCAGATGAGACAGATGGAATTTGAATTGGAATAGATACAAAAATAATCACTCGGGGTGAAAATTATATATTTTGGGCTTTTTTGCTTCTGCCATAAATGCGGTCTTGTGTGTGTGTGCGGACTGTCACTCCTGTTGCCACGGACAACGTCAGCGAACTAGTGCCCACTGCCCACCAGCCAAGCCCCGACACATGGGGTCACGCCAATCACAAAGCTGTGATGCGTTCAAGTGCATTACTCTGGCACAGGAAGATTATGTTATAGGACATTAACGATAAAACAGAATATTGTTGTTCTATTTTTAGACACATCTCGCGATCGACTGGGAATCTCCCCGCGATCGACTGGTTGGGCACCCCTGGTTTACGTCAACACAAGTACTGTAAATACATTCTGTTATAATCAATTTATTGTTTTGCTTTATTTTTGTGTCATGCACATAAATGGCTAGACCCTTAGGGTTTTACATCACACCAGAGATTCAATATTTAAAGGCTGTATAAATTATGATATGTTTTCAAAGGCAGACACAGAAGTTAGCATTGGCTCCATCGTCAAAAAGCCATGGGATTTCATTTTGGTATACAGCAGTAATTAAGCTTTTATGATACTCAACGTTTTGTCCAGCAGGATAATCTCCACATATTATCACCAGTGTTGGGCAAGTTACTTCCAAAATGTAATACAGTACATATTACTTATTACTGTCTTTTTTTAATTAATAAGTTACATTACAATATTACTGTCTCTGAAATGTAACGACGGTACGACGGAGCTGATCCAGATTTGCGGCGATTTTACGTCATATCAGCGGCGGACCCACAGCACTATCAGAAACGTTGCTATCAGAAACAATGCACAAATGTTTTGAATGTAATATGGTCGGTGTTTACATTAGCATCGCTAACACTCAGAGCTAACCTGTACTGGAGAGCATGTGTGTGAAGAAGCAAGAAATAAAAAGTCACCTTGTGGTAAAACTGGCAAGAGAGAAAGCCTTTGAGCTCCATACTGTTTCAGAAATAATCCTTGATAATCCATGATATGGCGTTTCATCACAGCAGTATCTGCCTTTTTTAAAAAGCTTTATACATAAAATGTATAAAGCTTCCTGCTTCCTCTGCCTCGTTGAACATTTAAACCATTCAACCATTTATTTTCTCTCAGTCCTTTAGAAAAAAACTAAAATATATTGAATAAACTAATGAAGTTTGTTTTTCCACAGAAAATTGTGCAGCATTCTTTCAGTCATTGAATGAAATGTCTGAATCAACACAACAACTGAGGTATGCAGTGTGACTTGTGTCGTCATAAATGATCTGAGTGAACACAATTTGGTACCTGTGCACAAGTCTCAATCTGAAAACCTCAACTCGTTGAAAAAAACAGTATAGAAAATGACCCCAACTTCTTCCTGTGATTCCAGCGGAACAAGCCCCCAGGAAGTATGCCGGACGTTGAAACAAATGTTCGTTTTATGTCCCCCCAAAATACAAGGAAATACTAGTATTTTAGACTTGTGATTAATCATGTATTATCACAGATTATTGTGATGTTGTTTAAAATGAATGTTTTAATCCATTGACTCCACTAAAATGCACATAGAGGAACACTTTATCAAAAAGGAAACATGTGGATATACTAAAAATCTGAAACATTGACATTTCACATAAATGTATTAAGTTGGTTGAAAGCAATAATATTAAGTTGAACCTAATGTTTTTTATTTACATTTAACATTATTGCTTTCAACTAACCTAATCAAGTAATGCGAAATTTGTTGACATAATACATTTAATCAAAATCAACGTTTCAGTTCTTCAGTGTTTGCATGGTTTAACCGGACGGGTTGGAATGGCAAAGTAATGTAAACAGTAAAGCTGTCTAAAAGTACAATATTTCCCTCTGAAATAAACCTCCGAGGAGAAGAATCACATTCCATCTCCGCCTCGATAACTATCTCAGGAAATTAGACATAATGACGGATTAAACCACGGCGCTGTATTCCTGTCAGGTGCGCTTCTCACCCCCATCAAATTGACGACAAATTGTGACATGGTGTGTGTGAAAAGGTCGGAGTGAAGCATTCTCCCGACCTCCACCCGGCGTCAGAGTCGTTTACAGCCTCATCACACAGCTTCTCATCGAGCTTCCAGGAATAGACAGACACAGTTTTGTCAGTTCTGTTTCTGAGACAAATGTGAAGTTATTTGAAAGTACATTGAAGTGAACTGCAAAGCATCATCTGACCTCTCCCTGCAGTTCCCTCCGCCCCCCCCCCCCCCCCCCCCCCCAGGTATGCAGAGGGAGGGTGAGGCATCCTTAGTGCTTCAAGGACACGCTGTAATTTCCTTTGACAACATCTTAAATGGCTGCTGCTGTTTTGTTTTTATATCTTGGTGCAAGCGTAGAGGGGTGGAGGAGGAGGAGGGTTGATGTAACCGGCTGAAATCACATTCTTAACATCCCAATCTGTCAGAGTATCTGAAGACCAGACATATGACAGGCTGCTGCACAAAGTGTCAGAAAAAAGAAACACAAGTGAACACGCTCACACTCACACACTCACACACACACACACACATGTATTCGCCGTTTGCTGAACTTGCTGATTTTGGAGGTTTTACAGGATTATCTGTCCCACACTGCAGCACTCATGTCTCTATATTTGGAGATTTGGTTTAAATGTCTTTCTGCTCTGATCACAATACTCTTTGAAAACACTCTACTTCTTCTTCTTCTTCTTCTTCTTCTATGGTTTGTTTTATGTTGCTTCATCTGTGACTTCAGCGTGTCTCTGTTGGAGATCAATGGCCCAACTTATGTCCTGTAAAATCATTAGTATTCACTTTGTCATTTATCTTCTTTATTAGCTTTTTTGGGGGGGGTTGAAAGCAAGTGTAATCGGACACCGAGGGAATAAGAAAAAACGTCTAGTGTTGTAAAAAATAGCAACTAAAACAGTGAGACAATAAGATTTTTTAATTTATTTTTCAGAAGCTTAAAGCAATGCATTTGAAATTTCCAAAAATTAAGTTTGTTTTGACAACGAAATATACATAATTTAGACGTTGTAATCAGGGAATATTTGGTATCTATGCTTAGAAAATGGATTTAACAATGATTATTTAAAGGTACCCTATTCTACTCTTTTTTTTCTGAGACCTATAATATTATAGGTCTCAGATATAAACATGTCCCTGAAGTGTTTGGCTGAAATACCAAACAGATCATTGTAGCATCCCATAATCCCCTCTGTTTCAGCCCTGTTCCAAAAGTGCTGAATCTGTGTCTGTAGCTTTAAATGCTGCTGCCCACGCCCCTCTGTGACGTGATTGGTTTAAAAAACACAATGGTGCTCTAGGAAGAGATTTAGGGGATAAGGTGGGCGGGTGTTACCTTGGTTGGTTATTGGCTAATGGTTGCACAACCCTAAAAACATTGTGACATCACAAAGTGACCAACATCCGATCAGCTCATCTTCAGACAGATCAGGACAAAAAGAGAAGGAATCTTTTTACCTGTAACGTTCAGAATCTCTTAACACAGAGGGACACATATTTATGTATAAAAGACATGCAAACGTGGATTTTGCATAATAGGTGAGTGGTGACCTTTAACCCTCTGGAGTCGAGGTGCGCATAATTGACATAATTAATCATATATTTTCAATTATAAGGAGAATAAATATGATTCAGATATCCTGGAAGAGTAGCTTTCCAGCTGTATCTCCTGTGAGACTGTAACCAGGGCACAGCAGCCAATATGGCCGCTCAAAGCAGCTTGGCTTTACACTGTGTGGGATTGGTGGATTCGTGTGTCCGTCAAGGAAATCTCGGCCGGCAGCCATGATGGTCTGAAATGACCAATGGACATCGAGAGATCACTAAGGACCTACCCACCAAGTTAAAAAAAAAACACATGTCTCCCATCAGTTTACGTCTGTGAGGAGAGAGAGAGAGAGATATAGAAAATGGCTTCACAGTTGCCGACTTCGCTAGAGATTTGTTTCGCTAGCAGCAGAGAAGATAGAGCCTCAGAACCTGAAGTCTTCGACTCTTCTGAAGAAGAATAATACAGGGACAACAAGGATCAATTTGGACATGGGTAAGTGTAAATATTACAGTAATAGTGTTCTTGCACTATGTGGGGAATACCGCGAAAATGAACAATAGGTTTATTGAGCTGTCTGAGTTACTGATTTTAACATTCACGTGGACTCCATTAACTGCACATTTGATGCTGAATTCCTCTCACTTCTGGACTGCTTCAGCATCAAGCAACATGTCCAGGGCCCCACCCACACCAAAGGCCACACGCTGGACCTGGTGTGCTCTACCGGCTCTCCGTCCCCCGACCTACAGCGCCTCGACCTGGCTGTATCTGACCATCATGCCATCCTCTTCACTGTTCCCGTCACTGCCCAGGCGGCATCCTAAACGCACCATTATGTTTAGGAACATCAAGACTGTGAGTGCACCGGCCCTATCTGACCTGATAGCTACCCACATGGCCTCGGCTCCCTTCCGACTCCACCGTGGATGGCCTGTTAGCCCACTACAACACTGCCCTATCCCTCAGTCTCAACTCTCTCGCCCCCAACAAAACCTGGACTGTTTCCTTCACCCACCCTGCCCCCTGGTTCACCACTCCGCCACTTGAAGGCCTCTGGTCGCCAGATGGAGAGGCTCTCCAAAAAAACTGGCTTCACGGTCCACCTCCTGGCCTTTCGTGACCATGTAAAAACGTATAAGGAAGCTCTCTCCCACGCCAAGACTCACTACTACTCCCGTCTCATCGGTGCCCAGCAAAGCAACCCCAAAACACTGTTCTCCACCATCAACCGCCTACTCCGCCCCCCTGACGCCCCCCAGCCCTCAGGGGCTCCGGATCTATGCTCCAAATTCCTCTACTTCTTCCCGGCGAAAGTCGAGGCCATCCATCAGCAGCTCCTGGCGCCTGGCCCTCCCCCCCTACCTGCACCACAGCCACCTGGTAACGCACCCCCCGCCGCGCCTCTCCCACTCCAACCTCTCCTCCTTCTCCCTTGTGGATGCTCTCCAAGTGAACAAACTGGTCAGCTTGGCCAAGACCTCCACCTGCTCCCTGGACCCCATGCCCACATCCCTGGTCAAGGACTGCCTACCCACCCTCTGTCCCTAGATGGTGGTCATCATCAACCCCTCTCTGGCTCCTGGTATAGTCCCCACCAGCTTCAAAATGGCCTCAGTCACCCCCATACTCAAAAAATCTGGCCTGGACCCCGACGACCTCCAGAACCACCGGCCGATCTCCAACCTTCCTTCCTAAGCAAAACTCTGGAAAGAGTGATCGCCGGCCAACTCCATCTGTACATGTCCAACCATGAGCTCTATGAGCCCTTCCAATCCGGCTTCAGACAGCAACACAGCACTGAGACTGCCCTCATCAAGATCACCAACGATCTCCTCACTGCTGCTGACTCTGGCCGCCTCAGCATCCTCATCCTCCTGGACCTCTCTGCAGCGTTTGACACCATCTCTCACAACATCCTCCTCACCCGCCTCTCAGACCTCCTAGGTGTCACTGGCACAGCGCTGTCTTGGTTCACATCCTACCTCCATAACAGGAAATAGTTTGTCTCCATCAATGGTTCTAATTCACCCCCGGCCCCAGTCCACCACGGTGTACCCCAGGGCTCTGTGCTTGGCCCCCTCCTGTTCACCATTTACATGCTCCCCCTCGGCCAGATCATCTGACATCATGGACTCAATTTCCACTGTTACGCTTATGATACCCAACTGTATCTCAGCACCACTCCATCCTCCCAGCTCCCCTCTCAGTCTCTCATCAACTGCCTGCATGACATCAAAGCATGGATGTCGTCCAACTATCTCAAACTAAACAGCAGGAAAACAGAGCTCATGGTTGTGGCACCCAAGGCGCTGCTCCGGAAGGTTGGTGACTTCATCCTTGAGGTTGATGGCTGCTCCATCTCCCCATCTCCTGAAGCCCGCAACCTGGGTGTCATCCTCGACTCCACCCTTTCCTTCCACTCCCACGTTAAGTCTGTGACCAAATCGGCCTTTTTCCATCTAAGGAACATTGCCAGACTCCGGCCGTCACTCACCCTAGTCCATGCGTTTGTCACCTCCCGCTTGGACTACTGCAACAGTGTCCTGTTTGGGGTTCCCAATAAAACCGTGGACAGGCTCCAGTATGTTTAAAACTGTGCTGCTAGGGTACTGTTACGGCTGTTGTTTCTGCCTGCTCGGTAACCTGTCTGGGATTGTCTGCAGCTGTGTGTGTGATTATGTAAATGAGCTGTGTGGTTGCCCCAACGTCATTGGCTGTCATCTCCTGGTCCACTTCCGAGGACACTGATTGGAGCACGCTGGGCCCGACGTTCTCCAATCCCTGTGCAAGCCCAGCGCACACCTGCTGGAGAGGACTACAAAGCCTGGGAACAATTATCACTCAGGAGGCTCTGCTGGGATCAGACGCCTCATACCTTTTGCTCTTGTGTCATGGACACTACAGACTGTGTTTGGTGTGACATATGTGTTTAGTGACGAGTGTCAACATATGTGCTTAATGTCGAGTGACGATGTATGTGCTTAGTGTCGAGTGACGATATATGTCGAGTGACAACTTGTGCTTAGTGACGAGTGTCGAGAGATGTGCTTAGTGTTGAGTGTGGATATATGTGTTTAGCGTAGGGTGCGTAGTTTCCCTCCTTCAGCTGTGTTTTCTTACAGCTTCCTTTCCTTAGACTGTACCACTTTGACGGTGAGGGTTATTTTGGTTATTAGCTATATTTCTTTGTATTTAAGTAGGCTCCTTTTTTTTAGAGTCCTCCTTTTGTTAGGTTGGTTATCAACCTGTGCCCTTTTGGCCCTTTTGTTTGTTCAGGCTGCACGCCTTCCATTTTGTTATACCCTGTTCTGTAATAAAACTATTTATGATTATTACCAATTACATACTGGTGTGTGTTGCATTCCTCTTCCCCTAGTTGGGACGTAACAGGTACTCACACATACAAAGCCGTGGCAGCACATCATTCCCACCCTCATCCACCTCCACTGGTTGCCGGTCAATTACCGCATAACATACAAAATCCTCCTCCTTACCTACAAGTCCCTCCATGCCCATGCCCCCCAGTACCTATTGGACATCCTTCGCCCACATGCCCCACCCCGGAACCTGTGGTCTTCAGACTCTGGCCTGCTTAAATAATCATTTATTCGTCCCACAACGGAGACATTTACAGTGGCTATAGACATGTTTTTGCCATCGATTATTTTATCATAATGTTCTGTGCAGATGAGACTTTGTCATAGATTTATTTATATGTGTGCCTGTGATTTTATACTGAATGTAAAGTAACTGGAAATACCTGTGTGTTTGTGTGTGCGTGCATGCGTGCGCGTGTGTGTGTGTGTGTGTGTGTGTGTGTGTGTGTGTGTGTGTGTGTGTGTGTGTGTGTGTGTGTGTGGTGTGTGTGTGTGTGTGTGTGTGTGTGTGTGTGTGTGTGTGTTGTGTGGTGTGTGTGTGTGTGTGGTGTGTGTGTGTGTGGTGTGTGTGTGTGTGTGTGTGTGTGTGTGTGTGTGTGTGTGTGTGTGTGTGTGTGTGTGCAAAGGCTAAAATCCCTGTGTGAGTCTTTCAAATGCAATACTAAAGTAAAATGTTGAGGCCCTTGTGCATCTAAGCGTACTTCATTACTTTTCAACATTGTGACAGACAGGTATATCAATTATATTTTATACTTTGAACGCGACTTGCTGTGATATAATGGTGAAGTAAAGTGTTTGTCTGTATCAGAACAACAGAAACAATGTAATTTATTGCCCCTTTAAGCAGCAGAAGGTTTGTCTTGGCGCGTTGAACCGCACCCATCTTCTGCCCCGCCGAGGGTAGAACACTAAGAACATTATATAACATCAGTGCACCATGCTCATTCTGAGACGTGGCTCTAATGCAGGCTGTGCTGCAACAAACGCTCTTCAAACCTCAGACATTACACAGGGGAGTTTGCATCTTGCTCCGGCTCCCCTCCGCCGCACAGGGAATGTAAAGGAAAACACGTTCAGTCTAGTTAGATGTGACAGACTCAAAAGGCAGCGTTGGCTTTGATGACGAGGAGTCTTCGTGTTAATATAGGTTAATACGACAGCCAAGACATAAAGGTATACGGCGGAGAATAAACATGACAGCAAGAAAGGAGGGAAACGCTGACGCACTTGTCCAACCGTGGCCCGACAAGTGGAGAGGAACTGACAGGAGCACGAACACACACTTATATGCACACTCAGATATGCACACACACATATATATAAATATACTGTATATGCACACACACACACACACACACACACACACACCGAGAGCAGCGCTGAGAGACAAACTGTGTTGGTGTAACTGTCTGTTCCTGCGACAACACCTTCATTTCAGCTCTGACCCAAATAGACCCGCATGGCTGGCAGTGTGTGTGTGTGTGTGTGTGTGTGTGTGTGTGTGTGTGTGTGTGTGTGTTGTGTGTGTGTGGCCTAGCATTACTATACTTGTGGGGACCTACATCTGTTTACACAGACACGTGTGGGGACTCGCCTCCCTTATGGGGACAAATTGGAGGTCCCCATAAGGGGAATCATTCATTTTAGGGTGAAGACTTGGTTAGGTTTAGGATTAGGGTTAGGGTTAGGCATGTGTTGGTTATGGTTAAGGTTAGGATAAGTCTCCAGGAAATGCATGTAAGTCAATGTAATGTCCCCTGAAGTGATGTATACGTGTGTGTGTGTGTGTGTGTGTGTGTGTGTGTGTGTGTGTGTGTGTGTGTGTGTGTGTGTGTGTGTGTGTGTGTGTGTGTGTGGTGTGTGTGTGTGTGTGTGTGTGTGTGTGTGTGTGTGTGTGTGTGTGTGTGTGTGTGTGTGTGTGTGTGTGTGTGTGTGTGTGTTTGTGGGTGAGCATCATTTAAAGTGCACTACACCTCAATTTCCAGACGGTGTACCTTTTTTGTCAGCGACGAACAATTATTTTATGGTGATTGTTCCAAAAGTTTTGACCCCGTCGGATTTCGGCTCACACTTGATTTGAATGGGATCTGTATTCAGGTGAGAAAGGGCACACACTTCACACACATATACACACATAAGCAGTCAAACACACAGCAGATGGTAAGTGCGATTCAGCGCTGAGCCCGGTTTCTGAAAAATAGCACAGAGGTTTGAATACATTCTTTGTGCACCCGAGACCTCAATAGCCTCGATACAATTGTGTAACGGACCTCCTTTCACTGAGATGGAGAGGCTGAACGAGGGAGGGCGGGAGGGAGAGGAGAGGAGAGAGAGATGTGGCACGGAGGAGAAAACTGGAGAATAAGGGTGGGAGAGCGAGTTTGAGACGAATGAAAGGAAAAGTAGAAAGAAAATTGGAAAAATGACCAAAAAAAAGAGAAAGGACGGGATCGAAACTGAGGAAAACAGAATAGAAGTTAGAGAAATTGGAGGGTAGTTTTTAAAAAGAAAAAGAGTGACTGTTGGATGAAAGAAGCATGTTAAATACCTTATTCTTTCACATAAAAAAACGTTACTCTGGTCAGATTTTTGGCAACTCAACTACTTGGTATTGTTTGGGAAAAGATTGTGGTTTTGGTTCGAATAAGTACTTTTTAGGGACCTTTTGTCGATAACACAAGTTAAGTATGTTAAGTAACTTAACTTAAATTACTTTGACTCAACGTTGACTTCCGGAGGCCAAGGGGCAGAGCAGGGGTCAGGTGGAGAAATAATATCTCCACGCTGGCTGGAGATATGGATGAAGAACAGCATCAAGTGAAAGCTGGTGGCAAGCTGCTGAAAACTGTTTGTATTCTGGACCATCAAAGTCAAAGTCAACTTTGATTTCAATTGTTCTGTGTGTTTATACAGACAGAGAGATTGAAATATCGTTTCCAACATGACCATGTTGTACAACTTGGCTCTATGTTAGACAAGCAGTGCACCTCGGACTTGGAAGTGAGGAGAAGATTGGCCATTGCTACAAACTAATTAAGATATGCTGTAGCAAAAAAATTCCCCATACCATAAAAATAAAACTGATGCACTCTCTGATAATATCCATTGCAAAGATGCGAAATCTGGACAAGAGACCAAGACAAGAGACTAGATCCCTTTGAAATGTGCTGCTACCGGAGGATCCTCTGGGATTTACGGAAAATGGACGGTAAACAACTCTGAAAATAGGGAAAACATGTACTGGTAGCAAAAGTTACCCATGAGAACAAATGGGTGGCTAGCAATCACCAACATGCACGGTGCAGTCGAGGGGAAAAAAGGTGCAGGAAGGCCAGGGGGAGAACGGTTGATGGACATAAAGAGGTGGCCGGGAAAGCAGTGGTGGAGTGCATGAGACTGGCAGGAGATCAGGATGTTTGGAGACAGAATGCTGTGGAAACAAAGATAGTTGATTAAGAAAGGGGAAAGGTAAGTATTGGACCCCTTTGTGGAACTGCTACCTTTAAACAAATCTGTGAGTGTTCAGGGAAACGTTAAGGCATTATGTGTTGCCAGGGCAAAGTACAGTGTTTGTTTCTCTTGATCAATCAAAAACAGATAGTACAACGTGACGTGTTGCCCCTTTAAGCAGCAGACAGTTTGTCTTGGCGCGTTGAACCGCACCCATCTGCTGCCCCGCCGAGGGTAGAACAAAACACTAAGAACATTATATAACATCAGTGCACCAGCACATTCTGAGACTTGGCTCTAATGCAGGCTGCGCTGCAACAAACGCTCTTCGAACCCGCATTTTGAAGTAATACTACTTGTTTTTTGCGTGATTTGTATGCAGATTCATGAAGTCTCACTGATCAACAAACTCATAAAGGTCCATCATCATCATGAATATTCAAACAAAATGTCATGGCTATCTACATAATGGTTTTTACAACACAATTTAGATGAATACTCCGTTCTGATTGGTCAATTTGGGCATTCAGGGATTGGCAGGCCACTGCCATTGAAAGGCTCTGATCAAGTGAACAGAAAGGACACAGACAGGAAGTAAACACTAAAGGAAACAGCAGAAGAAGACAGACAGAAGGTAAACACTAAAGGGATCCGCAGAAGAAGACAGACAGGAAGTAAACACTAACAGGAACACGGTATGGGTTCTGGCATGTTTACAGACGGTTTAACGCTAAAGAAAATGTGAAGAGACTTGTCCAGACCAGAGACTGCCTTTTATCCGGCCAAACTGCTAATGGTGCTCACCTCCACTATTTTGTGTATAAACAGTATCCAGTCCATTTTTTGATGGGAACTACTCCTCTAAAATATAATTTTGTGTTGTTAAATTATGATTTCCCTTTATTCGAAGTAAGAGGGTTTGTCTAAAAAATCAGATTTCTCCCCAAGAGTTTTGGAGTGTGGCATGTTGTTAGCGGATTCAGTCCCACCTGAAAAGGTGTTGCGTGTAGCAAATTCACACATTCAAATCATCAACACGTTCTCTTTGAAACCAGTCATATTTCCCCCTGGATAATACACCTAAAACGTCATGTTAATAAAGTTATTCAAAAGTCAAATGCAATCTGAATTACTAACATACTTTAACGTTTTTCTTTATTGTTTTCTTTTGAATGCTAAACTGACCCTAAGATCTGAAAGACTCAGTTCTACACGAGCCAAGATCAATCAATCAAAACTTTATTACAGACTCAGGGTCCAGATAAAAGACAAAACATTACATAGATAAAAGAAAAGACATATGTGACCTGCTCCATCGAAATCAGTCGCATTGACCCGAAGACACATTTTGAGTTGTATACACTGTTGGAAAGAGGATATTCCTAGCTTTCCAATGATATCAGGATTGTTTTTGTACTCCAAATATTAAGCAAAATATATCACATTATATAATGACTGTCACCGAGTCATCATTTTGAGAAAAAGGCCTTCAAAGTTTCCTCTTCTCTGGAATCCATCGATCTGATTGGTTATTAGCAGAGCAAATTATCAAAATACTAAAGAGGGGAAGATATTTTAGTTTGGATTACTGGTCTGGGGGTAGCTCGCGAGTGTGTGTGTGTGTGTGTGTGTGTGTGTGTGTGTGTGTGTGTGTGTGTGTGTGTGTGTGTGTGTGTGTGTGTGTGTGTGTGTGTGTGTGTGTGTGTGTGTGTGTGTGTGTGTGTGTGTGTGTGTGTGTGTGTGTGTGTGTGTGTGTGTGTATATGTGTGTGTGTGTGTTTGTGTATTTTTGCATTTGTGTGTATTGTGTTTGTTTCTCGGGGAAAACACTCACGAGAAACACCGGCCAGTTACTCCGTTCTCCGCTTGTAATTATGCCGTTACATGCTTCAAAGTTGTATTTATCATCTGAATTTGCCGAAACAACTTTAATATTCTGAAAGCTGTTACGCTCCACCCTTAAAATGGCCCTATGGGGCTAACAAAATTCCACCACTGACCCAAATAGAACACGAAAGACACCTTTAAAATCATCAAATCCATAGGATTTATTATAACCAACACATCAAATGTTTAACTATCCATCCTAGGATGAGAGGCAGAACCACAGCAGTCCCCACACCAGAGGCCTCTCTCTTCTGCTGCTGCACTGGAGCTTTTAAGCACTTCCTTCTCCAGCTGCACCTCGTCTGAACCTCGTTACAGCAATGCAGCACAACTGGGTAGAGGAACCAAAGGGAAAAAGAAACAGGGAATACATACAGCCGTAACACCCCCACCCTTAAAACAATGAATAAATAGAAAACTAACACCATACTATTCTATTCATTGAAATTAATGTGGAATTTCAGTGACTTTTATCAAGGCTGTATGCAGGCATACACTTAATCACACCAGACTTAATATATCAATATGAAATGAATGCATTAGATCAGACAACAGATTAAGGACTGCTGACAAAAGGTGTCAACCTGGGTCAAATGTGGAACAATAAGATATATTCAAACTCTAAAACAGGGCCAACTAAGATGCTGCCACACAGAATGAGCAGCAACCACACAAGTAGCCAAATCAATGAAACAAAATGGCTACCCCCATGAGGTGACAAACAAACTACAAAGCCAAACCAAGTTACTGCGTTTACCAACACACAAACCGTAACACACATGTCCAACACAATGTGGAGTGCAATAGCCACAAACCTAAAGTATCACCACAAGTAGACCAACTACAAAGTTGCTGCCATTCACTAATAGCAACACTATGATCCAACAAGAGTGAACTGCCACAACCACAACACACATGGTCACACTGTAGTAAACTACACACAAATGTTGCCTACTTACACCTAAGCAGCAACCCGAAATTGACACAACTAATGTGGACTGCAGATACCACCACCTAAAAAGTCACATGCCACAAGTTACTGAACGTGCATTTATCATAGCTCCACAGAGTGGCAAACGAAAGGTAGAGTCAAAAGTTGCTGTGCAAAAACTGGAAAACAAGCAGTAGTGAGGCACCCCAACCCTGAGCTGTTGATGGAGATGGCTAACTAACCTAGCTAGTCTTCAGTGGCTTGCCGAGCTTGAGGTGACTTTAAACACTGAACTCAGTGCATCACCGAAGACCATATATATAGCCTAAAGCAATACACTGAAGCGTACCCCCACTCAGGATTACCACCAAAAATAAGAAAGGCAAAACAAAAAAGCGGCAAGATCTTCAAACCTGCCCGGTGACTAACTAGTCAGGGTGCTTAACACTGAAATTGCAAGCTGGTGAAACAATTAAATGCCCAAATAAACAACCACACATTAACTTAAACAAAATCTCTCCACAAAGCAAACGGCCACTAGATATAGACAAATGCTAACAAATTGACCTCACCTCATGGACATTGAATCCCGGATGAGACCCCCTTTGTTACGACCCACCCTTAAAAATTGCCCTATGGGGCTAACAAAATTAAACCACTGACCCAAATAGAACACGAAAGACACCTTTAAAATCATCAAATCCCCACACCAGAGGCCTCTCTCTTCTGCTGCACTGGAGCTTTTAAGCACGTTCTTCTCCAGGTGCACCTCGTCTGAACCTCGTAAGGTCCCTCCAAAGGGAAAAAGAAACGAGAGGGGTCTGCCTGCAGACCTTCACTCTCAGGACAGTTCCGGTGCAGACCTCCACTCTCAGGACACCTCCACTGTCAGTACAGGAAGTGACGATTCTGACGTGTGCTAGCTAATAGTGATGCTAATGATAGCTAATTCCTAATAGTAGTATGTGTGTCGTTTGTACAGTGCTACTTATATGTTATGTAAAGCCTGCATACTTATATGTGTTTTATTTCTGTATTGTTACAGTTTTACAAAGTAAAAGAAGAAAAGTAAAGTCAAGAAAGAAAACCTTGCATCTTTATTGGAGGACTTTTAAATGTTAGCTAACTGTCTAGCTATGCATAGGGATACACGCTGTAAGGGCAGAACAGTTCAATCCATCTAAATCAGGGGTGGGGAACCTCCGTCCCCCACCCCAACGCAGCACACCCTCCCGGCCATCATAGTTGAACCCGCAGTTCGGAGGAACCGACCGCCAGAGCATCGGCACTAGGCCGGGCCGGCGCGGAGGCCCTCCGACAGTGGGTCGCGTTTGCCATTCGATCAGTGAGAGGAGAGGAGAAAAATGCAACAAAAATTGTCAAAATCCGTTAATATATGGATGAGTGGGGGGGGGGGGGGGGGGGGAGGCTGACAAAGGCCGCGGGAGGACACCCGAGACCGGGCAATGTCCCCGATAGAAACCGGGTGAAATAGCCAATAAAATCAAAAATAATAAAATAGGGGAGAAAGTGAAAAAAAGTGTCCGAAAATAGGCACTCGTGAGGCGGGCAGAGTCCCCTGTCAACTCCCGTTACATTCCTCCATTGTGTCATTTGAGCGAAAAACTTTTACGAGAACCAGGCTGGGGGGGTCAAAAGGGCTTGACCAAGGCCGACCCAAAGTGCACGGTGGGCGTGCTGAGTCTCCATTGTGATTTGAAAAATTGCATCAAACGAGTCCTTCGGTGGGCGGGAAAAAAAACGTGTTTGTCAGAATCGTCACTTCCTGTACTGACAGTGGAGGTGTCCTGAGAGTGCAGCCTGCACCGGAACTGTCCTGAGAGTGGAGGTCTGCAGGCAGGCTCCCATGAAAGAAACAGGGAATACATACAGCTCCACCTGCAGCTCCACCCGCTGTGACGGACCGGTGAGCGGAGCAAAAGACACACTAAGAGTTAGACCTAACACACTTAGCTACTTTATCTACCTCTGGAACAAGCTAAAATAGTTATACATATATTTATTCTTCACTGTCGGGTCACTCATTACTGGATCAGTGAGCTGCATGAGACGGATACTGAAGGGCTGTCAGGAGAGAGAGAGAGAGAGGGAGAGAGAGGGAGAGAGAGGGAGAGAGGGAGAGAGCGCTTCCGCTCATTTCTCCCGTGTTATTATCCAAAGTTAATGTAAACTTGAATAATGTACTTCATTTGAATGTAATAATTATGTTGGTTGTTGTTGTGGAAGCGCCAGTGAATGAGCCCCATTAACTGAGCCCCATTAACTGAGTTTTAAACATCACTTTAAATGGAAGATCCCCATAGGCCCCGCCCACTCGATCGGATCGGCGATCGGTATCGGCCGATACCGATTCCGGCAATCGGCCCCAAAATTGGCGATCGGAGCATCCCTAGTAAACATTTGAAATGTAGCATTTAAGTGTTTCTCAGTTACAAGGTTGTTTTTTTAATAAATCAGACACTGATTGCAGCGCTGTACTGTACCTCTTTATATAGGCTTTTTGTCCCTAACAAATAGTTTTTGCGCTGATCAAGGGGTACTTGGCTGACATTTTTTTTCAAAGGGGGTACATTATTGAATACAGTTTGAGAACCACTGCACTAAAGTACTACCAATCATGCATCCAGTATTACAGGCTTTCAGTCACTTGGACAGATCATCAATATAAAGGTTGAAAATAACTGGGGACATGATTCCACCTTGTCTGACACCATTGCTAACCCCAAATGGGGCTGAGACCCTATTGCCCCATTTTTACATTGCATTTTACTTGCCCAGTTTGACTTGCATAGTCTGGTGGCCATACCAGTAGACCAGAACTCTCACAATGTATTTGGGCACCCCTCTTTGACTCAGTTTAACAAATAACTTCCTATGATTAACACGATCAAAGGCTTTAGAAGCATCAATGAAACACATAAGAACTGATGAGTTATTACCTCTATATGTGTATACCATTTCCTTTAAGGCATACACAAGTCAGTGCCATGTTTAGCCTTAAAGCCAAACTGGTTATCTGTTGAGTTAATAAAGTCATCTAATCTGTCCAGCAGAATTCTTTCTAGGACTTTTGACAATATGCTGGCTAACGCTATGGGCCTATAGTTCAATCAGGAGAGACGTGATGTATGGAATACATATTTATTATCGGTCACATTATATAAATGAAACATAATGATGACAGTTTATAACAAGTGAATGAAATGGTGTTTTGGCGATTAGGCCCAGGTTTTGTAGGATATCAATCGTGAAGGGAAGAACCGTTTCCGATGAACCCCCAAAAGAATGAAGTATGAAGTACTGAACGTGAAGAATCTTACCTTGTGGGATGCAGTGGAAATCTTTGGATGGAAATGAGAGGTTAATACATGTGAGAATTTAAACATCTGATGCCTCCCGGGCATCCTTCCTGGACATACAGGGCTTCCCGGACGTACGGGGCATCCCGGACGGGGCATCCCGGATGGGGCATCCTGGACGTACAGGGCGTCCCAGACGTACGGGGCATCCTGGACATACAGGGCGTCCCGGACGTACGGGGCATCCCGGACATACGGGGCATCCCGGACGCACCGAGCGACCCGACGTGCGGGGCGCCCGTAACATGCAGGGCTTCCCGAACGTGCGGGGCAACCTGACTTTAGCAGGGACACATTATACGGACCGGAGGTTAACGACCCGGACATATGGGGCTTCCCGGACGTACGGGGCATCCTGGACGTACAGGGCGTCCCGGAAATACGGGGCATCCTGGACATACAGGGCATCCTGGACATACAGGGCATCCTGGACGTACAGGGCGTCCCGGACGTACGGGGCATCCTGGACATACAGGGCATCCTGGACATACAGGGCGTCCCGGACGTACGGGGCATCCCGGGCGAACGGGGCATCCCGGGCGAACGGGGCATCCCGGACGCACCGGGCGACCCGACGTGTGGGGCGCCCGGAACGAGCAGGGCTTCCCGAACGTGCGGGGCAACCTGACTTTAGCAGGGACACATTATACGGACCGGAGGTTAACGACCCGGACATACGGGGCTTCCCGGACGTACGGGGCATCCTGGACGTACAGGGCGTCCCGGAAATACGGGGCATCCTGGACATACAGGGCATCCTGGACATACAGGGCATCCTGGACGTACAGGGCGTCCCGGACGTACGGGGCATCCTGGACATACAGGGCATCCTGGACATACAGGGCGTCCCGGACGTACGGGGCATCCCGGGCGAACGGGGCATCCCGGACGCACCGGGCGACCTGACGTGTGGGGCGCCCGGAACGAGCAGGGCTTCCCGAACGTGCGGGGCAACCTGCCTTAGCAGGGACACATTTATACAGACCCGAAGGTTTTACAACCTGGACATACAGGGTTAGATATGCAGGAATAAACATGAGCCGCGGGGCGACATATGTGCTGACATGCTAGGAACCACCACCAGTTATATGCATACGTACCAATTTTAAGGTTGGAGAGACCTTTGGATAGCCAGCACGGCATTGAGGTCAGGGCGAATGTAGGATGAGAAAGCGGAGGAGGACCACCGTCCGAGTTGTTGCAGGGATGAGGATGAGACACCTTGATTAGCAGCGGAAGTAGCTGCGCCTATTCTAAAGGAATGCCCCGTGTATAGAAGGGGTGATAACCCGGATTTAATGAGGACTTGTTTTAAATAGATATTGAACTGTCGTTGAGTTAAAGGAAAATTCCCTGAGATAAGGAATAATGGTGAGAGAGGATTAGAGGTAGGTCTAAGCTGTAGGAATTTGATCATGGATTTATAAGGGCAGAACTGGGAGTCGATGCGGGCGGCGATGACGGAGCAGGCGCCGCCGCATTTGGAGTGTTTAAGATATAAGCTAAAATGGCTAGCGTGAAAGGATATGTCAGAAAAGCTGACGTCTCGATTGGAATCGAATGTAAGGGAAGCTGTGGTAAATTCACCTGGTCTGAGAAAGGCATAAAAAGCTAGGAGAAATAGAGCATTGAGTAGCGCATCGATATAAGGGGAGAATAACCCACTTCTAAGTTTGGAGAGCATGAGGCGTAAAGTGGAGAGTGTAATAGGGCGTCTCCGGTCTAAGACGGGGGGAAAAGTTTTAATGAGACCTTTGAGGATGAGTTTGACTGACTGGTTTGCGAACAGGCTGGGAAAGCCGGGATCGGAACAGCGAACGTTAAACTGCACTCCTGCTAAGAGGCCCCGGATGTATTGGGGTTTGAGGTGGCGATCAGTGGCGCAGTAGCACATGAAGGCACACACGTTGGAGATGAGAACAGGTTTAAGTGTGATGCCTACGGAAAAGCAAAACATCGCGAACGTTCTCCAAGCGAAATCATATGTTTTGAGGGTGGACGCGGCTAAGCCCTTCCTCATAAAAAACCTGGCTGATTCGAGGTGCCTTTCTAGGGGGCTTCTATTTAGGAGAGAGAGAGGAGATGCAGGGGAGGAATCCTGACGGGTTGAGCGCTGGCTCCTGGGCAGAGGTTCCGGAACGTCTGGAATTGGAAGCGAGAGAGGGAATCAGCCACTGACTTAAGGTGGCCGGGAACATGACGAGCGGAGATGAGGAAGTTGTGGGTGATGGAAGACCACGTGATGCTTCTCATGAACGGCATAATGTCACGGCACGGGGAGCGTGCTTTGTTAATAATCCCGACCACTGATTGGTTGTCACAGAGTACTGAGATCCGCTTCCGGGGCCAGAGGTGACCCCACACGTGGCAGGCGACAGCGATCGGAAAGATCTCATGCAGAGCGGAGGAAGAGGCATGGCTGGGAAATGACGGAGGCCACGAGCCTGCGAACCACTCTCCCTGAAAAAAAAACCCAAAACCCACGGATGGGGCAGCGTCTGTGAAGAATCTCATGGAGTCGGAGGAGTACACGAGGTCGTCGTAGAAGAAGGTAACGCCATTCCAGTGTACGAGCAGGAGGGACCAAAACCGTAGGTCTGAGCGGCAGCCTTCATCTAGAAAGACGTGGTCATGGAGGTTTTCTGCAGCCGACGCTGTATCCAGGAGCCGGGAGATAAAAGAGCGCCCCTGAGGGATGATACGCATGGCGAAATTGAGGTGCCCGAGCAGGGAGAGCAGCTGCTGCTTGGTGATAACTTGTTGCTCGCAGAAGGCTTTTGAGATGTCGCGAATGCGCTGCAGTTTGTCCGTGGGGAGAGACGCTTCCATGTCTACGGAGTCGAGTGTAATGCCCAGAAACTCCAGGCATGTGTTGGGACCTAGCGTTTTCTCTTCTGAGAGGGGAACGCCTAACTCCTGAAAGCATGTTTTGAGTTTTGCTAGAGAGTCGCCTGAGTTGTCCCGAGGGGGATCTATGAGGAGGAAATCGTCCAATAAGTGAAGAACGGAGGGGATTCTGACGATGTTCAGGAGGATCCAGCAGAGGGCTTCGGAAAAAGAATTAAAGATACAAGGGCTACTTCTGCACCCGAAGGTTAGACGGACAGCGAAGTAGAATTTGGACTCCCACCTGATACCGAACATGTGCCACTGAGATGGGTGAATGGGAATGATTTTGAATGCGTCGGTGATATCTGCTTTGGAGAGCCACGCTCCTTGCCCTGCGAATTTGATGAGCTTGATGGCATTATCGACTGAAGCGTAGTGAAGTGAAAAATACTCGGGGGGAATAAGGCTATTGATGCTGCAGAACGGCCCAGCGCGAGGAGCGGACAGATCGACCGTGTAGCGACCCCTATTGGGCTTGTCCGGAACACTGGGAACGGAGAGGAATGGAAAGGACCGATTAAATATCCTTTGTTGAGCTCTTTTTTAATGAGCTGAGAGACTATAGTGGGTTCTTTGGCGGCTGACTGCAGGTTTTTTGCCACTAGAGTCACTGAGGGGGGAGAGAGAACCCCTACCCTGAACCCTTGAGAGAGCCCTGACAACAGATAATCAACGAACACGGGATTTGGGTGAGTCGAAAGTGCAGCTGCTAAGTGTGTGGTGTTAATGGGAGTCAAGGGGTGATGTTTTAAGAGGTTTTTCCACCACGTTGATTCTGGCGCGGGAAGGGGAGCCGGCGCCTGGGGCAAACTGACCTCGGGTGGGCCTCCCTGCAAGTACTGCAAATATGGAGAAAAGTACAATAGGGGTAAGAACATACGTTCTCATTAAAAGCACCGCAAATCTTATTGTCCCTTTGCTTAATCACCTGACGGTTTATTTTAATGTTCCCAGAATACTGCGTGGGGAAAATGCTAGACCCGGAGAGAGGTACTGAAGGGCAGAGCGGAGAGGTGTGGCCCTGCGCTCTGCAGCTAATGCATGAGACGACTTGTTGCCCGCCGGTAGCCATAACGAGCAGCTCGGTATCCAGCACGGACCAGCCCAGGCGGATGTTGCTATGAGCTAAGTATAGCGCTGCTTTGCTAGAGGAGCTTTTGTGGTATTGATAGAACACTATTTTCCCGTATTTGATGTGAAGATCTCCGATCATGGCCAGATAAGCGTCTAACTCCACTCTCCTTCCAGGGTAAACTGTGCAGAGAACATCGCGGAAAATGCTAAAAGCTACCAGGAATTGCCCTATAGAAAGGTCTTTGAGGAGCCGGGGTCTGCGGATTTAAATACCGCAGTAATGCTTCCTCCTGTGGCGATGGCTTTGTCGCACTCCGGGGAAGGCAGGATGAGGCTGACCAAATTAATGTCTTTCCCGTCTAGGATTTTTGCCCGGAGCCGTGAGGAGATGTTAGCGGCTTGGGGGATGTAGGGCCTACCTGAGGGAGGAGCCGGGAGGGCGGAAGCCAGAGAGTAAGATGGAGCTACCGAGCCAGATGTAAAATCCTGACCCAGCGGGGCCGCCGAAGAGGTTGAAGCTCCGGCCTGACCTCTCTCCATGGACTGAAGGCGAGCGTCTATTAACAGCATGGAACTTGCCAAAGATTGCAGAGTGTTGGCTAGTCTGCCGTCGAAGGGGGGCTGAGTGCCGGAGCTCCCGGGCTGAGCGGTGCTGGGCTGCTGAGCACCGCTGGAGTGAGCCTGAGGAGTGGAGGATTTTTTGGCCGAGTGAGCTCCTGGAGGACTCGCTTTTTTAGGCCTTTTGCCCCCGCGAGCGCGCCCTCGCCCTCTTCCGGGGGGGCTGGCTGGGGCTGCTGGCCTGGGCTGGGAGACCGCGCCGGAGGCTTGGTCCGACTGCTCACGGAGCTGAGAAAGCAGGAGATCTGGGGCTGGTGTGATGCCCTGCTTCTTGAGGTGGGCGACGAGGAATTCTGCCTCTGCTGAGCGAGAGCCGCTGCGGGCGCTCAGACGAGAGCTGGAGCGACGGTGATTTACAGAGTTGGATGCTTCCTCTGAAAGGGTATCGGAGACGGGATCGAGATCCTTCGAAAAAAGTAAGTCCTCTGAGGAGTCTGAATTAGACATGTTGAGCGTTTGTTTTGTTTTTGTTTTTCGTATCCAGTGTTTAAAGGTGGGGTAGGTAATTTCGGAGAAACCAGCTCGAGTGCGCTAGAATTTGAAAATACACAACCGGAGAAAATCTGCAATCCTTACAGAGCCCCTCCTCCAACACACACGAACGCACACGTGACCAATGAGGGCACAAGATAAGTTTGTGCACAGATGGAAGGCTGACAGGCAGGTAGGCCATCCAGTTACTTTAGCCGGGCCGGCTCAAATGATTGGTCGTGCTTTTTACAGTACTACGGCTTCCACAGATGACGTTATTTTATGGATTTTTTGTCAAAGCACTTAAAATATTCATTGCTATCGGGATGTTAAGAGCATTCCATGGAATATAACAAAAAGTGTATCTCGAGCCGGTTTCTCAAACTTACCTACCCCACCTTTAAGGCGTAAGAGGAGTGTGAACTACCAGCTTTGCGCGTTGACACCTGGAAGACAGCTGATAGGAAAGGGGAGAGCATATATAGAGGGATTAACAGGTGCGATAATTAGGCTTGTAAATGGGGGGGGAGTGATAGGTTAGCTGAGGAGTGGCGCTCCCTGTCATTTAGTGCAGGGAGCGAGTATTGCCATGACGTGCAATACGGAGTGATAGGTCTTCCTGTCTGAACTTGCGCAAAGCTTCATTTGTCTAGGCTTCCCACTTTACCGGCTTTGTCCTTAATAACTGGCACCAACAGAACAGACAACATTGAGTCTGGTAACAAGCCATGACTCATAAAGGCAGTAAAGCAGATAGAAAGAAGAGGAGCTATCTTCACACTGGCATATTTAAGATGTTCAGCAGAAATATGATCTACACCACTGGCTTTGTTGTCAGACAGCTTGTTTATAGCTTGGCACACCTCATGTGGCATTATCATCATTGACTCATTGTTATCAATATCATCTACCTTATATCATCTACCTTATACAGTTCACTGCCATTATGATGGCATTGGCTTTATAATGTATTCTTTGGAAATTAATTATTTTCAGATATAAAAAAATTGGTTGTATTTATTTAAGTCCTTTTTGCGATATTTTGTAAACAATTTGGATATTTCACAAATCAACTACTAATGTTTCCCCATTTCTTTAAAATGTTTGGATTTGGATTATATTCATGTAATACTAATACAGTATTATATATTTAACATTTGTTATGATAAGTCTAGTAGAGATGAATTCTAACATTTTAATTAAGAAAATGGTGCTGTCCAGGTTGCCTCTGGATAATACACCAGCAGAAACAATTACTTTAGTTCATTAAAGTTAGTAAAAAGTGAAATGCCAAGTTTATCTTGAAAACAGAATGCTCGGTTCTACATGAACAAATAGGGGAAAGAACAAGACAGAACATTGATTTTTCTCCAATATACATAAAGATTACATTGATGTATTGATTTTTAAACAAACTTCGCATTTATAAGGGACAAAATCAAGGCAGAGAAACAGATTTGATCACTTTTTGTTTTGGTAAAGTCTAGAAATCTGTGCCAGGAAAAAACGGAGTTGAGCTGAAGTGAAATGAAAGGTTTGAGAATGAGGGCACACTGAGAGAAAGAGCAGGTTATAGGAAGAATAGAAGAAGAGTGGAGGGTGTAGAGGAGAGAGTGAGGAAGAAGAGGAAGAGGGTAGACAGAGTAGGAGAAAAAACACAGCGGAGGGAGAGACCATGAAGCGAAACGAGAAACTAAATAGATGAGAGATGTGACTGAATACTCTCTGAGTTTGTGATTCACTTCACAGCCTTTACATGCCTCTCGATATTGTTATATGTTTGTAACAGGCCATCATCCTCATCATCATCATCATCTTCCTCCTCAGATGCAGTAATATCACAAACACTAACTCAGTTATCGCAGTATAACAAGGTCCTGACCTGAGTGTTTAAACAGTCCACTGTCATAGTGGAAGTTCTTTGAGACTCTAAACAACTGTGCTTTGAGCTAAATGTTGACATGCTAATATGCTAAATTCCACAATGCTAACTTGTTGATGCTTATTGAGTAAGTATTTACGATATTCATCAAAATATGTACATTTTATTCAATATTCTAAGAGTACTCTTTTTTTGTAAATTCAACAGATTTATTTATTTTCAAATCAGATTTAGATATTTCACAGATTTATTCAACACATATTCAACAATTTTTTCTTTGTTTTGTTTTGGATTATTTTAAAGTATTCTTACAGTTTTTTTCAGAAAATCTACTAATAATTGTAAAATAAAAAAAGGAAATACAGTATAAAATCTCTTACATTCACATCTAACACCTAAGGCCTAAATGAGTAAATACCTGCCCATTAACAAAAAATGTAACTTGATCCTAAAAACAAAGCTGCATTTTTCAACAAAAACAACTAAATACATTTCCAAAACATGTAAAACCCAATTAAACCATCTTCCAGATATTTTCCAGTTCCTGAACGTTAACGCTCCCTCTCTGTGGCTCTCCACCTGAATGACAGTCAGAAGGTGTCAGCCTGTAGGTGTGACTGCTGTTACATAAACACTCTTCTATTTAAAGCTGCGGTGTGGAGTGTGTGCGGGGTCACCTGAGGACGGGCAGCCAGCCGCTCTCTCACTCATGTTTCTCCTCAGCGGGGGATCAGAGTATGTTTGTGTGCTCATGCGTGCTCTCCGCCTGCATTCATGCATATGTGTTGGCGTGGAGCAGAGTGTGTTTAGGTTTAGGGATACACTGACCTGAAAGGTTTTAGAGCCTGTGAACAAACAGGAGTGACAGTATGTAACAGTGTCTTCTTTTACCAGATGACACACTAGCTGAGGACTTTATTTATTTAAAAACATTAATGTATGAGGGTCATATAGGCTCAGGAGAGCACACGTGCATGTTTGCTGGCTCAAACGTGAGCGCAGTGGAGTGAAACAGTCGCTGTACATTCAGCTGACTGCCTGCTATCCTGGGAAGACCCGTCACACAGGCTGGGTTTCCACCACATTCCCCCACGTGACCACACACACACCACACACACACACACACACACACACCCACACACACACACACACACACACACACACACACACACACACACCACACACACACACACACACACACACACACACACACACACACACACTTCCTCCTGGGAAACAGACTATCCTTCCTTGTCATGTACAAGACGTCCTCACTTTGACCTCCCTTAAACAAAGCTCCCTTTTATGAACTACAAAAGATCCATGAAGTTGTAGTTTTTTTCTATTTGTTGTTATCAACGTTGTAAAATGAGGACACGTTTTTAATTTGATGCACAAATAATGTGCAGATCTTCAAGAGGAATTAGCTGGGGAAAAGTTACAGAAAAGAGACTGCACACTACATGATGCTCCTATGAAAGGAATTCCTTGTCTTAAGAAGAACTTCTCTATTTTCCCGGGTTTAAATGACACCAATGTATCATCTGTATGTGCAAGCATTTTTAAAGAGGCCCTATAATGCTTTTTAGGGTTTTCCCTTTCCTGTAGTGTGTTATATAGGTTTGTGTGCATGTAAATGGTCTACAAAGGGTCAAATCCCTGTGTTCCCTCCAGGGAGTTTCTCTCCCATTTTTTTTAGAGAATAAAGGTACACTTTCTGATTTGACTAGTGCAATAGCCTCCTATGGCTCACCTTAACAAAATCATTATTAAACTCACCACGGTTCTTAACAGCTGGCTCCTGGTTAAATAAAGAATCAACTAAAAATATGAATCACCTTCTAACCCAGCGCTCGGACCTCTCGAATATATTATCCTTAATATAATCTATAATATTCTTAAATAGGTCATTGGTCACAAAATTGGTACAGTTTGTACTATTACTTATAATTGTGCTTGTAACATGGTATTTCAACACTGCGGTATTACTATTAAACTGTAGTTTTGCGTCTTAACAATGTGAGAAGTTATCTTATAAATCTGTTTGTATGTGCATGACCATTACTACTGTAGCTTCTGTCACACAAATAGATTTTAAACAGTTTATACGTGCAGCGATTAGATCAGGGTAGCGCAAACTGTCGGGGGTCCTGTGAGGACGCGGAGGTCCAGCCAGCAGATCTGTCAGAGCTGAGGCATCCGAGACAGGCGGCCATTACTTCATTTGGGGAGGGGGAGGGGGGAGACAGGCTGGATTGACACAGCAAATGTTCTCATGTTAAAGGGATTATAAGAGAACAGAGGAGAGAAAGCATCACAGACTGACATTTCATCTACGTCACTGCAGCGGCACACACACCGAGAGAGTGTTCATCATCCTGAAATCACATAAAACTAGTTCATTGATTGTACAAAACATGCCTGTCCAGAAAGGGCCGAATGCTTGGCCATTGTTAATGCAGTTTGCAGGTTTCTCATTGTGAACTGCACCTCCCTTCCCTCCAGAGGAAAACACCTGTCAGGAGTGAGGTCGATCAGATTTACAGTTGTCGAGAGAATTATTAATACATCCACACACACTCTCCGATTAATATGGAGCTTGGTCAGTGGCACTGCTCGTCAAAGTCCACTCAGTTTGGGACGTGTGGGGGATGGCTAGTTAATGTCTGCTTGTTAGATGCAAAGTGTATTTTCTAATGAACTTTCAACGTACGCAAAAAAACTACTCGTCAGATCAAGGCAAGAAAAGTTTCGGGTAAGGATTAGGAAAATGTAAATTGGGTTTTGTCAATAATAGAGGATTGTCACGTAAAATAATTTGTATTTGTAACATAATCGATCAATGAATAACAAAATTGAAGTAAAAATATGTAATAATAGTCCTTGTAGCCACTGGGACACAGCTTCTTCTCAGACTCATGGTGAAGACATGATGAAGACTCAGGCTCATGGTGAAGACATGATGAAGACTCAGACTCATGGTGAAGACATGATGAAGACTCAGGCTCATGGTGAAGACATGATGAAGACTCAGGCTCATGGTGAAGACATGATGAAGACTCAGGCTCATGGTGAAGACATGATGAAGACTCAGGCTCATGGTGAAGACATGATGAAGACTGAGACTCATGGTGAAGACATGATGAAGACTCAGACTCATGGTGAAGACATGATGAAGACTCAGGCTCATAATGAAGTCATGATGAAGACTCAGGCTCATGGTAAAGACATGATGAAGACTCAGGCTCATGGTGAAGACTCAGGCTCATGGTGAAGACATGATGAAGACTCAGGCTCATGATGAAGACTCAGGCTCATGGTGAAGACATGATGAAGACTCAGGCTCATGGTGAAGACATGATGAAGACTCAGACTCATGGTGAAGACATGATGAAGACTCAGGCTCATGGTGAAGACATGATGAAGACTCAGGCTCATGGTGAAGACATGATGAAGACTCAGGCTCATGATGAAGACATGATGAAGACTCAGGCTCATGGTGAAGACATGATGAAGACTCAGGCTCATGGTGAAGACATGATGAAGACTCAGGCTCATGGTGAAGACATGATGAAGACTGAGACTCATGGTGAAGACATGATGAAGACTCAGACTCATGGTGAAGACATGATGAAGACTCAGGCTCATAATGAAGTCATGATGAAGACTCAGGCTCATGGTGAAGACATGATGAAGACTCAGGCTCATGGTGAAGACTCAGGCTCATGGTGAAGACATGATGAAGACTCAGGCTCATGAGGAAGACTCAGGCTCATGGTGAAGACATGATGAAGACTCAGGCTCATGATGAAGACTCAGGCTCATGATGAAGACATGATGAAGACTCAGGCTCATGATGAAGACATGAAGAAGACTCAGGCTCATGATGAAGACATGATGAAGATTCAGGCTCATGATGAAGACTCAGGCTCATGGTGAAGACATGATGAAGACTCAGGCTCATGATGAAGACATGATGAAGACTCAGGCTCATGATGAAGACATGAGGAAGACTCAGGCTCATGATGAAGACATGATGAAGATTCAGGCTCATGATGAAGACTCAGGCTCATGATGAAGACATGATGAAGAATCAGACTCATGATGAAGACTCAGGCTCATGATGAAGACTCAGGCTCATGATGAAGACATGATGAAGACTCAGGCTCATGGTGAAGACATGATGAAGACTCAGGCTCATGATGAAGACATGAAGAAGACTCAGGCTCATGGTGATGACATGATGAAGATTCAGGCTCATGATGAAGACATGATGAAGAATCAGACTCATGATGAAGACTCAGGCTCATGATGAAGACTCAGGCTCATGATGAAGACATGATGAAGACTCAGACTCATGATGAAGACATGAAGAAGACTCAAGCTCATGATGAAGACTCAGGCTCATGGTGAAGACATGAAGAAGCTCTAGGTGCAATCCTCGTCAGCCCAAACAGTCCGGAGCCATCAAAGGAAACGTAAAATGGTGATAGACTGCATCCATAAAGCAAGTGTTGAGTCTTTGCGACCTCAAAGCACTTTTAGTACAAGCCAGCATTCATTCATTCATACACATTCCCACAGGGTGCCATCTGCTCAGCAGGCTAAAGGCCCTGACACACCAAGCAGTCACCAGAGGACTCGCCGACGTCGGCTGTTGCGTCGCGGTGCTCTCCTGCGTCTTGGCCATGTGTCGCACGGGAACACACCGCAAAGACTTCAGTGCGTGAGTGGCAATAACTCTCCTTACCAGCAGGCGGCAGTAGTGTGTATTCGTCATTAAAAATAGGCAACAACCGGAAGACAGAGAAGAAGAACAGACTGCGTGATATAAACAACAACAAATAGCTTGTGCAAACTGCAGCCTGGTTATGATCCACTGCTGTCTGCCCGTCTTTGGTGCTCCACAACTACCCGAAGGGGCAAGTCTCCTGTACCGGGTGCACTGGGTTCGCAGAGAATCCCACTGCTTCCTCAGCTCTTTCTCTGAAGTACACAAATAAACGATGTAAGCATTGTGGCTAGTTAGCATGTCCAATTCATATCTATATGCAGTGCCAAACTGCACAGCTAGCAACAGCTAGAAACAAGATAACAAGAAAACACAAGGTTGAAATAACAAATTACATTTCACGTTAACGTCACTGTACGCTGGCAAACAATAAAAACCCAACAGTATCTGCTAAAGAGCTCAATTGATGAAAAAGATAATCTTACCCGAGAAACCAAGTTGCATTTCAATCTCTCGCCAGAGTCCGGTTTTCACTACTCGGTTCGAGTACCTTTTCTCTGTGATGTCGTACAGAGCTGGCCTCTCCTGGATCAATGTGATGAGCAGGTCTTCGTTTGCGTCATTCCAGATCGCCATGATGAGATGGAAATGAATATCAGTCTGTGTGTGCCTTCTTAAATCGTTTGTTTACGTCCCTCACTTCCGTTTCGCTTCTCATGCACTGATTCGCTAGCTGAACAGCCAATCAGAGTGATTGTTTGGTCCGACTGCCAGACCCGATGCATGGCCGATTCAACATGTTGAATCGGCCATGCATCGGGACAGGCAGTCCAAATAAGGCGTGTCACGGTCGACGGTGCGGGACACACCAAATTGAGTTTGGGCGACAGGACACACTTCGTCTCCCGACTTACGAAAACAGCCTAAATCGGCCTGGTGTGTCAGGGCCTTAACATTCACACACTATGATATTGGGAGCAATATGGGGTTCGTTTGGACACATGTTGACTGCAGGGGCAGGGAATTGAACAGAGTTGGGTGTAATAATATTAATTTTTTCTGTAACGGAGTAATGTAAGGCGTTACTTTTATAAATTCAGTAATCACACTACAGGTACTAACATTGCCCGACGCACGATACTGTTATAAATTCAGTAATCACACTACAGTTAGCCTACTAACATAAATAATTACTAGATTCTCCCTTTGACAGACAAGAGGGATTTCCGCCGCAGGTTTATATTTACGTAACATTTGCGCGACTTGCACATGCAGTCGTCATCATCATCAACATCATCATCAACAGCGATAACTTTAGAGGGGTAGAGGTCTGCCCATTATTTTGAGTTCGTCCGAAGAAAGGAAAGGAATGTGGCAGTGAGGTGCAAACTGTGTCCAGGCCAGAAGCTTTTAACCACTGCTGCAAACACAACGTCAAACCTCAACAAGCACCTGCAAAGACAACATGCTAACGTGAAGCTAATAGCTAAGGAGGACCTCCGAATCCAGAGTGAGGATGGTAGGTTTTCACCGACTGTTAGCTTGTGGTAGCCTATTTTATTAAAGTGCATAAAAAGAAAGACTTGTGTTATGTTTTCCTTATTGCAATAGTAATTGTTATCTGTGTGTACATGTAGGCCTAAGTTTTAAGTGTTGGCTATAGGCTGTTGCTGAGTAACGCAAAAGTAATGTAAAGAAACAAGTAAAGTAACGAGTTACTTTATGTAGAGAGTAACGAAGTAAAGTAATATATTACTTTTTTTTAAATTAATAAGTAATGTATAATATATTACTTTTTTGGAGTAACGACCCCCATCTCTGGAATTGAACCACCGGTGGACGACCGTCTACGTCCTGAGCCACAGTCGCCCCCCAGAGAAGTGTTAAGCACGTTTTTTGAATTACAAAAGTTAGAAAGGCATAAAATAAGTTTACTTTGTCTTATTTTTCACACAGGACACAAACACCAGTTTCATTGGCTAAAGTGTTTTGATGTTTTACGCGGACATTCTCTACTCCCTACTCGACAAAATGTCTCACTCTTTATAAACGTCTACTGCTTTACCTGTCTGTCATGGCGTTGATTTAGATGGAATCCCGTTGCTTCAGCATTAGACGGCAGGACCAGTTTGAAGAGTTGGGAGTGAGCCTGAGGTGAAAAAAACTGTTATCTCCGGTCAACAGGGTTGCCGGTTGGCGGTGTTACAGTTGATAGGGTTCCTCTCTAAATACAATACAAAGTGTGCACATAAAGCAATACTTATAAGTATTCCCAGTACATCTAAAATACAGCTGCCAAGTGTAAAAACAATCGGATGAAAGGTTGACATTCAAAATCTAAAGACAGCCAAAAAGAGACACCCTCTATTTTAGTGAGAACTAATGAGGCTGCGGCCTTCAGACAGCACATAAATCGAGGATGTAAACTTTGAATCCAGGGAGGAGAAAACACAAAAAGCTGCAGTGACGTGGCAGTGAGCCGACAGCGGTGAATTATTCATTATCATGTTGGAGGGATTATCAGCAAATGGTGGAGGAGGAGGAGGAGGAGGAGGAGGAGGAGGAGGAGGAGGAGGAGGAGGAGGAGGAGGAGGAGGAGGAGGAGGAGGAGGAGGAGGAGGAGGAGGAGGAGGAGGAGGAGGAGGAGGAGGAGAACGGACAGTTAATAGAAGGCTGGAGAGTGGTATTGTGCAGGGACGTATGAGAGATATTTCTAATTTGTACCATGTTTGTCCCGATTGAATAGATATAATGAAAGGTGTGACGACCGTTAGCAGGATGGCAGTCAGTGTGTTCTCGAGAATAATGTCGCCTCCCATTCATCTCAGAAATATTCAACATTCTGAAAGAAATATGATGGCTTTAAACTAAAAAGAAACAATTTTGGTGGACCCCTAGCAGGTGGAGTGTATCAGGAAGTGATTAGTCATGTGGGATTGAAAAAGGCTCATCAATAGCTGAATTTACCACAATAAAACACATTAGAAAAATCACCTCATGCGTCAGTGTTCACGTCAGTTCCACAGTCCCAGATGTGCAACACTTCACATTTACTGTTACTCAGACCGTGAAGGCCACATGAATCCGTAGACTACAGAGTTTCTAAATGTTACCTTTTAGATACTTTTAATTTGTCAGTCGTACAAGAGGAACAGATCTCTTGTGTTTTTTGTTACACTTTTGGTGGATTTTTAGTTGGCTGATATTGCTGTAAATAGTTATCTTGGCGCTGTCATTCGCTCTAATGGATTCTGCTATCACAGCTACTCAACTTATTCAGTTTTTCCCTGGTCTGAAACAAAGGTAGTTGCATGCATCTCTGCTTGACATCTCTCAATGGATGTCACTTGAAACTCAATCTTAGCAAAGCCTGAACTGCTTTTCCTTCAGGTAAGGACCCCATGATGTTTCTACAAACATCCGCACCTCTGTTTCTCTGACTTGGACTGCAAGGAGTCTGGATGGGGCACTGGACGACCAATTGTCAATCACATTGATTTGAAAACTCCTGCAGATAACCTCTCTACAACATCAGTAGGATATGTCCAGTACTGACCCAGAAGCTGTTCTGGTCCAGACTCTAGTCATCTCAACTATTGAATACTGCAACTCCCTCCTAGCTGATCTTTCTGCAAGACCTCAGCAGCTGATTCAGAATTCAGCATCCGGACTGGTCTTCAACCTCCCTAAGTTCTCCCCCACTACACCACTCCTCCGCTCCCTCCACTGGTTACTCGTTGTCCGAATCAGCTTCAAGACACTGGTTCTGGCCTACCATGTGTGAAGGGATCTGGTCCTTCCTACATTACACGTTTTAACCATACACTCCAGCATGTGCACTTCACTCTGCATTGGCCAATTGGCTCCCTCACTGTGAGTGGGACCTAGGTACTCAGCTAGGTACATACACAACAAATGTGGTCAGATCCATTACAATTACTGAGAAGTTGATCTTGATATCCTTTTACTTGTCTCTGCGGGTTGTAGCACCGCCAACTTCTCTTGATGTGTGCAGAGATTCACTGACAGGGCAGAGGCCTGTACTACGAAGCAGGATTTTCGCTTAGCCGGCTAACTTCAGGGAAAACTCTGGGTTTCCGGTCCTACGAAGCTGGTTCTCTTTTTAGCGGGCTAGATCTCCATGGTAACTTATGCTGAGCGAATAACCTGCTCCGGAGCAGGTTAGGTTGCAGGCTGATATGAACTCAGTGAAAGCACCACCTGCTGACCAATCAGAGCTCAGTGTGCGGAGTTTAAAGCTATCAAGTCATATTACAGGAGAAAGGAAATACAGAAAAGCTGCCGTTGCAGGAAAGACGGCCGGCAAAAATTAACTGACTGTGTGAACGTGAACATTAATAGAATATCACCTCCATCTTCAGAGCAATCTGACTATTATAACATTAGCGTTAAGAAAGCTTACTTAAATATCTGCCACAACATAAGTAACCGGATCAGAGTAACATTAAGTACAGTCCGCAGCATATCACTTCATAATGTATCATATATCTCCTTATCTGAGTCAGCTGAGCCGTATCTGGCCGTGCAACACTCACAGATGTATGCAGAAGTATTATTTTAAGCAACACATTAAGTTGATGAAACACTCGAGTCAAATGTAATTAAAGTCAGATCGTGTTTTAGACGGGGCAGTGATATCATGAACCTGTTAATGTACGCATTCAAACACTTGTTCTGTTACCAGCTGTATTCACCTTGCAGGTGCAGCTCTGTGGCTTCGATCCTGGATAAAGTGTTTAAGTCATGGATGTTTAAAGTTTAACTTCTTCATATGTCTAATAGTATAGTTCACTTTTCATTCAGGAAGTATGACGCTGCGCTGTCAGTACGCTTCTCCATGTTTGTGATTGGTCGAATGCTCCAGATACCACCCCTTTCATGTGAACGCGCACCTAACTAGATAGGACACGGCTGGCTTGAGCGATCCACTTGATAACCAGCGTCGTAGTACAAGTTTAGCGAGAGCGCGTATGGTTTTGGATTAGGCCAACCGGCTAACTCAAACATATCCAGGTTAGGTTGAACCAGCTTCGTAGTACAGGCCTCTGGTGTTGTGTTTACTGACCGCTGTGCAAACACCACAGAGCCAACCATGGTTAAATGACATCTACAGGACGGGTGATGTTATCTAACTTGTATTTTCCCCTGTCACAATAGCTTTACACTAAATGCCAGAGCTCTAAGCTAATTCTTATTAGAACTAAGTGCATTTGGTCCTAAATGGAAAGTTTTTTTTTCTTGATTTAAACCTTTTTTATAATCTATAAATATATTCTTCTTGTATTTGTGAGGTCCTATAGTGTGTCAGTTTGCAGCAACCTTTAATTACATTTGAATTATTCTCTAATATTCCTTTGCAGAGGGATGGTTTTGCTGTGACAGTTGCTGAGTTTTGATGCACCTCTCTCCTGAGTGAATGGATGCAGGAATAATGTCCAGAACAGATGCATGCTGGGAGTTGTGTGTTGGTGCATTTGTGTGCAGCTAGTCGTCCAGGCGTCTGCAGATATGTAGGCCGACTCAGCGAACAGAGAGACACATGAGAGGAGGGGGGGGTGTGTGTTTGGCGAGGGGTATAGGAAGAGAGAGAGAAAGGGGGAGGGTATAGGAAGAAAAGGAGGAGGGAGGAATGTAAGGGAGGGATGCTGGGGTGAAGAGAGGAGAGTTGTCCTCAAAATGACCCACAGCAGCACCACACACAGCACCCCCCCCCCCCCCCCCCCCCCCCCCCCTTTGCTGCGTAACGCACTAAAACAGGAGGGAAAAAGGAAAGCCTGGCCATGCGCCTGCACCACTCATAAAAACCTCACATTAGATTTGACCAGAGAAATGTGACGTGTAGAATGCTTTACACAAGCGGAGGTGTAGATCCGAGCCACCAAAGAAACGGGGGGCGGGGTTTCCCCTCCATTACTGGCCTTATTCGATTTCAACTTGTCAATCATCAAAGTCATCAGTTACTAAAAAAAAAACTACTATTGGAATGTTATGCCAAATTACTAGCATAAACCAAAGATAGTATTGTAACGTATTCTTTTTTTGTATATTGGCTTGGGTCCCGTACCAAGTCGTCTTTTGACGCCTCAGATTCAGCCGGAGAAAACCCAGCATCGAGAGTCATGGCGGCGGGGGGGGTTGGAGATCCAGCTAGAAGATGGCTGATAATCTGTTTTATTTTCAACAACAGATCATGGCTGTGATATAGAGTTTTGCAGTGATGACGTGTTTGATAGGCTGACCCATAACTTCTCATCGTAAGGGCTCCCTGCACAAAAACAATGGGATTTTTCCATTGGATTTTGGAATATTGCAGAAAACAAGATCTGTGGCAGACAAAACGTTTATGATATGTAGGCCTACACGTTTGTTCAGCAGGATAATCTCCACACATTGGAACCACTTTATGATTTTTGAATCAAAGTGCCATTGGCAGAAGTAAAAAGCTCAAATTAGGCCATAAAGGGACTACATGACGGTCAAATGATTTCGCATCACCACCGCTAAGCTAAAGGCAGCTAATGTTTGGCGGGATTACATTATAGCCTAATTCCAAACCACACCACTCCCGAACAGCGGCAAGCTTTGGGACGAACTCCCCTCTCTCCGGCAGAAACAGGAAATGCCATAATTTTTCTTAAAATCTGATGTTTAGAAGCTGCTTAGTTTCAGCAAAAGCCCATGTAAATATACACAACTTTTACCGTTTTCTAGACTAGACATGAGTAAACGATCCAAGTTTAAACAAATACGAGGTAACCATGAAGTTGTTAACATCTGTATGAAGATATGAAATAGCTCTTGTTGTGCAGTTTATGAATGTTTCCACGGAACTGTTAGTAAACAGCTTGTTTCCTGACGGACACAAACAGCGTTGAGTCCGGTCAGGTAGGGCAGCCGGTGAAGTCAGGACCGATGCAGACTCGCTGTTTGAGGGCTTGATAACCCACTACCCCTCCACACTCGTTGGTTTGGAACAGCACTAAATGTGGCGGACCCTCTGCGCGAACGTGCAAACGGAGGGGTAGGATGTAGGGGGTGGTTTGGAAATGAGCCTTCAAGTATCTCCATCTTCTACTTTACTCGGCTACATAGAGGATATTAGAGGCAAGACTTGTTCTTGTTTGTTTGTTACTTTACAGATTCAGATTATTAGTGTTCATTTATATCAAGTACCATATGTTTTACATATTATTACAAATGATTGAACATTGACACGCTATCCAGCTGTATATAAGTTATTTAGATACCAGCTGCATCAATGAACTGATGAACACATCGATGCATCAGTCACTAAAGTCCAGTAACAGCCTATTACTCTGCATAATGAGTACTTTCTAAACAGGTTTCAGGTTTTGATGCAGGACTTTTACTTGGAGTGAAGTATTTCTACACTCTGGTATTACTACTTCATCTCGAGTAAGTACTTCTTGCACTCCTGTGTGAATGCACCTAAAATGGTTCAACACGTAGAACTGCTTGCTTTCAGAGTGTGTGTTTCTGAGTGTGTGTAGCAGTTAACACAAGATTTAGTTCTCATCGACCAGCCTTATAAACTCACACAAACACATTTGTGCACACGTGTATGTGTGTGTTGGAGGAAGTAGGTCAGTAGTGAAAGGGTTCTCGGCTGTCCTCACTCGGCCTCTGTTCGGCCCGTCACACCACTCGTGTCGACTCTAATTTCCTCCTCTCTCCGTCATCCTCCCTCCCCTCTCTCTCTGCTGGGCTTATGAAGGAGCAGGTCCCACCCCTGGTTCAGCCGGGTCTTGTGGAGGTTAACTCTTCATCTGCCACCTTTCTTCTTCTTTACTGTATCTCCCCCTTAAAACTACTTGTACTTCCTCCTCGTGCTAGCCACCCTGTCTGTGTTTTCTCTGCCAGACCATGTGCGGCGTGTCCTTGGTGTTTTTGAGGGAGACCCGACGCCACAAAATGGGGCAGAACTCGGTGTGGGGAAGGACGTGAATCAACCTTGCCCTCCCTGTGAGTTTTGTTCACAAACAGAAGGAGAAAAGAGTGGCACGGGTTCCGGCCGGTCAACTCAGGATAATGCCCAGATCTGTGAACAAATGTTGTATTACCTAACCCCCCCAAGCAGCTTTACATGATTTACAGTAGAGGGAGGAGAGGCGGTGTCTGAGCTCACACTGCCATCTGCTGGAAGAAGAACCTCCATTTTCACCACACAGACACCAAAACGCCCCAACATGGCTCCCAAACATTTTTCTCAGGCACAGACAAATTCACCCTAAAATCTGTTGATTTCATATTGTAAAAACAACAACAAAATATCCCCTGTAATGTAAAGCGGAGTGAGAAAGCGGCAGGTGGAGCGGTGGAGGTGGGTTTGCAGAGGCAGCGGTTTGATGTGCAGGAGAACAGTATGTTCCTGGACTGGTTGGGCTGGTTTCTATGGTGCCGCTGGTTTCTATGGTGCCGCTGGTTTCTATGGCATTTCACCAGGCTCACTGGGCGACGGTGAATACCTCCGTAGAGGATTAAAGCACAGACTCGCTGTGGGAAGCTCCAGAGGAATGAAGCTGCTGGAACAAACAGCAGGAGTGGAATCACACGTGGTTACATTTAGAATATTATTCAGGTTTCTGTGGAAAGATATGAAGAGGAAGGTGGACATTTCTCTTTCTTTCAAACAACACATGCAGGTGTTTTACAACAGGAAAAATATGCTTTACGTGAAATATTCAGCAGGTGCAATGCAGAATTTGTTTCTTTAAATGAGCATTTACTAACGATGATTACAGTTTAAAAATGAAATGATTTGTACATTTATAGACATAAAATGAATCAGCAACAACAAATGTGATGGTTGTTATCATGGTTTAAAATGTGTCTCGTTTTAATATCTTTCAGTTTGATGGTCTTTAGGTCCGACAAAGCAATAAGACGCCATTTAAGGTATTATTTCTTTGATTGAATGTTTTGTGCATAAAATGTCAGGAAAGAGTGAAAAATAGACATAAAACCCCCAAAATCATTAGATAACGTTGCAAAAAAGCATCTAAACATAGAAATGAGCAAGTAGAAAAAATGGTAAGGTTAAAACTCAAAACTGCACTTAATCAGAGATTATAGTGAGTCTCAATAAAAATCAAAAACCAGCATCTGAATCAAACTTGTTTTTCACTTTTTATTTTTCGCTTGCAGACAAAAGAAGATATCCATGAAAGTCCGGATATAATAAATAAATTAACTACTAAAAAGTTGGCTATTAAAGCGATGTAAAATGGCAGAAAGGCGTAACGTACAGAGCTGGAAAAGGATCAATAAAACCCAGAGACCTCTGCTGATTGTTTTCTCATTGCATATCCTAACAGTCCTACACATGGAGAGCAGAGAAAAGACAAATATTATAATAGCATTTCTTTTTTTTTACCCCACGTATGAAAAGTTAAAAAGTTCCCGTGGGAACCGAGCCAAGTGCTTGTGGTTTCTCATCCCTAAAATATTATTTCTCGTGGAAAAACCTGAAGGATATTGTTTTGCTAGTTCACCCGTATTTGAGCAATACACAATAACTATGTCTTCTTTTACTTTCTTTTTAAAGTGATTTAAACTTAGGTGGCACGGACAAAGAAAGACAGAAACGCCACCTCAGGAGACATAATTATTATCGTGTACTCGTATATTCATGCATACAGTATTCTATAGAAAAAGAGAAGTGTAAATGTCACAATCTTGCCGAGTTAGTAGCTTCACTGACTGAGGTAAAGTTGCCGGTTTCCTGAAGAAGAGCACACGTGCCTTTTTCTGTTTTTCTTTTTGGACGAGACACAAACAGTGTATGGGTTCATCTCCGTTTCGAGTCGATCACTAAATCAGCTTGTTGTTGGAAAAATAATTTATTTGGCAAGTGTCCAAAGAATGACGAAAAAGTGACTGAAGTTTAATCTGCATCATCCTCCTCCATCTTTCTTTTGAATCGTGTTCTCAGAGCTTTAATGTAGAGCTCAAAGAAAAATCCACCTTAAAACATTTTGTTTATTTCTTTCATTTCATTTTGTAGTCATGATTTGTCATTATTTTGGTCTATCTCTAACTGGCTATTGTATTGTGACTTTTGTTCCTACATTTCCCACAATGCCTCTGAAAACCCTTGAACTTGTCAAAAGGTGGCAGATAGGATATGTGTATAGAGAAAGCAGTTAGTAAAAATCTACATATTTCATATAATTAATTTAATTATAAGTCTGAGATGTTAAAAGTACGGATTGCTTTTAGTTCTGTATATGTTTAATGAACTTATTTGCCTTGAGTCATAATTATTTTTAATGTCAGAAGTTAGTGATACATAATAATTTCCACAGAGTCTAAGGTTCGTAGTTTCCTTTATTATTCATCGTTGTAACCTTGTGACTGTCGGACCAACAAAAAGACATTTTAAATGACGATTGACCTCCCCTATTGTTCTCTGATTAATGAAGGTCCATCAGAAAGGTTTAACAAGCATAATCATTAGTCCGAGCCTGAGGGAAATCTTTAAAGAACACGGACCAACAGTCAAAAACATAACATGTTTTTATTTATTTATTCACATTTTTGAAAGTGACCTTTTTGTTATTTTATTTGAGTAAGATGAATATCGTATTCTAAGCAGTATAGTAAACACCATGATGGTTATTCAAATAAAAAGGATTTCTTTCTTATTTTTTATCCTAATATAAAATTATTATTTTAAAAATCATTGAAACTCTTTAATTTTGATACATTGATATTAAGTTAAAAATCTAAATTGTTTGTGTATTTATGAAGGTAAATAACTTGATGAGCCTACCTTATAGTTGCATTTTGGAATAACTTAAGTCCACTATGTAGAGCATAATAAATCTGATGATAAATATAATCTAATAATTGCCAAACAATAGTTTTAAAGTGGATTTTTGAAGGTGTTGGTGCTTTTTGCGTGTTTGGAGGTTAATCCAGAAGCTGATTTGACGTCACTGAAACTGAATGGACCCAAACACCTGCTCAAATGGAAATCATCACCGTATTCAAAAGAACTCAGGATAGCGTAATAATAGTATCTTGGATTTAGTTTCCATTATATGTATATGTCGTTAAGACTTAAAAAAAATACAAAAAAGTTCACAAGCAGACTCGCACTGATTTCCTTTGATTCAGAAAAAGAAATGATAAACAAAATGGCACTAATTTGTCTATTCACATAAAAAAACAGTATGGTTTCAAAAACCTCTTTTCATCAGAACAGTAAAACGTTTTTGGGGCCTTGAGAAAATGGTCCATCATTCAGAGAAACGTTTTTTGATAATTATGAAAAAACATGCAAGGTCTCACTTTAAAAACATTGATTCCTTCTTTTGTAAGAAAAAGGACAAAGGGCAAAAATAAAAGCCTGGATATTTGTACAGGAGCAGGGGACTTACTCTGCTGTTGGTCCCCTCAGCCCCTCAAACCCTTCCTGTCTGTAGATCAGCGTCCTCTCAGTGTTTCTCAGCTGCTGTAGAACCCAAAGCTCCAATCCAAGGCACAGACTCTAGATCAGTTAGTCCTCCTGTGAGCCTCCTGCGGCCATGTTTAGGTCCCGAGCCACCAGCTGAGAAACACTGACACCTTCTCCCTGCATATCCACTCCACAGTGTGAGGAAGCAGCACTGATTCTGCAGATTAAAAGAAGAAACACAGAAATAATGTCAAATATTATTTCATTTTCAAATGTGAAATGCCTAAAGAAATGTGTTTATTCTAGTCTCAGATAATAAGATTTAGGGCTGCCCTCGACTGAAGATTTTTCTAGTCGACCAATAGTCGTCAATTCAGGCGATTAGTCGACTTATCGTTGCATGTCTATGATATATTAGGATTATTAATATACATTTGTCTTTAAATATCATGACCTGTTTAGTATAGTCCACATATTGTCGATGCTGAGCAAAGTCAAGTGTAAATGAATATAAATGATACTATGCCGTGGAATAGTCACAGTATAATAAGTTGTAGACGATACACAGTAAAGTATGTAATGAAAAAGTCTAGTATGTTCAAGTCGGGCTGTCATTGTTAAAATATGAAATCGCATGATGGCCCTTGTTTTATCGCAAATTAATCAAACTATTTTTATTTTCCTCAAGATGTAAATGTTCAAGTGTTTAATACTCTCATCATAGAGGTGAACACATGTTTGCTTGCTTGTCATTTTATTTGAGTGAAAAAAGATCTTGGTTTTATTTACGCATTATTAGTCATAATACGCAGCTGGTGTATTATTATTTTTTATTTTGAAGTTTTAAAAGTCATAATGTAGAATAAAAGAAAAAGTCAAACTACATCTTAAAAATGTTTGAAAACAGTCATAAAACAGCATTTCATAAAGGTCATTACGTCAAATAGGTCAAACCCCAGTGATATTATAGTCAGTTTTATAGAAATACTTTTCTTTTTACTAATTGTGTTCTGATTATTACATGTTTACAATCCTTAGTCAGAGTCTGAATAAAACTAAAGCAAACTTTTTTTCATAAAGACGTGAGGGTAACTTATCACCAGTGTATGTGTGAGAGAAATCAAACGCACCTCTCTGCTCCTGTCTGCTCTTCTGCCTGAGGCTGTGATTGGCTGACCCCTTCAGATTTCTCCTCAACTGCTTCCTCCACTTCCTCCTCCTTCACCTCCTTCTCCTTCACCTCCTCCTCCTGGTTGCAGTCTTCATCAGTCTCCTCCTCTCCTTGCTCCTTCACCTCCATCTCTTCTTCGCTGTCTGCATGCTCTGCTACCGCCTCCTCCTCCTCTTCCTCCTCCTCGTCTTCCTCGTCCTCCTCATCCTCTTCCTCCTCCTCCTCCCTCTCTGCCTCCTCGTCACTGAACAGCTCCTTGCCCTCCTCCCCCCTCCTGGTGGTGGAGGAGAACCAGTCCCTCACCTGCTCGTAGCTCATGCTGGACTTGGTCACCAGGTCGTCCAGGTCCTTCTCGCTCAGGGCTCTGTGTTTCAGGTAGTAGTCCTTCAGGAACGACTTCCCCGACTTCACCTGCAGGAAACACCACAGAAGTTATTCATTGGGAACTACATGAGACGATTGGTTATAATCTCTGTCTTTTGATACAATATTAACCGTGGTTGCTTTTATTACACGGCTTGAATACTCCATTGTGATTGGTCAATTTTGACCTTCAGAGGTCTGCTCTTATTCTGATAACGGGCTGTGTCCAAATGTTTTGTGTCTCAGTTTATTAGTTTCTCAGGTGTTTCTGATATTTTCTCCACACACCTGTATGAAACAGATTCAACAAACCCTTAACATTTAACCATTCATATAGACAGCTCTATTGTACACTTAATAAAGCGTGAACAAAAGATTCACTGTGCAGATAGACCTTGATGGTGGTGGCGCCCTCTTGTGGGGAGCGCTTGCAGGGGTACGGCCTCCGTGTCCTCCTGGACCAACCTCTGAAACGCTTCCTGGACTTCTTCTGGGTCTTGGCCTCACCGTTCAGCGCCTCGTCCACCTGAACACATCACATAATCTCATTTATATAGGACTGTAACTGCAGGGCAAAGAGCTCTAAAGAAGTACAAATATTACTAGGGCAACTCTAGGGATACACAATAAATATGCTGATTATGGGAACTATTATATAATAACAATTATGTTACAATCCAAAAATGAAAAATAGCCCAAAATAATCAAGCAAAAATGCTTTATTTAAAATATCAGAAACACCTGAGAAACTAATAAACTGAGACACAAAACATTTAGGGCAGTAGGGCGATTTAGCACCTTAACGTTGCTTTGGTTAAAGAAAAAACAAAGATAAACAGGAAGGAGAAGAAGACTCTAGACCAGGGGTGGGGAACCTCCGGCCCGTATACGAGACCATTTGGTACGGCCCTCGAGTTAATTTATAAACACACGCAAAAAAGAAAAAAATTAAAGAAATCTACACCGCAAAAAAACAAGTGAGTGACTGTTTTTCCTGGCCAAGGTCAGGGTCTTTGAACACAACACGAGCCTAACGTGTCATCACGTGGTATGTCTCGTCTGAAAGGCGTGCAGTTCTGACGGAGAGCACCAGAACGCGGCTCCGGCACTTCAGAAAAGGAGTGTCTTTAGTTGTAAGCCCAGTGGCGATCTGTTCATCTGTCATACAGTCAATACCTTTGTTGTTATTAGCATCTGGTTAGCTAGCTATGCTAACGAATATAAGAAGCTTTTTCTCCAACCAGTGAGGTAAAGGCACATCTTTATATGATCATTATAGTTATAAAAAAATAAGAGAATAAAGGAAACAGGTATAAAATACTATATGACAGTAGAAAAAGTTGTTATTAATAAACAAGAATACAGTTTGAAAGGAGAGTGATTTGTAAAATATCCATAAAGAAAAATAAAATCTGCTTACAGTTCTGTTTCATATGATGTTGAGAGATGTATCCATAGAGCTCCTAATGTTGCTCTCAAAGTGCACCAGATTGATGCATTTAACTTCAATATTTAAAAAAAATCTTCCCGGGGGAGCATGGCCCCGGACCCCCCTAGAGGAGGTTAGGTCCCCCCCCCCCCCACTTAAATCATGTTCACATGGGTAGGAAACTAAATAAATTTGCACACATCTTGTGTGTCTGTTTTGGTGGTCATGCCACACCGTGCACGTGCATGCATACGTGAGTCATGGTGATATCTGGATTAAGAGGTTGCTTTTTCTTTGCACAGCATGAAAGAAAGGTGAAATCAATGGGCTGTGATCTTAGTATTTTTAAGCAGAGGTCAATCATTTGTACGGCCCTCGGAGGATGTTGAAAACATGTAAATGGCCCTTGAGAGGAAAAAGGTTCCCCCCCCTGTTCTATATCTTTGTTTTTTTACAGTTTAAGAGGGAGACAGCACAATTGTAATTCGCTTTAAAAGTTTTTACCTTTAACTTTTTACCAGAAAATATATTTTATTATTTACTTTTTGAAATGTGTTGTTTTAACATTAATAATGTCCTTAAGTTTGGTATAGTCAGGCATTTAGAATATTATATGATCGCTCTTTGCTCAATATGTATCAGCCTTTCTTACTGTGTGAAGTGCATAAACTACAGATTATGAGCTTCTTATGAAAAAAACTAAATGTGAAATAATTCCTATCTTCACGGGTTCTGCCATGAGAAGCAGGTTATTACCAATTTTGGGAGAAAAAAGCCCCTTTTGTGCAGCTTCTAACAGAAGTTTTACTTTACTTGTATCCAAAATATGAAAAAGGTTAACTTGGTACACAGAAAGCATCCACTCCATCATTCTGACCCTTTACCTTCCCGCTCTGGTAGAGGTAGTACCACTTCAGGTTGCTGTTCTTGCAGGCGTAGCGCGTGTCTCCGAACCAGTTGACGATGTAGGTCCTGGGCAGGCCGCTGTCCTCCGCCATTTGGTCGTACTCCTCGGGGATGGGCCACTGTGTGCGGACGAAGGACTTCTTCAGGATGTGGAGCTGCTCTGGCGTCTTCTTCATGGTCTTCCTTGCGGCGGGGGGCGTGGTCTGCCGCTCATGAGCCGAGGACGAAGGAGCAGCGGCTTTCTCGCTGTCCTCCTCGTCCTCGTCCTCTTTCGAAGGCATTTTTCGTCTCTCCGTGAACCAAGCGTCCACCTCGCGCCGCGTCAGCTTCGTCTCTGCTCGCAGCCGGCTCAGCTCTTCGTCCGAGGGCGTGTCTGATTTCTGGAAGCTGGCCTCCAGGACTTGCAGCTGCTCCGGAGTCCTTTCCTTAAACTTCTGTGGCGTGAAATCGGGGAAGGCGTGGCGGAACTTGACCCGCGGGTCTCTGGTGGACCCCGACAGGGCGGCGGCTGAAGTCGGCGAGCAGTCGCTGGCGTCGTCGCTGGAGTCGATGACGATGGTGGGGTTGTGGTCGCTGGCGTTGCTGTCGTTTTGGCTCCCGCTGTTGTTCCTTCCTGTTCGTCCTCCTGGCACTGGCGCTCTGGTGGGCGGGGCTTCAGTAGGCAGGACGCCTTGGTGATCCTTGGAGTTCCTCTGGTTGTAGCGCGTGTCGCTGAACCACTTCTTTATGGCTCGTTTGGACAGTTTGGTGACCGCCATGAGTCGGGATATCTCTGCCTCCGTGGCGAACTGCCTCCGGCCGTAGCTGGCCTTCAGCTCCGCCAGCTGCTCCTTGGACTTCTTGGGTTTGGCGGTCGATGCATCTGAACTGTACGCCCCGCCTGCCGCCATCTCAGTCTTTGATTCCGACGTGGAGGGTTCGGCTACTTTGGGCTGGTTGCCGGGGGCGCCTGCGACGGTCAGGGTGATGGGAGATGAGACCGGCAAGGTGCTGCCGTTACCGGACACCTGAGTGAGGACGAGGCCCGTCTGGCCCACGATCTGGCAGGTCTGGAAGATGGACTGCAGGCCGTTGGTGGCTGCAGCCAGGTTGGCCGGGATGACGGTGATGGTCTGAGGAACGCTCTGCACCGTGCCGTTAAACTTCTTCCTCCTCGCCTCCTCCACCTGTGGAGAGATGGGGACCAAGAGGAAGAGATGTTACTGTTTGTCTTTACTGGGAAGGAAGACGAGCTGGACTGGCCTGTACAGAATTAGAAAAAATCTAATATAAATCTAAATTGGAATCAGGATTAATTTATTTTTGAAATAAAGTGCCTGTACATTTATTTTACAATCTCAAAAAATGCATTCAGAATGAAGACGGGCCCCCACCTCCTCCGGCGTCCAGCTGACTCCGTGCTTCAGCCTCTGAGCAGAGAACCACACCTTGATCTGCTCTTCACTGAACTTGGTCTGTGAAGACAAGCCCATGATCTCCGACACCGAGGGATATGGAAACCTACCACACAAATCAGAGTGGGATCAGTATTGTTGGAGCTATATATGTTTTCTACAAACTGAACTGTGGAAGAAGGTAAAGAAACTACGGAACGTTACAACCGTAAGCTGAATTCATCACATCGTCTTGGTGTTTTTATTTATTCATATAACCCAACTGAAAACTCTCGCTGCAGATATTTATGGGTCTAGAAATATAAAATCATTTTTGTTAGACAGACCATTTGAAGGATGTTTCCCCTATCTATTATATACTGTGACGTTTTTAAAGAAATACTATACAATTACTTATTTACAACAAACAATATTCAGACTTTTTTATGATTAACCATTACATCTTTTTACTTTTTTCATGACTGTCTATACTTTATTTTATTTGTATTGAAACTTCTTTTAAATAAAGTCTTTATGAAATATTATACTGTATATATACTTTATTTAAAGACATATTATTTAATATGGAGGCATTTTTATTTAAACTATAATAGGACATTTTCTAAGAGATACTATGACTTTTGATTATTATTATTAGTATTTATCATACTATTAGTATTCTATAAATAATTCATTTTGACTTTTTTATGATTTACCATTAAAGTTTTACTAGACAAGATACCCTTTCTCTTTTTATTACGAAATACTTTAATGGTCTTGTAATCGTTTTTTACTTTAAAAATACCATGTCCATGCCTTTTTATATAATAGTGTTCCATTTTCTTGGTCTCTATATATACTTTGCTGTAACAACGTAGTTTCCCCCTTGTGGGCCGAATAGAGGAATTCTGCTTTAATACCATTATTTATGAAATACCAGGATTTCTATATGGCATATTATACCATGACTTTTTTTTTCTTACATACAATGCTGACAATTGTGAATGAGACACTGTCATGACTTCGAAAGCGTCACCTGTTGTAGGCGCTGACCAGCAGGACGTTGTTGTCCATGGCGGAGTTGTAGGTGGGGATGCTGCTGATGGGGATGAGCAGCTGGGTCTGGGTCTGGCTGCAGTTCTGCTGGTTCTGCAGGGCCGACAGAACCTGGGCCAGCGTGCCGGGGGGAAGCACACCCCCCGAGCCCCCTTTGATCTGCAGCACGTTGGAGCTGTTGACCAAGATGTTTTGTGGGATGGTGTGGACCTGCACCGGTGCGGAGACGGGGAAGAAGCGCGGGGCGATGGTCATGGGGGCGGGGGACAGCGTGGGGGGCTCCTTGTTCTCGTCGTCCTCGTCGTCGCTCTCCACCTTGATGACGTCCTCGTAGGCCACTTTGTGCGCGGCGCTGAACTTCTTGGGCTCCGGCCGGCTCCTGATCCTCATGATGGGGGTCTTGCTGAGGGCGATACTGCTGCGGGAAGTCTCCTCCGCCTCGCCATCCTCCACCTTCACGAAGCTGCCGTCGAAGGTGAGGTCGTTGACCGTCTGCTGGATCACCGTCTCGTTGTTTCGCTTCACCATCGTCCTGGTGAAGTTTTCCTCGCCCGGGTGGAGGCGAGCGTTGTGGGCCAGCAGGGTGTCGTAACTGGAGGGGAGAGATGTGGGTCCAATGAACATTCAACATGCAGTTGATATTATTCTGTTAACAATTTTTGAACTTCATTAATTTTGAGACCAAAGACAAAATAAAGTGTATACAATTTAAAGAAATTATAATCTCAAGTGTAGAAATGACCTAGACCAGTGGTTCTCAACTGGTCAGGCCTCGGGACACACTTTTTCCTTTGTGAATAAATCGCGACCCTCAAATCTATTCAACAAAAAATCGTGCTGTAATTTATACGCTTTTCAGCATACAATATTAATTACAGTGAAGTACAGTGCATATATCCCTTATATCCCTTCACAGAACTAAAGTATGCTTTTAAAAAGGTTTAATGAGATGATGGAATCAAAGCTGAACTGTATGACATAAAAAGGCACACATGCTGAAAACCCAACCCAATAATATTTTATGCCATTGTTTCTTTTTCACTTTGTTCTGACAGCTGAGCTTGTCAGCGTGAATTACTTTAAATTGTGGGTAAGGGTAGATAGCTCAATCTTGATTCTGATTGGCCAGAAGACTCGAAAAAAACATCAGCATAGATGTTTTATTGAGAAGATGATCACTACGTGACACAAGTTTTCAAAACCGTTTATGGTCTCCGGTGCTTCCAGTCCAACACCTAATGCATGCACAGCGTTAGAAAATCGGGCCTTTAAAATAAAAAATAAATGTCCAACTTTTTTTTTTCTTCACTTACACATCTGCGACCCACTCGAAACGGGTCCGCGACCCACTTTTGGGTCTCGACCCACCAGTTGAGAACCACTAACTTAGACCCTTGGAAACTCAGTTTAATGAGAGATGGAGAATTACTGAAATGACAGATGTCCTTGTGATAAAGACGATGTAAACTCAACTCAGTCAAGTGTTTTCATCTTATTCTATCTTTTTTTTATCAAAAAGACAAGGAATTACTACTTTAAGAACATATTATTCTCATCACGTACAATGTTTTTGAGCACCAGCCAAAAGAAGCACGAGTTGTACATAGTGATGTCACTGTGGACACTATAGGAAAGGCAAAACCCAGAAAAAGCAGAAAAGGCCTCTTAAAGCTGCTGCTGCCATCAGGCACATATTGGAATGTAAATGAATTGTCTTTGTGTACATCTGTTTGAATGCTTCCATGCCTCTAAAGTGACCCATTAAGTATCTGAAATCCAATCCAATGCCTTTTTAGTATTCTACCTCTTGGTGTGGTAGTCACACTCCATGCAGACGTACGAGGTGTTGATGATGACATCGGGATGCTCCGTGTCCACGTGCATGGTGAACAGGTTGAGCTCCGACGTCTGGAAGCTGCAGTATTTGCACTCGTAGCCCCCTTCCGCCATGTTCAGGTCCTGGTAGTGGTCCGAGGCTGCATCCTCTGCCTCCTGCAGAGCGGGGGGCTCCGAGGAGAGGGGGGGAACGCCGTTACTGTACTCTGCGCCAGCTGCTTCTGGGACATCCTCCATGTCCTGGTCTGAGTCAACGGCTTCTCGAGGCGGCACCATGCAGGGGGTGGTGGATTTCCTCCTGCTCGCCATCCTGCCGATCGGAGAGCACTGTGGGGGGCCACGCGGTAAAAATCAGTTCGAGACCGCCTGCTGTGGCTCCATAAAGTAGGATGATGAAAGTCGAAACGTTTTTCCTTTATCTTCAATTCCTGAACAGAAGAAATTAAAGTGTGAGAAACAGAAAACAGAACACATACATTTCTATTTAGTGTTTGGATCAGTTATGTCAAATTCTGCCAACATTTCTTTTAACTTATGTGTGTTCAGGCGCGAAATGGTGTGAAAATAGACATTGTTGTTCATAACGACGACATAAGTGACACACCTGAACTAAAATCACATACACAAATATAAAATAGAAGACAATATGAGTTGAAAGTTAATTAAAATAGTGGATTTAAGGTATCAGAGTTTAGCAATCTGGTAAAAAATACATTTGCAAATATTTCTATTTCTATTTTGTACTTGTTGGTTGAGATCTCTTAAAATGATTTTTTAGTGAATTGTTATAGATTATCTCTGGTATTTTGAACCACGTTTCTGAGTGTAGTCTAATTTCTTAGTAATGGAACAATAATAGTCATCTTATCACTTTAAACAAACCTCTTGCTACTCCTATAATCTGGCTGGACTAATATACTAATGATTAGTATAATTGAGATGAATTGATGGAGCTAATGTTGCCTGACCACCCACACACACACACACACACACACACACACACACACACACACACACACACACACAACACACACACACACACACACACACACACACACACACACACACACACACACACACCACACACACACCACACACACACACACACACACACACACACACACACACACACACACACACACACACACACACACACACACACACACACACACACACCACACACCACACACATCATCAACAAACACACACACACAGCTGTGTTTATAAATAAACAGGAGGAAGACAGCAGCACTAGCAGCAGGGTAGCTAACGGTAGCTAGCTAGTTATGTTTACCAGGTCTCTCCACAAGTGGCAGCGGATGTGAGGCGTGTGTACCCGTTAACGGATAACAGTCTGCTGTCAGCTCAGTGTGTGTTTACCTGTTGAAACGACAGCCGTTTACCCGCATCTTGCAACAAACGTGTAGCTTGCTAGCGGCTGTAGCTCTGTAGCATCTCTGGTTCGGTGTGTTGATGCGCAGTCTTCCGCCTTTTACCCAAATACACCGAGGAGCCCATCTGCTTTAGTCCGGGACACGGAGCCACTCAAACGGCTAGTTAACAAGCTAAACTACCGCCTGTTAGCTCCAGTTTCAGCTAGCAGGCTAGTGCTGTTGCAGCTCGCATTGTTTACCTGTTGCTTCGTTAGTAAAAAAGACAGTTTAATAAAAAAAGGCACCGATAATTCACCGAATCTGACGATGGCCATTTTTCATACCGCCGCTACAAGCAAGCAACGGTAAAGAAATATATCCGGATTGAACCTTTCAAAATAAAAACGCCCACGAAATTAAAGCCCAAATATAAAGAAGAAAAACATGATATTATTGATGCATTCAAGAGTTTTTTGCAACTTAAAACACAAATTAGGTAAAGAGAAGAAAACTTTGATAAATTGATTTATAATTTGAGTTATTATAAAGTGAATTTGCGAAATAACTAGTGACATTAATGATTATTATAAAACACCTCACAAACAACAACATGCCTTTAATTATACGGTATAATTAAAGCCGTTTTAAAATATCTTCATATTTAAACTTCAAATTAAATATATTATATTTATTGAAAAATACGCGATTTAAATATTGTTTTACTAAAATACCCTGCTGTGCCTGTACGTTGACATTATGTGTGGATTATTTGTATTTCTATGTTATTACTGAAACAGTTCGCAAATCATTTACTTTGAAGGGCTCCATGTAAAGCGGAAACGGCCTCTGGTATAGCGACGTTAGTCTGACGGATGTATCTGTACGTGATTGCGTCATAGACAGACGTCAGGAGTTCCAGCCCTGTGTGTTCTTTCCTATCAGTGAAGCAGCAGACTCACCATGTACTGAGTTAAGTTATGCAAGATGTTACAGTCACACACTGTACCAAACACACCGGAGCCCTCTTTAACACTTACACTGGCGGAAAGGGTACTTAATTAAAGTTACCTGTACTACAATATCCAAATACTTTGTTACTTTGTTACATATACTTTGTTAATGCAAAGAAAAAATGCATTAGTGTTATTCAGATCATTAAACTAATATGTTGAATTATTGTAAGCAGACGGTACAGTATGTCACAGTAGAGCAAAATTACAATAATAATAAAAAAAGATTACAGCGTTTTTAATGCTTAGGGTCAGAGAGGTGGGAAGACGTAAGTAGGAGACCAGGGACAGTTGTAACACGGGACAGTTGTAACGCCTTCAATATCTCTAATCACAAACAAGCTAGAGTGATGAAACTCACTCTGCACATGCTCAGTTAGATCGAAAGATCGCTGTGAAAAAAAGGAGCCACGTTTAAATCTCTCGCGAAAGATATCAGCAAAAGTGTGTTTCTGAGGTAAAACATTTAAAAAATGATATGATGTCTTTTTTGGATACTGTCTTGAGGTCAAATGTCTAGGAATCCAAACTAGTATTATTAGAATCAATGTTTCTGTTTTTGCTAAATATGGGTCAAGCTAGCAATCAGGCAGGTTCACTGGGGTGAAAACATGACTGGTGGTCATGGGACGGTTGTAACACGGACCACAAAGGGGAGAAAAAGAAGAGAAACCGCTGTCCTCACAGACACTCCTATAAAAAATCTACTCGAAGCTGAGAAAAAAAAGTCTAACGCAAACAAGTCTAAAGCGAAGAGAAAAATGAATTTCTGCAACAACAAAAAAAAACAAGAAGAAGCAGAAGATTCAGGTCTCATCTGATGGAGATGAAGCTCAATACTGCATTGTGTGCCTGGAGAGCTACTCCAGGTCCAAGGAGATCTGGCTGCAGTGTTGCTCTTGTAAAGCCTGGGCACACAAGGACTGCACAGATGGAAGTGACTTTTACACCTGCCACAACTGTGAATCAGATTCATTCCATCTGGTGTTCTGTTTTAAGTTCTGTTCATTGTGCATTGTTTGTTGGAGGATGTGTGTTTCAGTAGTTGACACATTGAGATAGCAAAATGGCTATCCTAATGTAAATGTTTTTTTACTTAGTGGGGAAACCCCCAAAAGAGTTACAACTGAACTGTCCCTGGTCTCCCCTACATCTACATTGAGTACACTTTTGAGATACTTGTACTTTACTTGAGTATTTCAATGTATTGCTACTTTGTTCTTCTACTACAATCCAGAGGTACATTGTGTACTTTTGCTCCACTACATGTATTTAATACCATTAGTTACTTCACAGATCTGGATGAATGATGTGAAATCTAATCTAGTGTTAAATCAGACTTTAGTTCCACCTGGAGTAAATCCACAAGCTACCCTGCAGTATACAAAGTCATTCAAACTAGCTGCACCTTTACCAGCTTTGAGAACACTTTCATGATCAATCATTATAAAACATATCATATATATTATTCTGAAATGGACCAATCTGCACAGTGACTACTTTTACTGTAGCTACTTTAACTATATGTTGATGATCATACTTCTGTACTTTTACTTTTACTGTAACAGAGTATTCCTACACTCTGGTACTTCTACTTTTACACAAGTACAAGATCTGAGTACTTTTCCCACCTTTGCTTGGGTGAATGGACACAAACATTAACAGGGAAAGAAAGCCAAAATGATAATAAAAACAGATTGGTAACTGATTCTAAGTGCTTACGTTTCCATCAAGTGCATACATCTAACCCTGATGTAGACCAAATAAACAAAAGGCCATTTGAAGAGCAGTTTTGGATTCTAGCCATCAGCAGGTCAGCAGCCCCTGAACTCAACATGTCAAAGTGTCCTTTAGAAGTAACGTAACCCCCTCCCATAGGTATGTCTGTGGTATTGAAATGTATAAGTTGCCTTGGATAAACGGGTCAGGTAAAAGGCCTGTAATGTAAGAAAAAGGAGCACACTACTGTGATGAGATGTCAGAGAAAGGGGAGTGTTCCCAGCTGAGTGTTTCTGCTCGCCTCGAGGCCCAGGAGTCTGATCTTCAGCCTGTTGAAGTTTGTTCAGAAGCAGAAATCACTTTCAAGATTACACACAGTGTTCTCCTTGAAGCTGCAGCAGTAGCTCAGCTGCAGTTAGTAGAGCGAGACCTCTGCCACGAGGAGTCTTTCTGTCATATACTGACCTAAGCTGCTCAAACAAACCCCGGTCACCATGGTGATCAGGTTAAAGGGCGTGTTTTAAAAAAATAATTATTTAATGGTTTTGCACGATTAAAAAATCATAACAGATAACAAATGACTAACAGTGAAGGAAGAGGTACATTTGAAACCCCTCTACCTGAAACATTTAAAAAATCACAATTTAATATAAAACACAAGATCAATAAACAAATGATGCTTACATTCAAGAACAAGAGCAAACTGTGAGAACAACATACTATACTTACAATTGAAATAATATAACACTGATGTGAATATGAAAAGGCATCATAGTGCTCAAAGGATGTTTCAAAGCAATGCAGAGGTAGCCCGTTGTCATGGTCTGAATGTGTTCCCCTGAGACGGATGGAACATTGCTTTCTCTTCAAAGTGTGTTGAAGAGCAGGAAGGATCCCTTTACCTGGGATTATTTGGTGGATAAAAACACAGTTCTGATAACTCCTGATCTCAGCTCCTCTCCTCCTCCTCTCCTGTCCTCCTGATCTCCTCCTCTCATCTCCTCTCCTCCTCTCATCTCCTCTCATCTCCTCTCCTCTCCTCCTCCTCTCCTCTACTCGCCTCTCCTCCTCCTCTCATCTCCCCTCCTCCTCTCCTCCTCTCCTCCTCTCCTCCTCCTCCTCCTCCTCTCCTCTCCTCCTCCTCTCCTCTCCTCCCCTCTCCTCTCCTCCTCCTCCTCTCCTCTCCTCCTCCTCTCCTCTCCTCTTCTCCTCCTCTCATCTCCTCTCCTCTCCTCCTCTCCTCCTCTCCTCTCCTCATCTCCTCCTCTCCTCTCCTCTCCTCCTCCTCATCTCCTCCTCCTCTCCTCTCCTCTGCTGTCCTCCTGATCTCCTCTCTTCCTCCTCCTCCTCCTCCTCCTCCTCCTCCTCCTCTCCTCTGCTCTCCTGTCCTCCTGATCTCATCTCCTCTCCTCCTCTCTTGACTCTTCCTTTTCATCTCTCTCGTTAAGCTACCTCTTCCTGTCCTCCCTCCCTCTCAAGCTTTGATGCTTAAATAAAGACTTCCTGTCCTTGCTTCCCTTCAGCCCATCTTCACTTGTGTTGCAACACTGCAGCCAAATGCCAAACATTTTGAGAATGTGTTTTTTATCTAAAATTTGATTCAAAATGAGACATTGCTTCACGATTGCCTTTTCAAAAATAATGTCATCAATCTTAGCAATTATTGTAAGGGGATGGAAAAGCAAACCTTTTCATATAGGTTTTTTTGCATGTAAATAGTCTGCAGAGGCTAAAATCCCTCAAGCGGTTGACCAATCACAACAGAGCCGGCCAGCTAACCAATCAGAGCAGCTCTGGTTTCAGACAGAGGGTGAAAAGAGGTGTTGCAGCACAGGCAGTATGAGAAAACTAAAGAGCTTTTTGAACATTAAAGCAAGGAGACATGTCCCAGTAGAGACGATACATACTGATATACACCTGAACATCAGCAGGAGAGGACTCTTTAAAGTAGAGACACTACATACTGATATACACCTGAACATCAGCAGGAGAGGACTGTTTAAAGTAGAGACACTACATACTGATATACACCTGAACATCAGCAGGAGAGGACTCTTTAAAGTAGAGACACTACATACTGATATACACCTGAACATCAGCAGGAGAGGACTCTTTAAAGCAGAGACACTACATACTGATATACACCTGAACATCAGCAGGAGAGGACTCTTTAAAGTAGAGACACTACATACTGATATACACCTGAACATCAGCAGGAGATGACTCTTTCAAATAGAGACACTACATACTGATATACACCTGAACATCAGCAGGAGAGGACTCTTTAAAGTAGAGACACTACATACTGATATACACCTGAACATCAGCAGGAGATGACTCTTTAAAGTAGAGACACTACATACTGATATACACCTGAACATCAGCAGGAGAGGACTCTTTAAAGTAGAGACACTACATACTGATATACACCTGGACATCAGCAGGAGAGGAGTCTTTAAAGTAGATACACTACATACTGATATACACCTGAACATCAGCAGGAGAGGACTCTTTAAAGTAGAGACACTACATACTGATATACACCTGAACATCAGCAGGATAGGACTCTTTAAAGTAGAGACACTACATACTGATATACACCTGAACATCAGCAGGAGAGGACTCTTTAAAGTAGAGACACTACATACTGATATACACCTGGACATCAGCAGGAGAGGACTCTTTAAAGTAGAGACACTACATACTGATATACACCTGAACATCAGCAGGAGAGGACTCTTTAAAGCAGAGACACTACATACTGATATACACCTGAACATCAGCAGGAGAGGACTCTTTAAAGTAGAGACACTAAATACTAATATGAACCTGAAGACATTTCAGTTTTCAGCCTCTCAAATATGGAGATCTCCTGATTTTTCCTATTTTGTATCAAATGAAAGTTAATTTCTTTGGGTTTTGGACCGACAGTTATTGACATGACCTTGGACTTGGAGAAACTCGACAGTTGTCACTATAGACCAATTGATCAATCGTTAGTTGCACCCTTAATAACGACAATAATTCCTCCTATATACAGTATATTACAGTAATATACTGTTTTATAAAGAGATATATTTGGTTTAAATATATGTAAAGTTTTAGCTGATTTTGGTAATTTGTTAATTATTTTCATTATAATTTAGACTATTCAATTCGATTTTTTGTATTAATTGATTGGTCATTTAGTCCATAGTAATAACACTTTTTTTTTTGTTATCCTGTTATAATTCCCATGGTTCAAATGTGTTGATTTGTGTGAACAGTAAAAACAACTAAATATATTCAATATTGAATAATTTGGAAAAACAAAGGAAAGCAGAAGCTGGAGAAAAGGGGCGCCGTAAGGGGGTGAAAAGTTAGGACGATTCTAAGGGCCCGTGACTGACAGGGGCCCCAACATTTTTTAGAACATTAAGAAAAAATGTGTAAGTAACCTTTCATCAATCATCAATCATTAACATTAATATAACCTCATATTGATAATGTACTCACTAAACTTACTGTTAGAGTTTATTGAAGGATAAATGTGTTTTCATAATGTATTCTCATAAATGTGTTAATGGAAGAACAGAGAACAGTCTGTTCAAATGGCACACATACACACACACACAGATTCACATGACTGAGAGTCACAAGATTCACACTAACAAATAAGGCGTTGGTCAACACCACATGATTGTCATGTTACTGTATTGTTGAAATAAAAAGAATGCACTGAGAGAAGGCGAGCAGAGTTGGTTAAGGAGTGGACATTGCATGTCACTCGCCGATTCTCCTTGCAGCAAGTAAACTTGAAATTCGAGTACTGTTATCTCTGTTCACTGGGTTTTGGTATATTGAACCGAGCTGGGGTTTACCCTTACAAAGTAATATAGATACCTCACATTAATTGGTCCTTCGAGCCGGATTCCAATACATCGTGACGGGAAGGAGGAGGGAAAAGACACGCCGCAGTCTGTCGACAGCCGGGATCATCAGCCGACCCCGAGAAAGACCAGGGATGCAGAATTCGTGGCCGGGCCGGTGCTTATATGTCCAACCTCCCTCATCCTAGGCACGATTGACGGAATCCAACCGGACCAGTGACCACAGATAACGGGTAAGATAAAACGTTGATATACATGGTTTCTCCGCCATTTAAGGAGGTAGAGAAAGGTTACTCCGCCATTAAGGAGGTTGATAAAAAGTTGATATACACGGTTACTCCGCCATTAAGGAGGTTGATAAAACGTTGATATACACGGTTATTCCGCCATTAAGGAGGTTGATAAAACGTTGATATACACGGTTACTCCGCCATTAAGGAGGTTGATAAAACGTTGATATACACGGTTACTCCGCCATTAAGGAGGTTGATAAAACGTTGATATACACGGTTACTCCACCATTAAGGAGGTTGATAAAACATTGATAGAGAAAGGCTACTCCGCCTAGAAGGAGGATCGACGTGCCTTTGGGTACACTTATGAGTGATTGAGTGAAAGCGGTGTGTAAAAGTGTCACCAGTGGAATCAGCGCACAGAGTGGAAACCTAACGGTGATAACACAAACTCTGTGGTCTGTTGAAGTACACTAGTGGTGAATTAGGAATTAGGTTCTGACCAGCACGTTGTCCAGTAGGAACACCAAGCTAGAATCATGGGGTCCAATGGGAGTAAGCCTGCCGCTACAGGGGACATGAGATATATGGAAATATATAGTCATGGCAGCACCAGTTATTGTAGCAAATGGTATAAACTGTACGGCTTCCGAGGAAAGTTGGAGAAAACAGCAGTAAGAGAATTAAGCGACAAATTGAGAGCAGCAACAGCTGGAACAACACAAGGCAAGAAAAGAAAGAAGTTAGAAGCTCAACTGCGGGTTGCAGCTTTATGGGCTGAACAAGCCCATAAAAGGACAGGTGGAGCAGAAGAAGGTATGATAGCAGCGGCTGTCTCAGTGAAAGCAGACGAGGAGACAGGGCGTTCAGGGTCAGTTGACGCTGTACGCCTTGAGAAAGAGAGAGCGATAGTGGAAGAACACAAAGCGCAGGAACAAAGAATAAAAAGGAAGCAAGAGAAAGAGAGAAAAGACAGGGAAAGAGAGACACAAAAACGCATCGACAAAGAAATGGCAGATGCATTAAGCCCACTGCACACCAGAAAAAATAAGGGGGAAACCAAGTTATATCCTGTTAAAGAATTAAGAGAAGCAGAACAATCCTTTGACGGAACAGCATAACAGGGTGACGCTTATCCATTAGTACAAGTGGCCAACCCGCACTATGGAGTTGGCGGTGACCTAGAAAGAATGTTAAGAGTGTTCCGCCCATGGACAATGGATGAGTGTAAAAAGGCTTGTGAGGGACTGACTCCATACAAACAGGACCCGGCGCAGTTTGTCCTTGACCATACTGCATTAATAGCGTCATATGGTTTAAATGGACATGAAGTTTTAAGAACCCTTATGACAATCTTTGGCCACGAATGGGCCAGGGTAAAGGGAGATTTCACTGGGTCCTGGCCCAATGGAAACCCGCTGGAACCAGGTCAGCAGGACCTCATCAATGCACTCGCTCCCGTAAATATCTCAATCGAGAGGGTTTTTGCACTGAGACGAGACTTTACTAAAGTCTCAGGGTGTAGACAGGGAGAAAAAGAGTCAGTACAAGATTTCAGAATCAGAATGGAAGATTGTTTCCGTATCCATAGCGGAATTCCACCCAACAATGCTGTTGACTCCCCATATGTGCAGCAGCTGAAACAAAGCCTGATGAATGGGTTCCACCCAGGTATTGCTGACTTTATCCGCAAGCATAATGTTAACCATAGGACATGCGACTTACAAGAGTGCCTAAATTATGCAGAACATGCAGCAACCCAGATCAAAGAAAAAAGACATAAGAAAGCGTCAGCATCAGCTTTCTTCATAGGAGAAGATGGGGAAGAAAATCAGATTTTCTTTGTGGGACCAGGACAGGGGAGAGGCGGGTTTAACAGAGGACGAGGGAATGATAGAGGAACAGGCAGAGGCAGAGGAGGAGGCAGAAACGCAGAAGGCAAATTCCTCTGCTACAGGTGCGGAAAGGAGGGGCACATGGCGAGAGACTGTGAGGAACAGAGACCACAGAACAAAGAAGGGGGACAAAAGGGACAGTACAAAGACGAAAGACATGGCCCCCCCCCCTTCACATAACCTACATAGTTATGACAACTGACTAGACGTAGAAAAGGAAGAAGAGGACGTCCACACACATCACATTGACCTTTCTGAAGTATTACTGAATCTGTCAGACAACAGTATTAAACCTACCAGGACAATCTAAATCAATGGGGAAAAATTATAATTCTTATGTGACAGCGGTGCAGACTCATCAGTAGTGAACAAAGAGGTCCAAAGAATGTGGCCACCAACTGGCACTATGTTTGTAAAATCAGCAAATGGACACATAAATCAGAGGTCGATTTCAAAGCCACTTTTTATGGAAGATAGAAGGTCAGGCCTCCAGGCATCCCTCAAATTTGTGTTCATCTCAAACTGCCCTGTCAATTTGCTAGGGAGAGACGGCATGGAAATGTTAAAAATCAGTGTAGTACCAGTCAAAGGGGGAATGCGAGCAGTAGGGCCCGGAGAAAAGGTGGAAGACCAGGTCTTCCTTCAAAAATCCATAAACACCCCCAACTACTACTGGTCACTAGACATGCCACAACCTGACGTGACAAACACAGGTGAACACCTGTTAACACTATTCACCCCATAACATGGCCAAGAAGTAATGAAACCTGACGCATTGCAAGTTACACTAAAGTACAAGAACACCCCTGGCCCAGACAAAGACTGATGTGCTCGTGCATCGACTGACACCACAGAGGGTAGTGTTCCACTCGATGTATGCAAACCAACACGGGGATGTTGCAATTGACGCTAGGGTCCCATCAACCACTGCCTTGATAATGGAACCAGGTTCCACGCCACACATATCAGTAGCTAGGGGCCCAGAGACTTCATGGAGAGACTTAGGTTTATTAGTGGCTAGAGGTAACAGGATAACAAAATGGACAGATGACAAAAACGGTTGGCAAACTGGAGGCGGGTTAAAGCGCAAAACTCTAGGGTTTACCCTAGTGATGACACCACGCGCCCACCTAGACGACCCTGAACAACAATGATGTATGCTAAGTGAAGTGGCCTTAGAGGTCCTGAAAACGGTGCCGCCATGCGTATGGTCACAAGGAAAATGTGATGTAGGTCGCATGGTGAACGCAAAACCTGTACACGTTAGACCAAAAACTAACTACAGACCTAACATAAGACAATACCCCTTAAAAGAGGATGCAAAAATTGGCATCAAACCTGTAATTGAAGAAATGCTAAAAGCAGGGATCCTGCGTGAGTGCCCTGATGCATCATGCAATACCCCCATCTTCCCAGTAAAAAAGGCTGATGGGCAGTCATGGAGAATGATTCAAGACTTAAGAGCAGTAAATGACGCTGTACAAAGCACAGCCCCAACAGTACCAGATCCACACACGTTAATGAACGGCCTTAAGCCAAATATGGCATGGTTCTCAGTGATAGACTTGAGCAATGCCTTTTTCTCCATTCCTGTAGAAAAAGACTCACAAGGATGGTTCGGGTTCACACATGAAGGAACAAAGTACACATACACCAGATTACCTCAGGGGTATGTGGAAATAGCAAATTGTTTGGCTACATTACAGATACCTGACACATCGCAGATTTTGGTATATGTAGATGATATTCTTGTTGCGTCACCCACACAGGAAGAAAGCACAAAAGTCACACTACAAGTACTGACACATTTGGCCAAAACAGGAAACAAGGTTTCAAGACAGAAACTTCAGTTTGTGAAAGAGGAAGTGATCTTTTTAGGCCACAATTTAAACCGAGAAGGGAGACGCATACACTCAGAGAGGAAACAGACGGTGTTAAACGCACCAAAACCAACAACAAAAAAATAAATGATGCAATTCCTTGGGCTGACTAACTATTGCAGAGCATGGGTTCCAGACTACGCAGGAATGACTCAGCCCCTACTAGATTGCATATACTCAGACAATGACATGAAAATGTCCGGCAAGATAGAATGGACACAAGAGGCAGAAGCTACATTTGAAAGGACTAAACAGTGTCTCGTAGGGTCATCAATGTTAGCATTACCAGACTATGAAAAACCATTTGTACAAACAGTTGACTGCAAAAAAGGGTTTATGACATCAGTATTGGCCCAAAAACACGGCACAAAACTAAGGCCTGTCGCTTACTACTCTAAAAGGTTAGACCCAGTAGCACAAGCATTACCAGTATGCGTACAAGCAGTATGCGCTGCAGCAATGGCGGTACATTGTACAGCAGAAATAGTTTTGTTCCACCCACTCACACTGATGGTTCCACACGCAGTCACCATGTTGTTACATGACACCAAAATGGCTTTCTTATCACCTGCACGTTATTTGGCACTGACAGCTACACTAATGTCACAACCACACATTGTGATAAAAAGATGTAATATCTTAAATCCAGCCACATTAATACCTACAGCAGAAGATGGAGAACCACACTGTTGTAAAGAAGAGACTGACAGAACATGCAAACCAAGACCAGATTTGAAAGACATACAACTGCTTTGTGGCGAAACATGGTTTGTGGATGGGTCCTGTTCTAAATCTATAACAGGCCAAAATCAAACAGGGTTTGCAGTTGTATCACACTCACAGGTCATAAAAGCAGGCCGACTCCCCCACACATATTCTGCACAAGCAGCGGAATTAGTAGCTCTTACAGAAGCATGCAAAGCGGGGGTTGGAAAATATGTGACTATGTGGACAGACAGCCAGTATGCGCACTCAACAGTACATATATTTGCAGCCCAATGGGCCCGCAGGGGCATGAAAACGTCAACAGGAAAACCAGTCACCCATGCACAGCTGCTGACTGATCTTTTAAAAGCGGTGTTGTTGCCGAAAAGCATCGCTATATGCAAATGTGCTGCGCACACCAGTGGGAAGGATGCAGTAACACTTGGCAATGCACACGCGGATAAGGTAGCGAAGCTAGCAGCTATGGGCGAATATGGGTTCCATATCCTCTTGCAGAAGGGGGAAAGTGTTTCACAACCGATACCTCTTGTGATATTAAGGGATATGCAGAACAGCGCACCCGACAGAGAAAAGAAGAAATGGTTGACAGATGGTGCAACCACAGACCCTGAGGGAACATTCAGAATAAACAACAAGATAGTACTCCCTGTTAGTCTCTACAAAACAGCAGCTCATTTGAGTCATGGGCCGTGCCATGTCTCAACAGGAGGGATGGTGACAATAATAAATGAACACTTCCATACATACAACTACATTACATTTTCTAAAAACTTTTGTAGAGCCTGTGTAGTATGTTGCAGACACAATGCTCAAGGCAATGAGCGACCACAGAGAGGAAAGTTCCCTCCACCAACATACCCGTTTCAACACATGCATATGGACTTCATCGAACTAACACCATGCCAAGGGTACAAATACTGTTTGGTAATGATATGTCCGTTTTCAAAGTGGGTTGAAATATTCCCAGCAAAACATGCAGACGCTATTACCGTAGCAAAAGCCATATGCAAGACAATAATACCAAACAGAGGTATTCCAGAGAAACTGTACAGTGATAATGGTGCCCATTTTGTAAATCAGGTTATTACCAAACTGTCCGAACATATGGGGATAACATTAAAAAACCATTGTGCATATCATCCACAGAGTGCAGGCTTAGTGGAAAGAACAAACGGAACAGTAAAAAGTTAAGACTAAGGAAAACAATGGAGGAAACAGGAAGACCATGGGTGGAATGTGTGTCTCTAGTAGAAACATGCATGAGAATCACGCCCACGGCAAAAGGGTTGTCTCCCTTTGAGATCATAACAGGAAGGCAATTCAGATTACCAATCACAGACGAGGTGAGGGAGGAGGATGATGCTGAGGCAGAGACTACATTAGCTGAATGGATGAGCAGACTCTTCAGAAGCAATGAGATAGCTCGAACAAATAACTTGCCAGACATTTCTACTCCCTTACAGGATACTCGAGTGCAGACTGGTGACCAGGTCCTTGTGAAGGTGATTAAGAGGAAGCATTGGCACTGTCCACGGTGGGACGGTCCCTACACGGTATTGATGACAACACCGACTGCACTAAAAATCGCCGAAAGAACTACGTGGATACATCAGAGCCACTGCAAAAAGATAATACCTCTCCAACTTAACGACGGATAAGTGGTGGAAGTCCGGCTACAAAGGGCGGTGTTTCATTAGGAAATACTGGTCTCAACCCCGGTGAAGAAAACAACAGAACCACTATCACAAATAGACTATGTTGGGAAAGGTGTTGTTTGTAGTGACCCTGCTGGGTCTGACGCTAATGACTATAAGACAATTGAGTGAGGAATCCTCAATAAAAGAAGAAGTCCATCGAGAGAAAAAATGGTCACTACTCAACGATGTTGCAACAGACAGATAACGGTGACTATACTGACACAGACCCCTCTCAGAAGGACGAATATACTCACCTAACCTCCAATGTGTAAGACTTAAAGCTAGGTTACTGTCTGTCATATGACGAATGGTTCGAAAATGTCAAAAACAAGTGAATTAATTCTGAAAGTAATAAAGACATTGTAACCAGCTAGTAATTATGAAAAACAGGAGGGAATGTTAGAGTTTATTGAAGGATAAATGTGTTTTCATAATGTATTCTCATAAATGTGTTAATGGAAGAACAGAGAATAGTCTGTTCAAATGGCACACATACACACACACACAGATTCACATGACTGAGAGTCACAAGATTCACACTAACAAATAAGGCGTTGGTCAACACCACATGATTGTCATGTTACTGTATTGTTGAAATAAAAAGAATGCACTGAGAGAAGGCGAGCGGAGTTGGTTAAGGAGTTGACATTGCATGTCACTCGCCGATTCTCCTTGCAGCAAGTAAACTTGAAACTTGAGTACTGTTATCTCTGTTCACTGGGTTTTGGTATATTGAACCGAGCTGGGGTTTACCCTTACAAAGTAATATAGATACCTCACACTTACGATTCATTTACTTATTTTCTTCCAAAAGTGAATTATCCAAAGCATCGAACACCCCCCTCTATTTACATGTAATGGTTTGGTCCTGCCTCCAAACCCTGTGCGGCACCGGCCCTTTCTAGCAGAGAGTGAGAGCATGTGAGGAGGGATACTTACGTGTGTACGATGTCTCAACGACTAACAAAGTCAGGCTTTCAAGAAAGAAAAGAAAGGAGAGAAAGACAAGAGAGAGGGACTAAAGGGTGACAGTATGTCACCCAGTTTTTCAAAAGAAAAGGTGGGTGTGGTCCATGAGTGGTGGAAATTAGTCTGTTCAATCAATCAATCAATCAATCAATCAATGTTTATTTATATAGCCCAATATCACAAAGGTTAAATTTGTCTCAGTGGACTTCACAGTTTGTACAGAATATCAGTATGACAATACGACACCCTCTGTCCTTAGACCCTCACATCGTACAAGGAAAAACTTCCGGAGAAACCCCACAGTTTAAAGGGGAAAATGGGAGAAACCTCAGGGAGAGCAACAGAGGAGGGATCCCTCTCCCAGGACGGACAGACGTGCAATAGATGCCGTGTGTAAATTTAAAAGACAATACATTTGCAACATAGGTAGTCCAAATGTTTGGAAATGCATGTGTGTATAATATGAAGATGAATCCACGAGGATATCCATCCAGGACTTATGATCCAGGACCACAGCCACGACTCAAGATCCAGGGCTCGCGATCCAGGACACAGGACCGCAGGATCATCCATGACTCCGGATCCCGACGTAGATAGACACCAAAAAGAAAGAAATTTGGGGAAGCTGGGTTAATCGGAACATGAGAGTACACAGGTATAGACAGAGAGAAGGAAGAAGTAAGATGTCCCCCGACAAACTAAGCCTATATCAGCAAAACTAGGGGCTGAATCTAATCAGCCCTAACTATAAGCTTTATCAAAAAGGAATGTCTTAAGCGCACTCTTAAAAACGGATAGGGTGTCTGCCGCCCGAACACAAACTGTAAGCTGATTCCACAAATGTGGAGCTTGATAAGAAAAGGCTCTGGCTCCTATTATATTTTTGGAACGCAATGCCCTAGTACAGGCAGTGCTGGAATTGGGCCGGTACTCACCGGTACGCAGTACCGGCACTTCTGGTTCTGACCCATGGAGTACCGGCACTTCTTGCTCAGTACCGGCATGCTGGCGGTACTCCGGTACTCATGCACCGTGCCAGTACTCAACACTCTCCCCGCCGTTCTTATTATACATCCATATATATATATACAGCCGCCCGGTACTCAGTAGATGCGTCATGAGGTGCCGAACGGACATTCTCATCGCTCTAACCGCTGGAGTTTCACAGCGGCTGTCAGCTGTTTACTCCTGTCATTCAAACAGAACGTGCTGGAGAGGGGGCGGGGTTTATCTTCTCCATGTAAATACTGTGGTGGAAACGACTATGTCAAAATTAACCTATTTGACCGTGATTTAATAGTAATACACGTTTCAAAATAATAATAATAATAATGCCGAAGTAACAACATACTGAAAACTGTTAGTAAAACCATGTTTTAATGCTTTACAATTTACATATCTAGATGCACGTGTGTTGTGTTTATGCAGTGCAACTCCCACCCAGTGGGTGGCTATGTAGAGTGATAGAACAGAGCAGGCACGCCCCCGAGAGAAGGAAAGCAAGTCATGTCACAAATTAGCATTTCTAAAATGTTAGCGTGGATTAATAAAAGTGCAAAAAGACAGCGGTTGTCGCCGGAAGAAACTTCAAATACAGAGAATGCTGTGCCTGTGTTGGAAATTGTGTCTGATGGGGAGCTTTCTTTGGTTGATCCTCCTGCTCCAAGTTCTAGTGCATTAGCATTAGCACTAGCTCCGCCGCCTCCTCCAGAGCCTCTAACGTTAGCTGCTGCTGGCGCAACTGCCACCACCAACACCGGGCAAAGCGATGCACCTGACTGCTGGACAACGGACCAGGTGCAATATTTTTGCAAGACCAATGCATGGCTCCTTCTTAAAGATAAGAAGCTAGGATGTCGGATATGCAGAGTTGTCAAATCTTTGGGAATACACACTGGACAAGGACTGAAACTGTCAACTGAATGGGGTGAGTGTGCAGTGTCTCATTTCGGTGTTGACAAGGGCAAACAACAAGCTAGCCTGAGAAAAAAAATCAAAGAACATAAAGAATCACAAGCCCATGTAAAAGCTGCTGACATCCTTACATCTGCTTCACGTGAAACTATTCAACATCAAGTGCAGTCTATGCATAAATCTGAATTAGACACCACTATCAGAGTTTTTCGAACGGCATATAAAATTGGCAAACATAGCCGGCCATTCACAGACATGCCAATTGATTTGAATGTACAGAAACTGAATGGGCTGAACGTGGGCAGGGTTTTGCACTCCAATAAAACCTGTGGCGAAATCATCGACCACATAGCTCATGAGCTGAAGAAAAAAATGGCAAAAGACATTACAGAAAACCAAAGAAAACTCTGTGTTTTGGTCGATGAATCTACCACTATTAGTGGTAAAACGGTGCTTGTTGTGTGTCTACGCTCAGCATTAGCTGATGTTGAGCCCGAAACGTTTTTTTGGGAGCTGATCGAGTTGGATGGAACAACGGCTGATGACATCACAAAGGCGTTAATGGAGTGTCTTGGAAGAGATTTTAACGAGGACTTTTTAGGTCAGTGTTTCGTTTCTTTTGCATGTGATGGGGCTTCAGTCATGCTAGGGAAGAGAACAGGCGTTGCTACCCAGTTGTGTAGTAAATTCCCAAGCCTGTTTGTGTGGCACTGCTCCAATCATCGTCTAGAGCTGGCAGTCGGGGATGTGGTCAAGGAGGTCTCAGGGCTCAATCATTTCCAGATCTTTTTTGACAAACTCTATTCCTTGTTCCATGCCTCCCCCAAAAATCAGAGGCAGTTAGCGCAGTGTGCGCAAGCAGTCGGACAGCATCTCCTGGTGATAGGGCGTGTTTTGTCCATCCGCTGGGTGGCTTCAAGTGAAAGGAGCGTCAGAGCAGTCTGGGAAAACTACCGAGTGCTTCATGATCACTTCACAAATGCTGCAAACGACACGAGCAGGGATTCCAGAGACAGAGCAAAGTACAAGGGCCTGGATGATGTGCTCACATCTGCAACGTTTGTCAGCAATCTGGGACTGATGTACGATGCGCTCACAGAGCTCAGCGACCTCTCTCGGCAACTCCAAAAAAGAGAGATGACACTGCCTACAGCAGATAGGCTCTTAACTCGAGAAATACGAGTTTTTGAATCCATAGTCACCATGCCTGGCCCACACATGACTACAGTTCATACAGCTCTAGCTGAGAAGTCCTTCAAGGGTGTTGCCCTGCGTGAGAATGGCAGGCTTGTACAGATTCATGCAGGTCAGTTTTTCCGCAGTATGGTAGAGAATCTGAGACACAGAATGACTTCCACAACCTCCTCTCATGTCAGCACAAGAGAAATCCCATTACATGGCCGGGAGGCCCGGGACAATCAGCTAATCCAGGACATGAAAGTTATCCATCCTGGAAGTTGGCCTGAAGAGAAGTTAGACGTACAGTATGGGGACGTAGAGGTGCTACGTTTGTGCGAAGTGCTGAAAGTGGACAGAAGAGAGACTGTTCAGGGCTTTCGCGAATACAAGGAAACCAGGGCATCCCGTACACCTGCTGCCATGGAGCCTCTACTGAAAGCAGTCCGAACCATCGCTGTCTCCACTAGTGAGTGTGAGCGGGCATTCAGCTGCATGAACGATATCCTTACTGCAAAAAGGAATGCTCTCTCTGTCAGCCGACTGTCCAGCCTGGTTTTCATTAAATGTAATGGACCATCACTAGGACAGTTCAATCCGGAACAGTATGTGAGGTCCTGGCTGGCAAAGGGAAGGAGAAGTGCTGATGAAAGAGCCTGTCCAGCTCCAGCCCCTGATACTGATGTCCCCAAGGCCTTCTGGAGCCTTTTCTAACAATGTGAAGTATATTGCAAAGCAGCTCACCCAGTGAGAAGACTTTTGGCATAATGTGCCGATTTGTACAGATCCTGGAGATAGAAGGACTTCAGACCAACCAGGGAGTTATCTGATCAGCTTGGTGTTCAATGTAACTCTTTACCATGGCTCAGACTTTGTTACTTGCAGTTACAGTTTCTCATTTTAGATTGTGCAAATTTTGCATTTGTTTTTACATGTTCTTTGTTCATGCTCTTTATCATTTTTCTGAGTTGGAAAGTTAGATTGCATCATAGTTTACTTTATACATATTTGTATTCTTCAGTGGTGAAGTATATTGCAAAGCAGCTCAGCCAAGTGAGAAGACTTTTGGCACTTTTTCGTTTTTCGTTTTCTGAGTTGGAAAGTTAGATTGCATTCAAAATGTACAGAAATACTTAATTTTGTTAAAGCTTTTTATAAAAAATGCTTCTGACCAGAGCTTTGTTTCCTTGTTATTAATGTTGAACACCACCAGAGGGGCTCTCACCTGAAAGGTCTCTGCTTCATGTGTCTTCAGCAGAAGATCTAGACTTTGATTGCTATATTTTCAGTTAATATTGACCTTACTGAGCTTTAGCCATATCCGCTGCCTATCATAACAAGTGTTAAGTACAGTGAACCTTTCTAAAATATACAGTAGTAAAGAGACAAACCCACCAGCATTATAGTAGCCAAATTCTTGTTTGTGGGCTGTATATATAAAATTGACTTGAAAAAGTTGCTGATTTTAGAGTACTGGCACCTTTTTCATTCCAATTCAAGCACTGAGTACAGGGGTGCCCAACCAGTCGATCGCGATTGACCGGTCGATCGCGGGGAGATTCCCAGTCGATCGCGAGATGTGTCTAAAAATAGAACAACAACATTCTGTTTTATCGTTAATGTCCTGTAACATAATCTTCCTGTGCCAGAATAATGCACTTGAACGCATCAAAGCTTTGTGATTGGCCGGCGTGACCCCATGTGTCGGGGCGTGGCTGGTGGGCAGTGGGCACTATTTCGCTGACGTTGTCCGTGTCAACAGGAGTGACAGTCCGCACACACACAAGACCGCAATTACGGCAGAAGCAAAAAAGCACAAAATATATAATTTTCACTCCGAGTGGGAGGATGATTATTTTTGTATCTATTCCAATTCAAAGTCCATCTGTCTCATCTGCAATGCGAGTGTGGCTTTATCGAAGAAGGGTAATTTGAAGCGGCATTTCAAAACAGTGCACAAACGCTACGAGACGGAATTCCCTCCTGATTCTGCCCTACGCTCCCAAAAGGGGAGGGGCCTGAAAGGACAGCTAAATGCACAGCAGTCCATTTTCATCAATTCAGGTTAAGAAACTAGTGTTGCTTGCATCCTATTTTAAAGGCATTTCTTTTTATACTCTTCTAAAATGCAACAAAAAAAGGGTTTGATTCTATTAATTTTGTCTTTTTTATTGCAATTTGGCAGCAGATTCCTGTGTAGCTTCAGATCTGAGTTGTCTTATTAGTAAGCCTCATTTATACTTTTGTAGCAACACTATTTTTATATAATGACAAAGAAAGGGTTCAGAGTCTTTTCTTTTTTCCCTGTGTCATATGTGGCAGCACTGTTCAATGTTTCTTGATAACATTACCCACTGTAGTGTGACGTGTGAATAAATTCCAACTCTGTATCAACAACACTGTTGTGTAACTTCAGTTAAATACTTGTATGTGTGTAGATTAGAAAGAGGTAAGATAAAGGATCTGCAGTATTTTATGAAGTATTAATCGTACAAAGGTCAGTTTTATACAAGTAGAAGTGTGTATTTATCTGGTAGTAGGCTGTCAGTAATGGCTACGCCTCTCTATTTGGACTGGTAGATCTCGGCAGACTGGCAACTTTAAAAGTAGCTCTCGGTTCAAAAAAGGTTGGGCACCCCTGCCCTAGTAGGACAGTAGGGTATAATGAGTTCTTTAAGGTAAGATGGCACCTGCCCATTAAGGGCTTTGTAGGCGAGAAGAATAATTTTAAATTCTATCCTGCGTTCTATAGGGAGCCAGAACAGGAGTAATGTGGTCCCTTTTCCTAACTCTGGTTAGTACACGATCTGCAGCATTTTTAATCAGCTGAAGCGACTTGACTGACTTCTTGGTACACCCTGATAATAAGGAGTTACAATAATCCAGCCTTGAAGTAACAAATGCATGGACTAGTTTCTCTGTATCGTTTTGAGGCAAGATATGCCTGATTTGTACAATGTTACGTAGATGGAAGTAGGCGGTCCTTGAAATAGATTTTATGTGGGCGTTAAAGGATAAATCCTGATCAAATATAACACCAAGATTCCTTACAGTCTCACTGGAGGCCAAATTAATGCCATCCATAGTTAGTATATCTTTAGATAGTTTGTTTCGTAGATTATTCTGGCTGAGTACAATAACTTCAGTTTTGGTCGTGTTTAACATCAAAAAGTTTAAGGTCATCCACGTTTTTAAGTCCTTGAGGCAGTCTTGAATTTTATTTAGATGATTAATTTCATCAGGCTTGATTGATAAATATAGTTGAGTATCATCCGCATAACAATGAAAGTTTACAGAATGATTCCTTATAATATTGCCTAACGGAAGCATATATAATGTGAACAAAATAGGTCCGAGCACTGAGCCCTGTGGCACTCCATGGCTAACTTAGGTTTGCGTGGAAGATTCATCGTTGACACGTACAAACTGAGAGCGTTCAGATAGATAGGACCTAAACCAGCCTAAAGCAGTTCCCTGTATGCCAACTAAGTGCTCTAGTCTTTGCAATAGGACGTCATGGTCGATAGTATCAAATGCAGCACTGAGATCGAGCAAAACACGAATAGAGACAAGTCCCTTGTCTGAGGCTATTAGAATGTCATTTGTGACTTTAACCAGAGCTGTTTCTGTGCTATGATGTGTTCTAAAGCCAGACTGAAAATCTTCAAATAAATCATTGTTTTTTAAGTAATCACACAGCTGTTTTGCGACTGCTTTCTCAAGAATGTTGTGCTTTTTAAGAAGAGGTTTTATTTCTGCTACTTTGAATGATTGTGGAACATAGCCTGATAATAAAGACATATTCATAATATTTAATAAAGAAGTGCTAATTAATGGAAAAACTTCCTTTAACAGCTTAGTTGGAATTGGGTCTAAGATACACGTTGATGGTTTAGAAGAGAGAATCATTGAATTTAATTGTTCAAGGTTTATGGCTGAAAAGCATTCTAGTTTACTATCTAGTGTAATATTAGAACTTACGTTTCCGGGAGCTGTTGATAACACTATACTGGTCAAAGGCAAGAGGTCATTAATTTTGTTTCTAAGAGTAACAATTTTATTGTTAAAAAAGCACATAAAATCATTACTACTGAGTGCTATGGGAATAGAAGGCTCAATCGAGCTATGGCTCTCTGTCAGCCTGGCTACAGTGCTGAAAAGAAATCTTGCATTATTCTTATTCTCATCTATTAATGAAGGGTAGTAGGCTGCTCTCGCTTTACGCAGTGCTTTCTTATATTCATTGAGAGTAATATGCCAAATTAAACGAGATTCTTCAAGTTTAGTGGAACGCCATATCCTTTCAAGTTGTCTCGACTTTTGCTTTATTTTGCGGGTTTCGGCATTATGCCATGGAGCTAATCTATGTTGTTTTATTTTCTTCTTTTTCATAGGAGCAACAGAGTCTAATTTTATTCGCAGCGCATCTGTAGCACTATCAACAACATGATCAATTTGGGGTGGTGTACATTTTGTATAAGTGTCCTCCCTTACATGCAGACATGCTATCGAGTTAAGTATTGGTGGAATCTCTTCAAATGTGGCTATAGCACTAACAGATAGGTTTCTGCTGCAGGAGCTTTTGACTAATGCTTTGTAGTCTCGTAACAGTACTTCAAATGTTACTAAGAATTGGTCGGATAAAGCAGGATTATGCGGTTCGACGAATAGTTGCTCAATTTCAATACCATAAGTCAGAACAAGGTCGAGAGTGTGATTATAGCAGTGGGTTCGTTTATTTACACTCTGACGAAAACCAACAGAATCTAATATAGAGTTAAATGCAACAGTAAGGCTATTTTTATCATCGTCTACATGAATATTAAAGTCACCTAGGCAAGGCAAGGCAAGGCAAGTTTATTTATATAGCACCTTTCAACACAAGGCAATTCAAAGTGCTTTACAAAAAACGAAAGACATTAAGAAAATGGCATTTAAAATCAGTCATTAAAAAGAAAAGATAATAAAATAAACATTAAAAGAAAAAATACATGGATAAAAGTTACAGTGCAGTCTAAGATGTGAATAGTTCAATTAAAAGCAGCGGCAAAAAGAAAAGTCTTCTGCCTGGATTTAAAAGTAGTCAGAGTTGCAGCGGACCTGCAGGTTTCTGGGAGTTTGTTCCAGATATTTGGAGCATAATAACTGAACGCTGCTTCTCCATGTTTAGTTCTGACTCTGGGGACAGAAAGCTGACCAGTCCCTGAAGACCTGAGAGATCTGGATGGTTCATAATTTAGCAGGAGGTCAGAAATGTATTTTGGGCCTAAACCATTCAAAGCTTTATAAACCAGCAGCAGTATTTTAAAATCTATTCTTTGACACACAGGAAGCCAGTGCAAAGACTTCAGAACTGGAGTGATGTGATCCACTTTCCTTAGTGTTAGTGAGGACTCGAGCAGCGGCGTTCTGAATCAGCTGCAGCTTTCTAATAGATAATTACTTTATCTGTTTTAAGTACCAAAGTTGATAAAAACATGGACCTGGTGCACAGTACACTGTAACAAATAAGATTGGCTGCAAAGTTTTCCAGGTCGGATGCGTAAGACTAAAAACGAGACTTTCAAAGGAGGTATAATTTAATTTTGGTTTAGTATTGATAAGTAAATTTGAGTCAAAGATTGCTGCAACTCTACCTCCTCGGCCCGTGCCTCGGGCAATATGAGTATTGATATGGCTGGGTGGAGTGGCCTCATTTATGCTGACATATTCTTCATGTCTCAACCAAGTTTCAGTGAGACAGCATATATCAATATTATAATCTGATATTAAATCATTTACCAATATTGCTTTAGATGCTAGAGATCTTATGTTTAAGAGACCACATTTAATATTCCTGTTTTGTTGCACTGTAGTAGTTGTTACATTTACTTGTATTAGGTTATTATGTATGACACCTCTATTAGGTTTTACCTTAAATTGTCCTTGGGCAGACACACACACTGTTAATATTGGGTATTTTATTGGGTTCGGGATTCCTATGGATGACTGCCTAGGAGAGAGAGCGCAGAGAAGCGTGTACGACTGCGACTCCGCCTCCTGGTCTCAACTCCAGTTTGTCATGGATTAAGTCCACAAAGCCCTGAAATGTTTGCCGAAATGAGATTTGCACCATCCAAAGTAGGATGAATGCCGTCTCTCTTAATCAGACCAGGTTTTCCCCAGAAGGCTGTCCAATTATTTACGAAGCCCACATTGTTTGCTGGGCACCACCGAGACAACCAGCGCTGATACATGTCATCATTGATCAGATTGGGGAGGGGACCAGAGAAGATTACGGTAGTCTGTTAGCTAAGCGTAGTCCATTGTAAATAATAATTGTAATGTTTTGCTGACATTAAAAGGTGGGGTAGGTAAGTTTGAGAAACCGGCTCGAGATACACTTTTTGTTATATTCCATGGAATGCTCTTAACATCCTGATAGCAATGAATATCTTAAGTGCTTTGACATAAAATCCATTAAAAAAAATTCATCTGTGGAAGCCTGTAAAAAGCACGACCAATCATTTTAGCCGGCCCGGCTAAAATAACTGGATGGCCTACCTGCCTGTCAGCCTTCCATCTGTGCACAAACTTATCTCGTGCCCTCATTGGTCATGTGCGTGTTCGTGTGTGTTGGAGGAGGGGCTCTGTAAGGAAGTATTTTCAAATTCTAGCGCACTCGAGCTGGTTTCTCCAAAATGACCTACCCCACCTTTAAATACTGTTAATATCTTCACAGAAAATTCAGAGGTTTTTCATTTCACACATTTTTTGCAGCTATTCATACTAAATCAGTTGTCCCTCCCCTGGTGCCAGGACCAACAGATCCATCTTTAGGCTCCGCAGCCCTGTCCCCCATAAGGCTTTGCAGTCTTGCCATGCTGTCCATTGAAAGCCAGTTGGCTAGAAAGCTGGACTTCAAGGACTTGATCAGTGACTTTGCCTGTAAGAAGGCTAGGCGCTGGGCTCTTGGTGAGTAAGGCTGAGCCAGGGCTCGTAATAACTGTTAAAGGGCAATGCTATGGTAACGATATTGGATCACTACACACAAGATGCATGATGAGAAAAAGACTGAGAACAGGTAATAGGCTCTGACTTAGCACCACCATCAGGCCTTTTCATTTCCATATCCGTTTTGTTGTCCATTTACACTTTAATACCCACTTATTTTGTAGTCTGCTTATGTTATTTTTTTTGTTATAGCATTTTATAAATCATAATATTGGTGTTAATGTTCACTTTGTTTTAATTTAAGAGGTCATGTATATTTAAGTTATATTTATTTTTGATTTATGAATGTTCCATTAACATTTTTTATTAAAAAGGCATGTACACCATAAAAGATGACTATTGAGGTCTATTGTCAGGAATGTTAGTGTTATATCAAATGAATTCTACTGCAGCAGAATGTTGCACATCTGCACAGTGTTATATGTTCACCGCTCAGTGTCAGTAAATATTGTGCAGTTAGTATTGGACTACAAGATAGATGCAAGCCTGTACAGGTAGAGTTATTTAAAGCATAAATGAGTCAGTTGGGTTCTGGAGGTGTGGTTACAGCAATTGTGCTTGGTTGGCGTGGCCTGTGCCTGGTGGTGGGGCCCAATGTGATATCTTTTCATGTGGCCCAAAATCCCTGGCGGCGCCCCTGGGTGTGTGGAAGAGAGGGTGACACAGGGCCGTTGTATTTTTTTGTTAACCGCAAGATTACAATTGCTTTAATTATAACAGTGTATATGTCTGAGAACAGAGTTTTTTCATTAAACTACCATACTACGAAACAGAGCTTTTGATCTCAGCAAGTACTTTTTTAGCGTGTCATACAACATCAAATAGGCCCGGCCTCAGCCTCTCAGCGACTTTGTTTGTTTCCTGCTGTCGCTACATTTTGTCAACAAAAAAAACAACAAGCACACAAGGCATAAGGCGATCATCAGCAAACAGCGCATGGATTAAGGATCTATTGGATGAGAATGGAGATATGGAAATAATTCACGGAGGTAAGCACTGGCTGTTAATAGAGACTGCAGTTTTGGAAGCCGCAGTCAACGCGGATCACAGCCAGGTAAGCCTTACCGCTGAATGTGCACATATTCACCGCTGTCTATCTCCACTGCAGTGGCGGTTTTACGGGGTGGCACGGGGTGGCACCCACCTCAGAAAAATGCCTTGCCACCCCCAGCTGCCACCCCAGTTGGCAGCTTTGTTTTGAAAGAAAAGTTGTGGCTCATCGGACATTTATGAGAGAAAATCTCTAATGTCTGAGTGCAAGTGAATTTAGCACAAGATGCGAGCCTTGTAACCCCTCCCCCCCCCCCCCCCCCCCCCCCCCTGGCGCGAGCTTGGAAATATGATTGGCGGCGATTTCCTTTCAACGGGGGGACAGCGCAAAATGAGAAGCATTTCGGATCCAAGTAGACGGAAGGAATGAGGTATTTGCGGTCAGGGTATGGCTGGGGTAGGCTACAGCCATACCAAGAAATGGCTTAGCCCCACCATGAACAATGATGTTAAAGTAGCTAAATAATGTCCGCCAACTCGCGCGGAGTAAATTGCACAGACAGCAGTTAGTAAGATTGATTTCAGTAGCCACTTGTCTGGAAATACCGAAGACTAGAAATGGTTTTCAAAACTTTTGTCACGTAGTGATCGTCTTCTCAATAGAACATCTTTGATAATGTCTTCTGACCAATCAGAATCACGATAACGGCGTGGTGTTGTTGCAGGAAGTCCCGACGGAGAATACTTTTGCTGTAGTACATCTCTATATACATCGATACAACATTACGTGTTGATAGAAATCAACACATAATGAAATGAGACCCCACGGTTTGATGATTGATAGGTGTGTGGGCTGTCTTTCATTTTGACACACAGAACAATGGGGGCTATCCACCCTTATCCACAATGTAAAGTAATTCACACAGCCTCCTCTCTTCTCTCTGTGAGGAGCAGCAGGTTCAGCTTTCAGAACAAAGTAACAAAAAACTAAAATGGCATTCATTTTTTTAAATATGTCGTGGAGTAATAGATTTATTTATTTTTCTTCTCATGGGAGTACCAGAATGTGTATTTTATGTTAGTATTTCAAAAAATCTCCTGGGGGAGAATCCCCCCAGACAGGGCCGGACTGGGACAATAAGTCAGGCCGGGAATTATACACCCAGCCAGGCCACTACCAGTTTTTTGTGCCATTTTGCTGGATTTATTTGTCAATATTTACAGCGTTGCTGCCCATAGTGATAGCCCTCTAAATCTACTACCAAAAAATAAACATATGGAGATGGGTTACTATTTAAAAAAAAATGCAAATCTATTTAGGAACCTGTCCATGTGAACATATTTTAAGTGGGGGTGGACCTCAAATCCTATAGGGGGGTCCGGGGGCATGCTCCCCTGGTAAGATTTTTTTTTAAATGTTGGACTTAAATGCATCAATCTGGTGCATTTTGAGGGGGAAATAAAGAGACTACACCTATATGAAACAGAACTGTATACATTTAAATAATCATAAAATCATAAAACATGGCCATAACCAATAACATACCATATCCAATATGAAAAAACATTGAAACTTATTTATTTATTTGTTTTTGGTTCATTTATAGTTGTGAGTGTGTCTGTGCTCCTGAATCAGCCTCACTGGTCTCCCTCCTCTCCCCCTTCTCCTCTTTGAGGCAGCAGCAAAGACTAGTTTTAGCTCTCAACAAGTTTTTAAAGTTTATCTTAAATTTGTTCACCTAGTTAACGTTTTTTTATTATTATTCATGTATATTTTACTAATCACTCCCCCCTCAAATGGAAATATGTGTTTACATGAATTGTGACCAAACCGTGAGACCCACTGAGAACTAAGTTAACTATCTAAACACTCAGCAGAGTCCTTTACCTCACCTGAGCTGTAGTTATCAGTCTCTCAGTCTGACAGGAGAGGACTCTCCTCCACCTTGTTGTTGAAACAGCTCCTTATATCCGTTAGCACAGCTAGCTAGCACCAGATGCTAACAACAACAATAGCCTACACGTAACCGGTGCGCACGCTTTCTCTCTCTCGCTCGCGCCACACATACACACACCCTCCCGAGCTTGAATGACACACAGAGACCAATCGAGGGCATTAGTGTATGGTCTGTATGAAAGTGGCCATGTAGGCAGGCCACATCATGTAGACAGCCAGTCACCCTCTGTGAGGCAGAGTCAGACCCACATTTGCGCAGCGTTGCGTTCACAATACATCCATAAAAAAAATCCTCAGGCCAGCAGGCCACTTAACAGGCCAGGCCATCGGGAAACCTTCCGGTGCTCCCGATGGCCAGTCCGGGCCTGCCCCCAGACCAGGGGTTGGGTTTTCAGCATGTCAACTCTTTCACTTGTGGGTAAATTGCAGGATTGGCTCCAGGTCGCCCTTTTTATTTACTACAAGACAAATGTGCCTTTTTATTTCATACAGTTCAATTTGGATTGAGACAGGGAAATAATCTAACCCTCACGCGTGGCGTTTCACTGTCAAGGGGAGCGTGTATGTAATTACATTGCAAATACTGACTTGAGCCAACCACTGTATGGGTTAGCCCTACCATTACCCAACACAAATACACTGGCGCCGCCACTGTTTGCGGTCTACAATGACCGTAGCTTTAAATCGTTTGTGAGGCGTTTTGCTGATCAAGATGGTAAACGCCACATTCAGCTGTTATAGGCATGCCAACTTGATGCTCTGCTCACGGATGAGTCGATGAGAATAATAAACTGTTAAGATGATGACCTTACGTGTGTAAATATAATTTTTTTCTTTGTGGGGGTCTGCCCCCAAAAAACAGTTTCAAGTCCTGAGAAAGTCAAATCAGACGGTGTGTAAAACTTCACTGCCCAGCCAAAAAAGAGTAACCACTTTGATTTAACTAGGCCAGTAGGTAAGGACCTTCCACTGGATAATAACTGCAGCGATGTATATGTTTTAGCTGAATACACGTTTTTTAATTGATGCAGTTAGTCACTTCTTTAATGTTTGTTCTTTCTGATGTAAAGTCCAGGTTGTAACTGTTTGCAATGAAGTTGTGGGGCGCTGAACTGTTCTTTTGAATCTTTTGATTTATGATAGTAATTACTTGTCTTTCAAATTTGAAGGAGGGTGAGCAAGCATCTTGAGGAGCATTCATCATTAACTCCTCCAAAAAATATAGTTTATTTAATAATAACACTGAATATGTGAATCATAACAGTGATTGACAGCTGATAGGAATAATATGATTGTTAATATTATCATATTCATTCAGACAAACATCGATGAGACAGTTAATTAATGTACTTATTGCAGCAGTCTGCATAGATTTGTACCCCTGCTGGTCTAAGAGTGAAACCAACTCTTTCAGTTAAAATGCATGACATTATGTCTGCCACCTTATATATTTATATTTATGGCTTTACTGATGTGCCACAATAATGTCACCTATGTTATTGCGTTAACATATCAATATTGTGGCTTTCCAAGTTAACATTAATTGATATGACTGCGATTAAATCAGCATATACTTCTGCCAGGGGATGCCACCCCTCAAGTTCTCCTGCCACCCTCTTGCCACCCCATGAATATTTTTCTAGATCCGCCCCTGTTCCACTGTATAACTCCGCTCTGTCGCATGGAAGTCGCGCTGCTCTGTTGATGTGGACATGTGGAATTTTGGAAAAGTGATGCTTTGAAGGAATTTTCTTCCGATCTTTGAGTGTGTTGCAATAAAACGAATGCACTGAGGAAGCTTGAATAATCTAACGGAGAAAATGAGTCAAATAAATGTTGACGTTGAAGGTGTTGAAATGGACTATGGGAAAAGAGAACGCACACTCACTGTGAAGGCATTGGTAAATAACATCGAAAAACTTCAACGTAAAACCAGTGTGAACAAAATAAAAGCACTCATACCAGAAATAAAAGGACACATGAGAGAAAGGGGAAATGCCTCACGTGTGCAAACTCATTGAGATAAATTAATTCAACTGGGTGAAAAAGCCATTATTTCACATGAAATGTTGATTCATTTACTCCCAGAGGAAGAATTAAAGAAACAAAAGGAATGGTTTGCCAGTATCTTGGAATACAGTGAAAGCTTTCAGAGGGACATTAAACAGTGGTTAAAAGAGCCACAAGAGGATTCTGCCACAATAACTGCTGCTATGCTGGATATTCCAACAACAGATGACATGCAAGAGGATGTACAACCAAGTGACTATAGCCTCATCCCAATACCCCTGCTCGACTCCTCCTTTCCCTCACTCGCGTCCCTTCCTTGCGTCTTAGCTCCGCCTCCGTAAGATGCGAGCGAGAGACAGGAGGAGGTGACAAGAGGACAGAAGAGTCCTCAGGTATTAATTGGGATGTCCTCGTTCACTCAAACGTCACTCTTAAACGACGTCTGTTAATGATGACATGTGCACAGCTGTATCCCCTCTCATCGGGCTTAACTGAATAACCCCTTAGAACCGGCCCATTTGTTGTTAAATATTTATTTAAATGAATGAATCTTTCTCTTGTTAGTCAAGGAATTCAATGTATGATGGTTGGTCCTGCCTTTGTGTTCCGTTTTTGTGTAAAATGTAGCCTACATTTAAATAAAAATATAATTATAGTAATGTGAAAGCCTTTTAGAAATGAATTGCACATAATAATTCCCACGGAGCTGTGAGCACTTATACATTTATGTGACGCTTTTCCACTCATCTTCCAGTTGTCGGTTTTCCTCTGTTGAAATCGACCAGCTGTGAAGGTGGGGGCGGGGCTTTTATACGCGAGTAGTGAAAACACTTCCACATAGTCTGCTCGCGTGTATCCTCCCTTTCGTCTCCTCCCTCACCCCTCCTAGACTCCTCCGTGTGCATTTCAGCTATTGGGACGTCCTTCAACATGGCGTGTCTTGATCGATTTCCGGGTCAAGTCCCGGAGGAGGGGCAGAGAGGAGTCGAGGAGGGGTATTGGGATGAGGCTAGTGTGTCAAACGTGGAAATCGGAAGAAGAGCAACCCGATCACAAAATTCTGTTTTGGGGAAAAAGTCAGCAACTTCTACTGCTTCGTCTGCATGCCGTAAAACAGAGGCTGACTTGGCAACTTTAATGGCAAGAAATAAACTATTAAAGGACAAACATGAACTGGAGGAAGAGGAGGAACGAATAAGGAGGAGAAAGGAGCAACTTCAGATGGAGGATATTGCAGTACACATTGCTAAATTAGATGTGTTGCAAACACGAAGCATCCTAAGTGGGAAAAGTTCAAAGACAAGACATTCGGATGGAATGAGCTCTTACATTGAACAAAGAAACATTAAACCACAAGTCCTCTACACTGCTAAGGACAATATAAATGCTCCACAAATGTTGCTAAACCAAAGGGAGGCTAGCAATGACTTATTGGATCCAACAACACGGCCTAATAAGAACATTTCACCTTGGTTCCTTTCCTCAGAGCCAGTATCCCATAAAAAAATCCACTTTGAAAACACAAATGAATTATGGAGATAGCTTGAACGCAAGTGAAGATCAAAACAACATACTGGGCATTATGAGAAAACAAAATGAAACCAGGGTTGAGACCATTCGGGCTCAACCATATGCCAGAGGGGTGCAAGGAATAGTCTAAGCAGTGGGGGAGTTTTATACACTAAAGGTGTGGAAATTCTCTCGCGTTATAATATCAGCGCGGCCACGGTCAGATCAAAATGCCTCCGAATGCAATTTGAACAGACCTACAGCCAATCAGAGCAACGAAACGTTGGGTCTGCTGCGTCATGCATTACTGATACGTCGATACGTCACGTTCACAGTGAAAAGTCCCCAAACTCGCGCCGAGTAAATTGCAGACAGACAGCAGAACTTCTAAGGATTAATTGTATATTTCGGATGGATAGATTTGTCCTTAAACGCCCTCGCATTGAGGTACAAGTCGAACAGGTGCCAGAGTCACACGACCCACCTGAAGAGTGAATAGTGAGTTTTGAATATATTTTGTAATAATGGGTCATTTGAAAAAGTGTTTTGTATGACAATAGAAACACAGGCCACCTGTTGTGTGCTGTGTCTGTCTCTCTCTGTTTACCTGTGTCTCTGTCTCTCTCCCTCACCTCCCTCTCTCTCGCTCTCTCTCTCTCTCTCTCTCTCTCTCTCTCTTCTCTCTCTCTCTCTATCTCTCTCCTCTCTCTCTCTCTCTCTCTCTCTCTCTCTCTCTCTCTCTCTCTCTCCTTGTCAAATCTATATGCCAACGTTTCTTGTTTCTGCCGCTGCGTAGCATGTTGTAACAACGTGGAATTAGCAGAATAGGCTATTGTATTGTTTAACTCACACCTGTTGCTCTCGATGTAATTTAGCTGATAAAAGGAGACTAATAAAAGCTAATAAAAGCCTCACGCGTGGCGTTTCACTGTCAAGGGGTGCGATATAGCGTGTTTGTAATTACATTACAAATACTGACTTGAGCCCCACCACTGTATGGGTTAGCCCTACCATAGATTACCCAACAAAAATACTACTGTCTGCAAGACTACAGCTTCTTCCTTAGAGCATGTGCAAACGCAATGGAAGAGGTGCAGTATTTGCATGAGCTTGACATGGCTGCAAATATTATGATCATAATACGAAAGTTACCTTACCAATTCAGAGACAAGTGGAGAACTTTAGCCTGTGAGCTGCAGGAGAGGAACAGCCGCAGAGCAACATTCTTTGACATCACACACTTCATTGAGAGACAAGTTAAAATCTTAACTGACCCAGTATTTGGAAACATTCAAGATGCTCCCTTCATAACACAAAATATTGCTTTAAAAAGATCTCAGCCTCGCTCACATTTTGTAAGAACTAGCTTTGCCACCACTGTAGCTCTTGTAGAAAAAGAAACCCAGACATAAAACTGAATGGAAGGAACACATTCTGACAAAATGGAGGACATGTCTGTGCTGCGGAGGAGGTCACACCTTGGACTCGTGCCATCAGCTTGAAAAAGGAACACACAAAGAGAAGATAGGCTTCTTGATGGAAAAAGGTGTCTGTTTCGGCTGTTTGTGCGTGGGGCACATTAGCAGAAATTGCAATAAGCGAATTTCCTGTTCAAAATGTGGCTTCAAACATCCAACCATACTTCACATCCCTTCCAATGAAGCTAGACACAATGCTGCTCAAGCCAAGAATACATCAGAGCTATCAGTGGACAGCACACTGGTTTCAAGTGGCCTTATCGGGGCTGGTGATGACAATTGTAAACTTCCCATAGTTCCAGTGCAAGTCAAGTCAACGAAGGGCAGCAAGATTGTCACCACCTATGCTTTCTTGGACCCAGGAAGTACAGCAGTGTTTTGTACAGAGGGTTTAATGCACGAGCTCGGCCTAACTGGAAAGAAGGCGCAGATTAGTTTACGAACCATGGGCCAAGAAAGGGTCGTAAATAGCCATATTGTGTTCGGACTAGAAGTGGCTGGCTTAACAAATGACAATTTCTGTGAACTGCCACAAAGCTACACCCAAGAGTGCATGCCTGCCAGCAGTGGGAACATTCCTAGACAAGCGGACCTACAGAGATGGCCTCATCTGAAAAATGTTAATTTGCCTGAAATAAATGCAGGGATTGGACTGTTGATAGGAACCAATGTTCCTAAGGCCTAGGAACCATTGGAAGTCATACGCAGTGTGGATGACGGACCCTATGCAAGCAGGACAATCCTAGGCTGGACAGTGCATGGACCACTTAAAGGAGTGAGTGGGAATGCAATGGACTTTGACAAACCAGAAGTATCTGTGAACAGAATCTCAGTTGTGAATTTGGATGGACCTTGGCAACAGCAGTTCAGCAGAGACTTCCCTGAATGCAGATTGGAGGAACAAGCTGGAATGTCAAGAGAAGATCTCAAGTTTAAGAAGTTTGTGAAGAGAGTGTTTTTTCAGCAAGAGTCGAAGAAGAAGTGTAAAAAGAAACGTTTTAAAGATGAGAAGAAGCCTCATCTCAAATCCCAACAAAAGCCCTCTCCTTCAACGGCTGCGCAGAAAGGCCCCCGCTGCAAACAAAGAAATGGAGAACAGGATGAAGTGGACCAACGTGCTCTACAAGGCCGAAGGACTCAGAGTCAAAGACGACGATGACATGCTGCGCTCTTCGTTAAAAAAGCAGTGGGGCGATCAAAGCGAGAATATCGTGGAGAAGATGCAGAAACGGCAGGAAGAGACGGAAGAACATCCGACATCAGTGACATCTTTTCCACAGTATTGACTCTTTTCGACTGACAGACTTAAATGACCCTAAGGATTATCTTTGACTGAGCCAAGGTGCTGGTACCTTTTGGCCTAACTGACTTGTGACTCGTACACAGAAAAGAAGAAGGAAAACTACACATACATGAACTGCAACTGCATGGACTTGATTACTAAGTTATAATTGTCACATGTCTCCCATTTGAATAATGTTAGTAATTATTAGTAATAATTAGAGGCTGGTGTGTAGGAGCCATGATCACTATTGATTGGTTGGCTTGGGTCACATGGGTATGGGTGGCACTCATTTATAATCCTGTTCCCCTGCGTGAGGTGTGGGTGTGTGGAAGAGAGGGTGACACAGGGCCGTTGTACTTTTTTGTTGACCGCAAGATTACAATTGCTTTGATTATAACAATGTCTGATCACCGAGTTTTTTAAACTCTACGTTGAAACAAATCACATTGTATTCAAAGATAACATTGTGCAACATGCATCTCAGCACATAGTTACTCTGCTTCGCACCTCTCTAAGTGTGATGGCATTGTTTGCTAAAACCCAGTTTGTAACTGCTGCTTCCTGCCTCATTGAAAACCCTTAGCCTTCCACCTCTTTGTTTCTCAGTCCTTCAGATAAACAACAAAGATATAGTGGTTGGTCAGTGTGTGTGTTGCATCAAAGTGAGTTTACCACAGTACATTGTGCAGGATTTTTGTACAGTTATAGTCTGCAACATGCCAACAATTCAATGACAGTAATGAAGTAAATACGTTTCACACAACAGATATAAGCTCTGATATATCATGAGTTATGCAGAGCTGAAACTAACTAACCTGTTTTCAAGTAAGTGTCCGGATTACAGAGGCGACAGTACATCGGCTTAGATTAGGCTGAACCCTCCGTCCAGCCTCTCTCATCGTCACACCATGTGATAACATTTCATTTCATTAGAGAGTATTCTTCTTTGTCCACGTCCTCTCCCTCCAGCTCTACCTCTCGTTCTTCCTCCTCTCACTCTCAGCTCTTCCTCTACCTCTCATTCTCCCTCCTCTCACTCTCACCCACCTCTTGCTCTTGCTTCCATGTTGGCTTCCATTGTTGCTGTAAGAAAGTTCTCACCTGTGGTCTTTTTATAGTGCTAACATCCTGATTGATGAGCCAACAATGATGCTATCAGGTGTTTGCTCAGGTGGAACGTGTTTCTTGATCATTGGTCCATGTGTGAGGCATTTTGAATATCAGTGTTTTAAACCCGCTAACACGTGACTTTATGTCAGATTCCTGTGTCTCACGTGGAGAGACGTGTGCAGTGGTTTGCACAAAGTGCCATGTTGATTTGAAAATTGTGTGAAAAGCTGAAAACGTGTTTAGAGTTTTGGAGATTTGAGCCGATGTTTTGCTCTTTGAGTGTCAGTTAAAATAATTGTGCTTTATGTAGAATTTTAGTGTGTTAGCAATCGAGAAAAACTGTAACATCTGATCTGAGGGGAATTTCTTGTGGTTTATTTTTAACGTGTGATGTGTGCCATTTTGTAAAACACTTTGAGCTACACGTGCTTTATGAAAAGGGCTTTATAAATAAAGCTTTATTATATATTGCAATATATTTAAATTACAAAAGTTGTGAACCTATTCTTGGTTGTCAGCTTCTGTTATGGGCTACCTAGCATAGGAATATGACAAGAGCTGACCACCCACTGGTTGTGTAAACAATCAGTATTTGAAAGTAAAGTTGGACCAAAATATTGGTGGTTCTAAATAGTCAACAATCCAATAATATTTTTGTATTTTATTTTTCAGGTATTGCATTCTCAGAGTATTGGGCTGCCGCCAACATGTCCGTGGGTACTGATGAAGAAGGATGGTGCAGTCATCACAGCTAACTGCAACTTCAAGGCTGGTTTGGGATCAACATGTACCCATGTTGCATCTCTCCTGTTCTACATAGAAACATCTGTACGGATACGTGATGCCAAGACAGTTACCCAGGGAAAGGTGTATTGGCTTCTACCTGGATCAGTGAAGGATGTAACACCTTCCCCTGTTGCTGACATTGACTTTACTTTGGCTATAACCCGAAGGAATTGTTTAAGCCAAGCAATTAACAGCCTTGGCGATGCAGCTAATTTAACAACAACAACACCACTTTTACGTCACTCGAGGGAGATTCCAAAAGCGACAGATGCTGAGCAACAGTCTTTCCTGGCATCACTGAAATCTACTGGAAGGAAGTGTGCAATATTGACAATCTCAGCTCCACACAATGCCGATTTTGTCCCAAAAGTGACTTTATCAACATTTCCTAAGCCGCTTTCTAGTTTAAAAAGTGAGAACTGCCTAGAAATGGACCATAAAGCCCTTACAGAACATTGCCAAGGGATCAATGTAGCTATCACCAAGCCGGAGGCGGATGTCATTGAGAAGGCCACAAAAACAAGGTAGAAATCCAAACTCTGGTATCGATACAGAGCTGGGCGGATTGCAGCATCTCGTGTGAAGGCAACATGTTCAACAAGTGCAACTAAACCATCGCTTAGCTTGATTAAAGCTATTTGTTACCCAGAAGCCACAAAATGTAAAACTGCAGCTACTGAATGGGGATGTAATCACGAGAAATCAGCACGTGAAGATTACATTGCAATTATGAATCGACATGGCGGTTTCATTCGCCAGGACTCTGGGCTTGTGTTATCGCCAACATTTCCATATTTAGGTGCTACTCCAGATGGTGTTGTGTCCTGCAAGTGCTGTGGTGTAGGTGTTTTGGAAGTTAAATGCCCCTATTGTGTTGCTGCACCGTCAGACCATACATGTCTGGAATCACGTGATGGACAGGACAGGCTGAAGAAGACCCATGCTTATTTCTATCAAGTGCAGACCCAGTTATTTCTATGTGATGTTGAATATGCTGACTTTGTTCTGTGGGTGAATGGAAAGATTCATCTTGAACGCATAACCCCAGATATTGACTTTTGGGAGAAGGTATACCCCGAAGCTCATGAATTCTTTCAGAAGGTCATTCTCCTCGAGTTGAGTGGGCAATTCTTCACCAGAATTTCCAGTGCAACTACACCAGTCTCCATTACTGCACCAAAAAGGCCTCTCTGCCTGATACCAGACCCTGCTCTATGTGCCACTCTGACTCAGCCAACCGATACCCAACCACTGATACCCAAGTGGTGCCTTTGTCGTGGAGAGGAAAAGCTTCCCATGATAGGATGTGATAACACAAATTGTGAAACTATTATAACAGTTGCCCCCAAAGGAAGCTGGTATTGTGACAAATGTCATCAGCATGTCCCCTCTCAAAAGAAACAAGTACTAATCAATCTGAATGACAGTGTATATATGTATTTGATTGAACATGTTTCTTTTACATCAAATCTATATAAAGAACATGTAAGTGTAACAATCAAAACAAGTTGTGCACACTGAAATGACACAAAAAGCATCATTATTTAAACTGACACTCAAAGAGCAAAACCTCAGCTCAAATCTCCAAAACTCTAAACACATGTTCAGCTCTGCACCCAATTTGCAATTCAACTTTCCACTTTTTGAAAAGTAAAAGTATAACAACAGTATATTTGTGTTTCTGCACATATTTTGGAGACTTGAACCATCTTTATTTGCAGAATTCTCTATATCAAACGCCATGAAACAGTGTGCTTGAGCACGATGGTGTGTAGTTGGTTTTACAAAATGTCTTGTACTATGAATGAAGTGTGTGCCATTTGGTGCAAAAGTTTGGTTTTGGTAAGTGTTTCTGTAGTTCCGGGTGCAGTGCTTAAGTCTGCAGTATATATGAGGTGTTTTGCACTTTGTGTGTATGGTTTTGTGAATGTGTTTAGTGTTTTGAGAAAAATATGTTTTAGCATTGAAAAAAACTGTAATATGAACACAATGTTAATCTATCTCTGTTATGTGAGGTGATCTCTGCAGCTTACAGTTAAAGGAGCATGTACTTGTTTTTCACCCTTTTTCACTGGGTAAATTGGAAACCTGTAATAAATATAATACTTTGCCCTTTCAATTGTTTTTTTCAAAATGTATTTACCCAAGCTTAAATATTCTACCAGTACTATTACAGTGCGCAGTGCAGGTCTGAAACCACATTCAAGCAATTTGGGATGTGTCCAATCCGACAATAGAAAACTTGAGAGAAAGATATTAATCTTCCATGCCTGAAAACAGCTTTTTTCAAACATTCCCCTACACAACCAAACCCCAAATCACTGCTCTGATTGTCAAGACATTTAATTGACCAAGTACAACATTGACAATAATGTAATAATAATTACAATAAAAACATGTAATATTTTTAAATCTGATATGGGTTGATTGGGGTGTAACAGAATGTAAAGGGTTAATCAACGGGTATTACAGTGTCACACAAATGATTCAGGTCGCAGCACACTTCAGCTATTGTATCCATCAATGTAATCCCATCTACATCTTTAGAAAGTAAAAAATCTATAGGAATTGGTCCTCCCAAAATGGTATATCGCTGCCTTACACATCCTGTGACACGCTCAACATGAATTTGCACGTTAGCAATTTTCCTTGTGTCAATAACATCTTTCATTGATAATTGTTTCCGGCCTTTCATGAATGCAGGCACCTTAACCTCAGCACACATGAAACCCACTGAGTCACTTATATTGAAACCTCGGTCTGCCAAAATCAAATCACCAGGCAAAATGTTATCTAAGAAGCCACAATTTTCTGTGATATGCTTATCACTGGACCTGCCACCCCATGCCCTTGAAATGAATGATATAACACCCTGCGGACAGATTCCTATCAGAAATGTTATGGTGTTGTGATGTTTGTAGTTTGACCAAGTCTGAGCTTGTGCCATTAAATGTGATGGCCTATCAATGAAAACTTCAAAGCAGTCTATTATAACAGCCACTTTAGTACCAAAATGAGTGCGGAAATCCATAGGCATTGTCAGTTGGAGTTCCTCTCGAGATGGCCACTTCAAAAGGAAACTCATACGTTTGAACATGACGTCGATAATCAAGGTAAACACACGGGATACTGTAGACATGGATGTGTTGAATTTATAAGCCAGCTCTTGCAGGGGTTGGTTTAATCTGAATGTCATTAGTGTCAGTATAAGCTGTTGACAGTTAGACCGTGAACTCTTAGCGTTCGCACTGATGTGCAGTTCCACAAGATTGTATACCATCATTAGAATGGCAAAAGTAGGAAGTCCCGCGTAGAACCGCACACGGTCATCATCGCCCTTAAATGTACTCTCTGAAATTGTGGACTTTACAAGCTTTTCTTTTAAGTTAACATTTTCTGTTGATACATTATTAATTTCAAATGACATTTTGTCAATCATTTCACCAGTCAAATCAGTCTGAGTTGCAGTGCCAGTCTCTGGTTCAATCAGTCCTTCTTCTTCCCCAGTGGCTCCCAGGACTGGTGCGGGCTCTTCTAAAGATGGTGTATATCAGATACCATGCTGTAGAGATCAAGTAGTGCGATGGATGATCTTTTTCTGGCGTGTTTATACCTGGCATGTGTAGCAGGGGAAGGTGCTGTAATTTTCTCTTGGCCCAATTTGACAGACGGTGCCCAGTCAGGATGATTTTTGTCAAAAAGTGCCACTGGTTTATCTGCAAATAAATCAGATTGTAGGTCAGTTATATCCTGGGTGAACTATTAATTAATACAAATTTGACCTCGTTTGACAGGCGAAGTCAGACTTTAGATATATTTAAAATGCTGGTGTCAAGACATTGGAACATGATGAATAATTGAGGAACCAAAAGCCTCTGAAAAGGTGCCAGGGACTGTACAGCCTTTACTGTTTACATATAATCAAATGGCCAGTAGGGGGAGGAATTACTTTAAATTACAGTTAAACGAAGCACTGCAGGGGATTGACAGACTGGTGTGAAGATGACCTGAGCCAAGGGATGACTTTACTTTGTAGATACTCCACAATCTGATATGTCGATCGACGACACAGACTCCAGGATTCCTATTTCCTTGTTAAGATGCATGTCTTAGTACGTGGGTTGTATGTTCATTTGAATGTTTGTATGTAAAAACCGACACTTACCTGACATGAAATGATCCCCACAAACGCGATTAGCCTATAGTTGTGGTTGGATGGTTTGAGATCCTCCCGTCCGATCCTATTGAGCCATTTTTCCCGTTGACGCTTTGAAACATTCATGTGTTGCTTCACCCTAGTGTGTTATAACCGCCGGCAGCCTGTAAAATGATTTTGGCCCCCTGTTTCTTTTGTGGTATCGAGTTACAAGACAAACTTGTTGGGATTTTTGTTTCAGTCTGCAGCTTTATTTCCGTAACTCACAACTCCATCACATGTATATTCCCGCGCTTGCGGATATAGTACATCACAGTGTAATCACATCACATGCCTGTGTCAGCATGCAGTTTACTAAAGCGCCAACAGGCGTCACTATATAACAGGCATTATTAACAGATGCCCATATCTGTAACAATTTTGGCCTCTACGGTGTGTTTTTATCCTCCTTATTTGTTGTTTGTCTGCCTCAAAAAGGCACAAAAAAACAGTTGATGAAATACATGAGAGAGAAAAAGATATCCTGTATCATGTCTCTGCAGCTGCTCACCTCTGGGTCCAGCTGTTGAGGTGAGGAGGAGGATGGGGAGAGGAAGGGTTAGTGGGCACAAGGTCTCCCCCCACTGCTGGAGGTGGTGCATTTAGAGGATGCTGGGAGATGTCTTCCTGGCCTCCCTGACCACCTGAGGGCGGCACAGAGAGGTCTGACACGTAGACTTTCGTTTATTCTTCTAAAACATTTCATTTGTGTTTTCTGCGGTTCATAGAGATATGAGTTCACACGCTGGATATACTGTAGCAGTCAGTCATCTTAAATCTCCTGCAGCTGCCCCCTGTCACCACCAGAGGGCGTTCGAGGACCGCTGGGCTCTGTGATCTCCTGAAGCACATTTTATATTTACGTTTTATTTTTTATATTTTTGTCAGCAGCATTTTTACAAGGCATTGCACATCAGAGAACATTTTAATAAAATATAATATACAATTAAAATGAGCAGATACGAAAACAAATATATCATCTGTATAAATATAAATATCTTAAATAAATATCTGTCTGACTCCAGACTGCAGAGCCCGGGCTGTGGACAGGGGACCTCTCCTGACAACACACTCTCACTCCCTAAGCGTCCAGGAGCGACGTTTGGTCAGTGTCCGTGGCGTCCAGTTGTGACGCTCCGAGGCTCCTTCAGCGTCATAAAGGGACGCAAATAGCTTTCAACTGATTGCAATGTATTCCCATCTGCGGCGGGATTTGACGCTCATGGAAGCACGGCATTCGTTTGTGTCGGCTGCCCTTAAAGGCAATGTGAGCGTCCATTCCCATTGGATAACAGAGAATTGTACACCCGGAAGTAAGTATTCCTCTTACTGTCGATTGATTTTACAGTGATATGCACTACTCATTGACTAAAAAACACCAGATTATCCTTGATAATTACTAGGGCCGGGACTTTAACGCGTTAATTAAGATTAATTAATTACACAAAAATTAACGCGTTAAAAAAATTAACGCATTTTAATCACACTTATTTTTGCACCGCGGAACGTTTCTCACTGGATGAGTTTTAGGCGTACCGATTATACTGGAGCACCAACTAACGTTCATGACTTCAGACAACAACAAACCACAGTGAACAACAGTGGGAAATGTTGTTTTAAAAAACGGACGGATGGAAGCGTTGATAAGAGCACGGTTGTGTGCAAATTATGCAAAAAGCAATTCGCATATCACCGCAGCACATCAAGCCTCAAGTATCACCTCAATGCAAAACATATAGCAGCTAGCGTGGAAGCTAGCGTGGACGTTAGCCTCTTTTATCGCGTTCACACCATACAGTCTATGGTTCACACCAAAAAGAGCCGGTACTAAAATTAGTTCATGAGAACCTTTTTACCCCCACGAAAGTCCCTGCTAGAGCAGAGAGCTGCTAGAGAGCAGGGACTTTCGTGCGGAAAAGAGCTATATGTCTGATTGGCTGGGCGGATTGCAAACCACGCCCCGTAAAACTCCCAAAAAGTTTGGTGAAGCCGCCATTTTATTATCCTCGCATTAGCATTATTAGCATTAGCATTAGCCCAGCGCAGAAACGCAGAGAGACTAACTTATGGCAACACAAAATAAAACATGGGAGCGGTGGAGATGAGGAGGTGTCGGCGTTCTGGCGATTTACTCGGAAGGCTTCAGTAGAAGCTGCTGGGAGTCCCAGCAGCTTCTACTGAAGCCAGTCCCTAACTCCGGGGACTTCCGGCCGGGGACTTTGGGCGGCAGTATACGCCGTGAAGTGGTTTGCGGCCTGCCAGTAAACCCAAAGCAGAAGAAGAAGAAGTGACGTCAGCGGCTTCATTTGTTCTCATGAACTAAGTTCTCATGAACCTTTGTGGGAAAAGTACTGCGGTGTGAATGCGCCTAATGGTATACTAAAATCCATGTGAAAAAAATTGCTTCTCACTGTTCTTAGGTCAAATATTTATATGCGATTAAAAATGCGATTAATTTCGATTAATTAATTACAAAGCCTCTAATTAATTAGATTAATTTTTTTAATCGAGTCCCGGCCCTAATTACACAACATTGATTGGTTTAAATTGTGTGCAATGCTTTTGTATTTTCCCCCTTCGATTCGGAGAAACAAATATTTTTTCGGAGTAAAGGATGGCAGAAGACACTACCCTACCCAGAATCCCCAGCTATCGTTTGGACTACACCATGTGCTCTGTTTGACAAACCCCGTTTTTTTCACTATTCATTCCAATGGCTGGCGTCTATGTCACGTGATCTTCAAATTTCTCCCTGCAGAAAAAGAAAACATGGCCGAACTTCGTTTTATTCTCGGTGGAAAATGCCAATTTTAAAGATAGTTTGGCCACTAAAATGCGTTTTGATGTCATTTGATGCGAGACATATGAGTTGTTATTTCAGATTATGTGTGCAGTGGATGTCCATGATCTTTAGTTTGCTAGTTATTACGAAGATTACTTCAGGAAATCGCGACGTTTTCATTGTTACCAAGGTGGTTGCTAGGGACGCTGCTATCGATATTATTTCTGTTATGTTGTGTAACTGTTTAATGGTGTTATCTTTATTGCTACCCCCTTCCCCGTCAATGTATAGTGTTGGTCCACAGCGCAAACGTATTAGTTTAACAAAATCCGCATCTAAAGATAGCCTACGTTATTTTCCCCTGTGCAATTCCAGTCTCACATCTCACAGCACATCGTCATTAACAAATACCGGAAACAGACCGAAAACTTTTTAAAAAATAAAATAATACTTTATTCCGAGTGTGCTTGCTTTTCTCTTTGAAAGTCATCACATAACGGCATTGTAATACACGGTTCGGCTGCATTAAATATTACATATCTGCCGTAGTTCTGTATTTATAGAGCCCTGATGAGAAGACTTATAGACAAACATGAGGAACTGAAAACGTGACGTGGATCATGAATATATCAGCCATTAAACAACATCTTACATTTCTTTTCACACAATACGTCTCCTTGCAGTATCAACACTAATTCGGCTGACTTTTATATTTGATCCAATTGGTAGATAGGCTGTATTTACACCATAAAGGTGCACAGCCGATATAAAGGGACACCTAGTGGTTAAAGCATGTTATTGAATTTCATTATTTTTATTATTAGATATTAATAGGATCCCTATAAAGTATATTCATTACTCGTTATTCTCTACCAATAGTTAATTAAAGGCTGTATATAATGACTATTTTGCACATCCCTTTCAAGATTTTCTAAGGTTTATTGACATATCATATAGGCCCACACAACTATGGTGTAGTTCTGCATTGAATGAAAAACTTGGGTCGCAGGTTCCTCAATAGTGCATTACAAGACATCTATCAATATTTGTGCATACCTCCAGGAATGTTAACTATGTTGAAGCACTTATTTTAATTGATATTATACATAATGTATTATACTCTTATAAGATGTATGTAGATATTTCATCTCCGGCCTTGTCAGGTATTGAACAATCAATAAATAAAGAACACAGAATTGTTAAATATAAAACACAGAATTTGTGTGATTATACTAAATGATTTACAAATAAACACCACTGCATATTTACAACTGTTACACATGCTGATGTAACGCAAATGTTCCAACTTGGGATCAATAAAGTATATCTTATTTTAAGCTGATCGATGGCTATACTGCCATATTTGCAAAATTTGCCTCTGAACCTTGACAAGTGCATGTTTCAGGCTTATCAATTAATGTAATGTAATGTTATCAATTAACAACAGGGGTCACAAACATAAGACCAGCTGTTAAATAAAGCTCTTCTGACCTTAGCTGGCATGTGTGTATATATATGTTAATGCTGCCCATTATGGGCCCAAGCAATTTTCACCCATTTATTAATTATATGTTTTAAATTTGAGTGTTTCCTATCCCCTAAACCTCCAGGGATGTACACAGTTTAATACTGGCAACTTCTTATTATGGGAAATACGAAAACGTCTTTTAAAACTACAACTCCCAGTAGAGACGTGCCATAGATAGAGAACATGTTGCGAAACAGAATAGCCAGCATGTGTAGTTCTGGGGACTGGGTGGGGGAGGGGGGACGCGGTGGACCCGTTCAAATCCAGTTTTGGTCAGTCTGCCGTGGTTCCATCCCATTTCAAGTGCTGTTCGAGAATCGGCGTAACCCTCGGAGCACACTCTCCAATCACAGAGCTTGAGGACTATCACGGGGTTTGTCAAACAGAGCACATGGTGTAGTCCAAACGATAGCTGGGGATTCTGGGTAGTGTAGTGTCTTCTGCCATCCTTTACTCAGAAAAAACATTTGTTTCTCCGAATCGAAGGGGAAAATACAAAAGCATTGCACATAATTTAAACCAATCAATGGTGTGTAATTAACAAGGATAATCTGGTGTTTTTTAGTCGATGAGTAGTGCAGATATCACTGTAAAATCAATCGATAGTAAGAGGAATACTTACTTCCGGGTGTACAATTCTCCGTTATCCAATGGGAATGGACGCTCACATTGCCTTTAAGGGCAGCCGACACAAACGAATGCCGTGCTTCCATGAGCGTCAAATCCCGCCGCAGATGGGAATACATTGCAATCAGTTGAAAGCTATTTGCGTCCCTTTATGACGCTGAAGGAGCCTCGGAGCGTCACAACTGGATGCCACGGACACTGACCAAACGTCGCTCCTGGACGCTTAGGGAGTGAGAGTGTGTTGCTCCTGAACAGCAGCCAGGAAGGACAGGATTAACTCCCTAGAGCAGGGGTGGCAAACTCATTTCAGTTAAGGGGCCACATACTGCCCACTTTGATCTAAAGTGGGCCGGACCAGTAAAATCATAGCATAATAACCCACAGGCCCTATAACGACAATATTTCTGTTTAAGTGCAAATAAGTAGGCTACAAGTACATTTGGAAAATGTCCACATGTAATGAGACGCAAAACGTTATGAACAAACTGACATTTATTAAGAAAAAACAAGTGCAATTTCAAGTGCTACACATATGTTCTTTACAACAGATCACAGTTTCCACCTGAACTGACTCACCACAAAATACAAATAAAAACGTGGGAGCTATTAAGTGAGGAGTTTGAGTTACCCCCCTTGCCTTGAAGATATAACATTTCTATATTTTAAAAAGAAGTTGGGCAGTGCCACATCAAATCAAACTATTGTTTGCCTAGTGCAGCTGCTGATTGACATTATAATACACAATGTTCTATGACATAATAATATAACATGTTCAAATATTTCAGTAGGTTCTTATTTTCACGTCACTGATTAATTTGCTCCTGAAACTTGACATCTTTTAGCCCTCACAATGGCATCAATATCAGGCTTAAAATCCTGACTAGCAGCCAATTTAATGAGTTCATTCAGGCACTTGTGTGTGAGTCTTGAGCGCAGCTTTGTTTTAGTAATGTTCATTACAGAGAAAACCTGTTCACAAAGGTAGGTGGTCCCAAACATGCTCAAAACTTTTGCTGCCAGGGCTGTCAATTTGGGATATCCTGGCAAAAGATACCGATAAAATGTGCCCAAGTCCGATGAGGCAAATTTGTCCTTTAAATCCTGATCACATTGTAAGTCGATTATCTCAAGTTGTATGTCGACGGGCAGATCCGCAGCCTTAACTGCAAATGGCGAGCGAAACACTGCAAACTCTGTCTCAAGCTCACCAAAGACCTGAAACCGCCGCTCAAACTCCCGCAGCAATTCCGTAATGTTGTCTTTGTACCGACTCATGTCAGCAGTAACTCCGGTCATATGCACATTTCTTAGATGAGGGAAATGAGCAGGGTCACCACTTGACAGCTGTGTCTCCCACAAAGCCAGCTTCAACTTAAATGCGCGTATGCTGTCATAATATTCTGTGACAACTTTTTTGCGACCTTGCATCGTTATATTCAGATTATTCAAGTGCTCTGAAATATCCACCATAAATGCAAGGTCCTGCAGCCATTCTGGGTTTTTTAATTCATGCACTGGCTTACCCTTTTTCTCCATGAACTGTCCAATTTCCTCGCATAGATCAGAAAAACGCTTCAGCACGGCACCTCGGCTCAACCACCTTACTTCAGTGTGATATGGTAGGCTACAGGTGATGTCTTTATCACTGAGGAGGCTGTCGAACTGACGGTGATTCAGCCCTCTGGCTCGGATGAAATTAACAGTTTGGACAACCACTTTCATGACGTGATCCATTTTTAACGTCTTGCAACACAATGCCTCCTGGTGCAAAATACAGTGGAATGTCCAAAAACGATCTCCTCCATTTGCTGCTTGTACTTTCTCCCTGAATTTCGTGGCAACACCTGCTTTTTTCCCGATCATTGATGGTGCGCCGTCTGTAGCCAGACTGACAGCACGGGTCCAGTCCACTCCGACCCTGTCCAGTGCTTCAACGAGAGCGCTAAAAATGTCATCCGCTTTAGTGGTGTCTGTCATAGGAACCAACTCAAGGAACTCTTCGGTGACCGTCAAAGTCTCATCTACACCACGAATGAATATGGCCAGTTGAGCAACATCTGTAATGTCAGTGCTCTCATCGATTGCAACTGAAAATGCTACGAATGACTTGACTTTTATTTTTTTCTGGCTATCCAAATCTGCTGAAAGATCGGCAATCCTATCCTTCACTGTATTCCTCGTTAGACTAATGTTGGAAAAAGCCTGTCGCTTCTCAGGACACACGATTTCTGCAGCCTTCAGCATGCATGTTTTCACAAACTCACCCTCAGAGTATGGCTTTGAGGCTGATGCTATTTCGTTAGCAATGAGATAGCTGGCTTTCACGGCTGCGTCACTTATATCTCGGCTCCGGGTAAAAACGGCCTGTTGTTTCTTTAGACCTGATAGCAGGTCATTTATCTTTTCTTTTCTCCGTTGTCCTTGCAAGCAGTCGTATTTCTCTCCATGGTGAGTCTCATAATGGCGGCGAATATTATATTCTTTGGGCACAGCAACTTGCTGCGAATACACCAAGCATACAGGTTTTCCATTTACCTCTGTAAAAAAATAGGATGCGGTCCATTTTTCTTGGAAAACTCGGCACTCCGTGTCCACTTTTCTCTTTTTTGACAGAGACATTTGGGGATGAGAGTGTCAGAGGTTATTGACTGCAATCACTACTCTTACTCATCACTTTTTTTACAGTCTGGCTGCGCTCTCACTGGTACCGGTGCGGTAGTGCGCCCACTAGTGGAAGGATTCAAAATAGCAGTTTTTTTCCCCTCCTCTCATACAGTAGCCTACTTAGCAAAATCCTTCAGCTCCGTGGGCCAAGCTGGAATGCCTCCCGGGCCGGATCCGGCCCGCGGGCCGTATGTTTGCCACCCCTGCCCTAGAGGGAACACAGGGATTTTAGCCTTTGCAGACCATTTACATGCCCATTGCACAAAAACAGACTACAGGAAAGGGAAAACCCCAAAAAGCATAACAGGGATATTGGATTTTAATATGATACTTAATTACTGCCTAACATGTGTGTAAAGTGTTTATATTTCAAAGCTGGAATGAAGTCGTTTGCTATCCTGGCTCCTACATGGTGGAATGAGCTCCCCTTTGACATCAGGCAACCCAGTCTCATGGCATTTCGTGTTCACCAACACGATTTTTAATCTATTGATTCGTGTTCACCAACACGATTTTTCCCTTTTTTTCGTGTTGCACAGCACGATTTTAAAAGCAATGTATTTCTACTGGTAATGTGTTTCGTGCCTACAGCACGCCTTTTTCTCCGGTCGGGTCGTGGAAGACCGGAAGCTGTGTGGTTCATAAAAACATGTTCTTACTCAATATCAAGCCACAATTATTGCTTTTATTTGAAATCGTATAATTTCGGACTTTTGTTGCCGTCTGTGAGGAAAATAAATGGGGCTCAGAGACTCAGAATACTGAAATCTGTATCTGCTTACACCGTGTAAGCAGGGGTCAAGTGCTATTTTTATAGGTGGTGTGTGGACCTCACATAAGGGGGTCCGGGGGCAAGCTCCCCCGGGAAGATTTATTTTTAAATATTGAAGTTAAAAGCATCAATCTGGTGCACTTTGAGAGCAACATGAAGAGATCTATGGATACATCTCTCAACACCCATTTGAAACAGAACTGGAAACAGATTTACTTTTTCTTTATGGATATTTTACAAATCACCCTTTTAAACGTTATTCTTGTTTTACTGTCATATAGTATTTCATACCTGTTTTTCATTTATTCTCTTCATGATCATATAAACGTGTGCCTCGGAAATAATTGTTTACATTAATGGTGACCAAAACGTTTGAGACCCACTGAGATAACTTAGACTAAAGTTAACTATCTAAACACTCACCTTTAGCTCACTGAGTCTCTCAGTCTCACAGGAGAGGACTCTCCTCCACTTTGTTGTTGAAAAAGCTCCTTATATCTGTTAGCATAGCTCGCTAGCACCAGAAGCTAACAACTACGATCTCCGGTACGCTCTCTCTCTCGCTCACGTACGCACACAAAATGGCTCGTTCCACACACACACAAAGAGCCGAGCTTTAATGAAACACAGAGGCCCAGACGTAATAGTAGCCTACTGTATTATATTATTTTCGAATCAATAATTTTTCAAATGATGATTTTTTTTCTTTTTTAATCTTTTTTTTTTAAATAACCATTTTTCCTCCTGGTCTCTCGCGCCCCCCACTTTGGGAACCACTGCTTTAAAGGGATAGTGGAAATGGAACCTCAAATAGTTTTGTTTTAACTTATATACAAGCATAATTACGTACCAAAACAATCACACCTGATTAAAAAAATATAATAATTGCCTTACGCATGTTAGAAGCACTTTATTGCAGCTTCCCCGAAGTTTTTTAGAAACGAAATGTTCGACTCAGCCAAACCGGAAGTGACGAAAACTCAGGAAGACGATACGATAACAAACCATGGCGTCTATGCAGAATGAACGTGGAAGGGCAAATATACCAGACAAAGAAGAAGGATTGTACGAGGTATCCAGTGATGATAGCGAGTCAGAAACATCCTCTCGGCTTTCCTACGAAAATGTCGTTTTAGGAACTGAATCTGAATCCGGTTCAGTAAGCGACGATGGTGACAATATTGAGCCAGACGATGGACCATTACGTCCTTATTTGTTCGAGCCCGAGCCCGAGGTGATGGTTCACGGCATGGGCAATGGCGAGGATGACCAGGACCAGGCGCCAGATGATGCACCCCTACGCACAAATAATCTTGACTGGTAGGTCCCTAAGCATAGCTCACACATCTTAAAGGGATAGTGGAAATCCGCGAATTTTGGGTTTAACTTATGTATTTTTATTAAAAATAAGCATAATAAACAATTTTTTTTAATTTCATGCGCCTAGTTTCATTTTATTTTCAATTTTACTGCGCCCTCTCAATGAAACGAAATACTTCGGGAATCGTCGGGAATCTTCGGGTGATGACGAGAGCAAAGGAAGACGGGCACAAACAATGGCGGACATTCAATAGCATTTGCATGTGAATAGCCGACCTTTATTATGGTGAATAGATGTGTTTTGTATGGCTGTAGTGCGACAGCAAATGCAGAGAAGGGCGTATCGACGCATGCGTTTCCAAGAAACCCAGCCATTCGTCGTCAGTGGGTGAAATTTGTTCAGATAACACGGGCAAACTTCACGGAGCCGAAGCTGACGAGTAATTCGGCAGTCGTGTGCTCCCGTCATTTTACTGACGATTGTTTCGAGATTCCTCAGTCTCTAGCTCAAATTGAAAGTGGAATACATAAGAAGTGAGTATTTTATTATGTTTTCTTGTTGATTTAATGCATCATTAGCATGTACCATTTTGTACAACGCCATTTATCCGGTACACAGTGTCGAATGTGTACACTACAGTCATCATATAGACATGATAGACTAACAGTACTGTGAGTACAGCCTACACTTGACAGGCAGCCTGGCTATCCTAGGATGTGGTTTACTTTCTCTTTTCTGGCTGATAGCTCCAGGAATTCGAGGTCTTACAGTGATGATGACATTACATGTGTGGAATCTGTGGAGTCTCGGCTTTAAATCGTATATCTTGTTTGTGCAGTTAAGATACGGGCATTTCTACCGTGTGTTGTGTGTAAAAAAGCGTTAGCATTAGTTAGCATTGTTTCGCTCAATGCTAATTCAAAGGCTTGGTATTACGCTTGTGTGTTTTCTAGCTAACAATTGTTCTTATTGTCAGTTAGCGGAGTTTCTTACCTTTAAAAAGGGTATGAAACATTAATAGTTTCATAAATGTTAAGAAGCCCTGAGACATGTGAGAGAAAAAAAACTGTGGGAGGGGTCCACTGGGGGGACCTTCGGGCTTAACTGGTTAACAATGATTAATATTTGTAAAGGCTACAGGTGATCTTAAGGTCTGCTGCTCTAACATCAGCAGTTTGTTGATACCATGAAGGCTGTTATACCTGCAAACATGTTTGTAGGTAACTGTTTTACTTGCTTTATTTTTAATATATATATTCACTGTAGTATAGCTAAATAAAGACTCCAATTCAACAAAGGTGGTTACAGGATTTATTTCAATTGTACACAATGTGAAGGACACATGTATTTGTAGCTTAGACATTTAAAAAAAAGCACTCATTAAAACATCTTCAGAGTAAAAACGCATCAGGAGATAGCAGAAAGAACATTTCATTGTGTTGTATACATAATTTAACTTTTTAGACAGAAGCTTCAAATATTTAATAAGTGTCACTAATGTCTTAACAATCAATGGAGTCTTTAAGGGTACAGACCTTTTAAATACACAGGCATAATGGAGATTTCAATATGGAAAGTCATATCCATTAAGTACAAATATTTCAATTTCCTAAAAAACCTAATTAAACAATTTCCTTGTCTGGAGTTAGATTTTTTTGAAGACAATAAATGTGAATGCAAATGTATTACAGTTTAGCATAACCCTGAATACGACCCGAAAGAGTAAACACATTAAAATGTAAAGATAAAATAACATTTGCCTGATTATACTTCATTAATAATTATTGTATGTACAAATCCCACCAAGAATACAAATCTTTTGTGAACTGGTTACATGTTAATTACCAAATAATCTGTGTCAAAGTACAATGAAAAGCATCTTGCCGCTTTAGAAGCTACACATTCAACGCTTTCATGAACATTTTTCTAAAATGTGCACACTCAATAAAACCATAATATGTTTTGCTCAGCAGAGTATTAAAAGCATAAAAGCAGTACATGAGAACTTTTGGCTCTGAATATTTCCTGCAAATCACCAACAAAAACACTGTGTACTAATTTATATCCAGGGTAAAAGCATTATATTCTTCTTTAATCCAGGCTAAAACATTGAGGCTAACTTTGGTTTGCCTCAGTTCATTCAGTGTATTTACCAGTTGCAGCTTTTGAGTACACGTAATATATATACTGAATTTAAAACATCTTTATAGTCCTGGAGAATTTAAAACAGCCTTAAAGACCCCGTGAAGTGTGCGCCTGCGCATGATCTGTTATGCTAATACGTATAGTAATGACCAAAATTGTCCATTGGAACCATATCAAAAGATGTTGGAATAGCAACGAATTTGACGAGTTTTGAATTTGCCGCAGGGAAATCCGCAGTTGACCTCCGCCTTCGTGGGCGTGGCTTGCGATCTACTGCGTGACGTCACGAGATGGTCGCCGCCGAAGTGTTTACATTCATCACAGTTTATTGTTTCTCTGTTTCAAAGTCGAATTTATCAAAGTTTTTGAGCGAGTATTTTACTGGAAAGTGTGTCGGAGTCGACTGGAAGTGATTGCCAATCGAGAAAACCTGACAATGGAGGCCAGAGTGAAGAAAAAGGGAGGAAAAACACACGGGAAGCGATGCATTGCCGCTGGCCGTATTAATGTCAAGTCTGCCGAAGTGGCGATGTTTCTGTTCCCAAAAGATGAAGGTGAGCCTGGCTGGTGTCATTGTTTCGTAGATTCGTTGATTGTTCATGACAAATAAAGGCCACTGGTCGATTCGAGAGAGAAAGAGAGACTGAGAGAGTTACATGGTTGTTGTTAGCATCTGGTGCTAGCTCGGAGCTAACGGAGATTAGCTGTTTCAACAATAAGGAGAGGGAGAGTCCTCTCCTGTGGGACTGAGAGAGATAATGTCAGCTCAGGGAGGTAAAGGACTCTGAGTGATTAGATTGTAAACTGTAGCCTAAGTTATCTCAGTGGGTTTAATAATTTAATAGTTTAATAATACTCTAGCACATGCCATGTACATAAGCTAATTATTTCCCAGAGGCTGAGCCCAAGCAGAGATTTTAAACAAGGCAAAGGACCCTTCAGTCTTCACTTCACGCCCCCCCCCCCCCCCTATTTTCCAATCGACAGTGACAGCACAGTCACTGCTAACCTGCTAACCATTCAGTGTTCTGTAGCCGGTCAATGTCTTCCCCATCGTCCATGTCGTCGCCATTATCCTCCCCACTTGACGTCCCTGACGGCTCAAATCTGTAGGGTTCAATGATGTCCTGCACTTCCATCTTCTGAGCCACTTTCCTCATCTATCCTGTCAAAATCAATCATTTCTCTCGCACTTGTATCACTTTACAACAGGGCCCATCTTGTGACGTCACAGCCGCTATCGTCTGCAACTTCTTAGGCTTAGACGGCCGTAATTATTAAAATTAATAATGAATTAAGTAATAATTAAAATTAATAATGAATTAAGTAATAATTAAAAATTATTTTAGCCATGAACAGGCGCAATGATATGTAAGGAATGAAACTGCCATTTCATTTTGGCGCAAAAACATGCACTTCACGGGCACTTTAAGTTATTTATAATTTTATTTGAATTGTTGTCAAAGTGGTTGTTTTCCGAGTCCTAATAAGAGCCGATAGAGTTGAACAACAATATTTGATCATTATTAATATTTCCCTCCTTGTAGGCTGGATGTGGCGCTGGATTGGGGGCTGGGGGTGTCACCAGCTGCAGGGATGAACAGAAGTCATACTTAAAACGACTAAAGCAACTACAAACATAGAAGCTCAATGCAGCTTTAAATCATTGGATGAAGATACTTACGGACGCCAGAGTCCTTAGAGCCAGCGCTGTCGACAGATTCGTCTGAGCCTGTGGAGAAAAGAAGATCTTTATATGCAGAATGGGTGGAGCGTTCGAGGCAGCGTCTGACTCTCGAGAACAGAATATACCGGGGTCTTCCCTGGATCTCCTGCATCCATTGAGGAAATAACGGCTATAAAAGTGTTGTCCAAGGAAATGTATTTACAACAAAGTTTTCTTTGCCCGAAATGACATCACAGACTCACAGAAACGTTGTAGTACCACCGTTTGGCCATTACAACATTTCCCCCCAACTCATCATATCCTAACTGTGCTGTCTGGACTGCGATCTATTTATTCAATGAACAAAATGTGACAGAATGTGAGGTCAACCTTAGAGTCCAGTCGAGTTCTGGTTGTCTCGCCTGGGTGGAAGCTTATAATGAACCCGCATTTAGCATTAAAAAAAAAAATGCACTAAAAGCTGTTATTTCCCCTCTCCATTCATTTGACTCAGACGAGAGCTCGGAGGCGGGGTTTAAGGAAAACTCAAAATTCGATACACCGGTCCAGTATTTAGCTTAATATTAAACCAGGTTGAAAATGTTTACTATGTAACCGCCCTTGTTTACAAATCAGGAGCTGTGAGTAAGTGTAGGATCCCCCTTTCCCTGTTAAAAAGAATCACTTGATTATCTTGATACTTCAGCACGTTATGTGGTCATCCCCTGCTTGATTTAACACATCTATATACAATCTCCCTACATCACACAAAAAATCTAACTATATATTTGAATGTAATGTAGATTAATGCAAACACCACGTCTTTTCACATCTTTTAAGAAAACGAAAACAAACTTACCCTTCATAAGAGCTTTAGATGCCTCAATGTCATTGTTGCCTACACACACACACACACACATTATTTACATTGTCTTTTTTTTTTACATTTGTATGACATAGAAGCTCAATGCAGCTTTAAATCATTGGATGAAGATACTTACGGACGCCAGAGTCCTTAGAGCCAGCGCTGTCGACAGATTCGTCTGAGCCTGTGGAGAAAAGAAGATCTTTATATGCAGAATGGGTGGAGCGTTCGAGGCAGCGTCTGACTCTCGAGAACAGAATATACCGGGGTCTTCCCTGGATCTCCTGCATCCATTGAGGAAATAACGGCTATAAAAGTGTTGTCCAAGGAAATGTATTTACAACAAAGTTTTCTTTGCCCGAAATGACATCACAGACTCACAGAAACGTTGTAGTACCACCGTTTGGCCACTACAACATTTCCCCCCAACTCATCATATCCTAACTGTGCTGTCTGGACTGCGATCTATTTATTCAATGAACAAAATGTGACAGAATGTGAGGTCAACCTTAGAGTCCAGTCGAGTTCTGGTTGTCTCGCCTGGGTGGAAGCTTATAATGAACCCGCATTTAGCATTATGACATGTTCTGGCAATCTACAAATCATCAACCTGTGCTGATGGCATCACACTGATTGCAATGTCACAGTTGTTATTACTCACCGAGCTATGTCTAACTTATTGCCTTAATAATAACTACAACTGCCCTTTCACTAGGCCTATTTAAATCATTAGGGTCTATATTCCCTAAAAAGCTGTTATTTCCCCTCTCCATTCATTTGACTCAGACGAGAGCTCGGAGGCGGGGTTTAAGGAAAACTCAAAATTCGATACACCGGTCCAGTATTTAGCTTAATATTAAACCAGGTTGAAAATGTTTACTATGTAACCGTCCTTGTTTACGAATCAGGAGCTGTGAGTAAGTGTAGGATCCCCCTTTCCCTGTTAAAAAGAATCACTTGATTATCTTGATACTTCAGCACGTTATGTGCAGGTACCAACAGCATCTGATGCTACAAAATCAGATGCTGTTGGTACCTGTACATGTGGTTAAATATGTAAATTGTAATCCCTGTACATTTTGTTGTATGATGTCCTTTTGTTGTTCATGTTTTTATGTCTTCTTGTGGAACCTACTGCTGCAGGTCTCCCTTGAAAAAGAGATCATTGATCTCAATGGGATTTTACCAGGATAAATAAAGGTTTTGAATTGAATTGAATGTGGTCATCCCCTGCTTGATTTAACACATCTATATACAATCTCCCTACATCACACAAACAAATCTAACTATATATTTGAATGTAATGTAGTTTAATGCAAACACCACGTCTTTTCACATCTTTTAAGAAAACGAAAACAAACTTACCCTTCATAAGAGCTTTAGATGCCTCAATGTCATTGTTGCCTACACACACACACACACACACACACACACACACACACACATTATGTCTCTTTTTTTTTTACATTTGTATGACTGTTGTCAGGCCTATCAACACCAAAAACATAAACATTATTTGTAACTACATATTATGCTATAATACTTTTGAATACCATACTACTCTATAATAAACCTTTTAACTGTATTTGCAAAGTGACCAGAGGGTTCTCTTCTCATCCAGCCAATAATATCATTTATATAATTATCTTTAACGTTTTAGTACAATCGTATAAAATCCATAAGCACTTACCTTTGGTAGCAACAGTCTGAAGTGTCTCGCCTGTTAACAAAGACAAAGTTAAAACACACACATGAAGACACACACAACCAGATTTGAATGAGTGGACAGAGACACTGACCTGAGCCATCACTGGTGCTGTCGCTGCTGTTGCTTCCCCCTGCAAAAAGAAGACATTTTAAAATCTGCTGCTACCTGAATGTTTTTATTCAAACAGAAAATAAATGAGTTACCTTTGCTCTTATTTCCACTTGTGCACACTCAAGACAATGTTAACACATAGTAATGATTATGGATAAAGTCAACATCACTGAGACAAATGTGTGATGCTGGGCTATATAAATAAACTTAATTTATTAATTGATTGACCAAATATAAATAAGGGCTACAACTAAAAAAACATTTTTTTTTTTAAATCAATGAATCTTTTGATAATTTTTTCAGTTCATCGTTGGGTCAGTAACATGTCAGAAAAAAGTAACAAAATGACCATCTCAGTGTCTCAAAGGCATAAGAAAAGCAGGAAATGTACATTTTTGAGGCTGAAAGCAGCATTTTCGGAGAATGTCTTTCCTTCTCTTGCATGAAATATTAAGTTTCATTATCACAGGATCGTGCAAATAAAGATTGATATGAAGCAGAACGATGGATATTTAAAACGGAGCCCTACAGAAGCTCCCTGTGAGGGAGAAACTTCAGATCTGATGAGAGCAGGGTCAACTGACTGTGCAGTGGATTAAGGTTCACAGTTAATTCAGATAATGATTGACAGGACTGCTATTCAATGTGACCTCTGATCCCCTTTTGAAGAACATCATAATAATAACAGACCTTTGCACTTTATAACGATCTCACACAACACATCCTTGCTCATGGCTGACAAGACTGTAAAACCAATGCTTTGTCTAAGTCTAGATACTGCCCTCAGTACACTGCATGTCGTACTAACAACGATAGCTAGCAACGATAGCTACAGACGATTGTTTGCCGTAACACGAGGCCCTGTTTACTAAAGAAACCATAATCCTGGGTTGTTGCATGACTTCCGTGATGCAGCTAAGATGGCAATGGTTGAGTGAGAATCGTCCAGCATTGGACACTGATGAGAACACTCATTGTGCAATGCCCTCAAAACAGCACATGTAATATGCTAGAAAGATTAAACCTAAATATTAGAATGAAGTTTTTGTTCAATAAACACTCACTTGAATTACATGTTGTATTTTCTTCTACAGAAAATAAATATTCATCCAAAGGTATCTTGTTGTTGAAGGAAGACAGTTGTTAGATATTGCACTTACCGAGCTTTCCTTTTTTGTAGAGAATCAGGAGCACCGCCAACACGACCAGGAGCAGCAGCACCACCACCGCCGCTACCACTGCGCCAATGATGGGTCCTGAACCGCTAGGAAGTGTATGATCTAAAAAATAAAAGAATACACTAGTTTCACATTTTCAAAATCATTCCTATTCCTTATATAAAGGCAATTCGGATGTGGTTAGTAACGTTCGCTTGTAAGGTGTTTCTAGGTCTCCCTCACTCATTTGACTCAAAGGTTATTCCGGTCGTAGTGGATTAAGAATGAATCATTTTTGTACGCTTTGTCCTGCTGAATGACTTTAATCTAAGAAACTTCTTAGCACATCTCTATTAAAAACAAGATTTGGTGCTTTTGCATTTGATCTTCCTCGAGATAATCAGATCCGTCAAATCAATTAGTTAAACAGTTATTAGTATTTTTAGTTGAGAATAGCCTCACTAATTTCAATCATTTGTCCCTTGCCACCCTCTGCAATTAAAATGTAAACAGCAAGAAATGCTAAAAAAAAAAAAAGGCAAGAAAAAGTTTCCTACCCCATTCCTTCTCAACATGCATTCCTGACGCAGCATGATTCACTTCACAGGTGTAGGTGGACACGTCAGTCCTCAGAATCTCCACTCTGTCTGTTCTCTGGTAGGTCTCGTCGCCGTTTGGTCGAGTGCCTGTTGAACACACTCCGTCCTCTTTGGTTAGAACACGGCCGTTCCGTTTGATCTGCAGCAAGATGTCTTTCGGGTAGAAACCGGTGGCCATGCACGACAGGATGATGTTCTTCTCCGACTTGGCCTTCTTTGAAAACACGTGCACCTTTGGAGGAACTGGAAAAAGAAACCATAACATCAGATCATATTTGCAGGCTTTTCATTTTTAACCAGTCCAAATGATTATTTAAGGTATTTTCCCAAACACTTTTCCAATAGCAGGCCTATTGTATTTAGTTCTTGGTTGGAAAATGGGATCTGGGAAAAATCTTTGTCTTACAAAATGCTAGTATTCTTAATTTGTTGATGTGATAGGCTAAAACTTCAGAATAGTTTTGTAGCGCTAGTCAAATGATGGCGAATGTTTTGACCTAAATAGGGGTTTATAATATAGATGGTTTGCTTTCATCTATAATGATGGCAATTTGATGATAGTGTAGTGCCAGCCAAATGTTGCTTAAAGTAGGCATATGTATTATTCCGGGATTAGTCAACCCTCAGCTGAATTTGTAGAAACCCCATTGTTTTTAAGGCTAGTCAGTTTAACAATTTGTATAGAGATCCTTACGTTACAAAAGCTATTTCTAATATCTAGAACAAAAATTTAAATAATTTGAGGTCATACATACTGGCATCATTTTGTTTTCCAAACTCCACAAACTTGCTCAACCATTCCATGCACTCAGTCTCCAGGTAGCCTTTGGTGTATTCTTTCAGAACCTGGACTTTATCCCACTTCCTCTTAGTCGTCTCTGACGCGACGGTTGGGGCCACCCAGGTGGAGTGGACGTCGTCGAAGGACAGGAAGTCGGTCCCGTCGTAGCTGTACATGTCCGTCCCATGGCGGTACTGAAGCTTACCGTCAGGCTGCATTTCGCCCTTACAGCCGTGCATCCACTGCAGAATGTGGACGTCTGTAATGAGAGCGAGGGGCGGGACAGTGAGACAAGAGCCTAATAACAAGAATATGGTTTAATATATAGACATAAGTCTGTCTACTACAAAACTCTATTTCCTTTACTTTTACGCATTTACTAAGATCAAAAAGTCTGCCAGTAAACTATTTGAATGTGATTCAATTCATGCTCCTGCTATCGATATGAGACCATGTCATATGGCGATCTATTTCAACTAACAATGGAATAATTAAAAACTGAACTGTGCTCTGAAAAAAACATGTTCTTTATAATTAAAATACACCTCCTGTTGTTGGAGGACAAGTTGCTAGTCAAAGCAGCGTGTCACTAAAATAAGAACAACTGGTCCACCTTAAATAGGCAACCCACCTTAAGTTAGCATGTTGTTGTTGCTAACTCTTCACTTAAAGCAGGAAGAGACAAGCAAGACACTGGCAATCACTTTGATAATAAAAAAATGAGTTTAAATGGCTAGAAGTAATTGGTTGTATTCTACAAATGTTCTTTTCAAATGTCTCACTTGCTAATTGCCCAAGCAACAATTGCTAAAAAAGCGAGCACTGTTTAGGAAGGAGGTGCACTTTGATGGAAATGGTACCTTCAATAGAAAGGGGAATCCGAAAGTTGATGTTATTTTTCGAGCTCTCACTTTGCATGGAAGATGTTATTATAAATAAGCATTTTGGCTCCTGCATCTTACCGGTGTCATTCTGTCTCATTCGTGTCATCAGGATGTTGATGTTGACTTTGAACCACTGCTGCTTGCTCTGGCGGGACTGCGTGCCTTTCTCCCAGTATTCTGCCGGCATCTGCGTCTTCATAAAGTCCTGTTTGGGAACTTTGTTCTGATTATCGCTGTCAAAGTAGTCGATCATCTTGTTGTCCAGCAGCCCCATGGCGGTGAACTCATGGATGCCCGGGAGTTCCACAGGTTTGGAGAAGGCTGTGTAGATGTAGGTGAGGGAATGCATGGCTGAGGGTCACACAGGGGGAAAGACAGACATATGTTTATTAGACAATGCAGATATATGTAGATTTGACTCTTAGGTTTCGAATGAGCTTCATCCATCCAATTACACTGTTACAAGTGAGTATTTTGACCATATCCTCATTTGTATTTTGTATTCATATTTTTCCACTCCAAGTTGTATAAACTTGAATGCGTAATGGATTTCAGCATATAAGAATACATATTATATGTTCCTTATAATTATGCACACTTAGACAAACAGCAACTCCTTGTAAATGAGGAGGTTGACGTATTTTGGCTTGAGAAAAATGACCTCCACAATTATTCAATTCTGTTCATAAACGTATCAACTATTTGTTATAAATTGTGAAATGTGTGTTGTTTAATGTGAAGGCAAGTGCAGTAAATAGAACTGAGTTGTATGGTTTCCTTTGATACTTCCGGGAAACAAACGCCCACATACAAAAACTGAGAAAATGCATTTGACAGTTGTCAGTGTTTCCATAAATGTCTTTAAATAAGAATTGCATTACAGAAATGCCAAAGATACATATGTTACGTCGTATCTAAGAAGAATATAAGTATCAAATATCTTAACCAACCTCAAGCTCTGCTAGAAAGAACGAGGAAATCAAACTCAGAAAAGATGGCAACCTTCACAGACAAACTTCTGTATGAGCCAAATCAGGCTGCGCCCATCATGGCAAGAGATATTTGAACAATGCTGTCTGTTCACCTCAGTGACGACAAACATAAGGGTGGTGTTCAGAAATCAAACCAAAGCCCCTAGAGAGCAATAAACAACCCGTCTCTGATTATGACTGTAGATTACATCAGTCGTAAAGATCTAGATCCAATCATACGACAGATTTACAATGATTTAAGAAAAGAGAATAATAATTCCTCTTATCTCACTAATACTAATGGTAGACCTGCTGCAACACCAGCTGTTTTTCCTGAATATACTTATCTTACTCAGGGCTCCACATTAAGGACTGCCCGATGGCCCGGGGCCATCTAGTATTTAGCTCGGGCAATGAAGCCTCACCTGCTGGTTGCCCGATTGGGCAATCTATTATGCCAGTATCATGCAGCTCGTGGATCCAGTAATGAGTGAGCCGACAGTAAAACTAAACATATCTATAACTAGTTTAGGTAGTTTGAGAGGTAATTAAAATAGCTACGTGTGATATTCTAACCTGAAGTGTGTGTTTTGTCCGCTCACCGCTGCATGTGATCATGCAGAGCTGTGTGTCGACTCGTCAGCAGCAGCTGATCTCTCTCTCCCGTCAGATTAGACTTCACTCGCGTTTATGTCCATATCGATCAGATCCAGCTAGTTCTAGCTAATGATATGACTACCTGCTTATTAAAAGACACCTAAACAATAAGTGTCGCTATCAGAGTTGGGTGTAACGCGTTACAAAGTAACGCGTTACACCCAACTTTGTTACTTACAAAGTAACGCGTTACTGTAATATTATTACTTTTGTGGGTAACGGAGTAGTGTAACGCGTTACTTTTATAATTCAGTAATCACACTACAGTTACTAACATTGCCCCGACACGCGTTACTTCGTTACTTTTATAAAATAATCACACTCACTGACAGACTAGAGGGGTTTCCGCCGCAGGTTTATATACATGTAGGCCTATGTAATCTGCGCGACTTGCGAGACCACATCTCCAAGTGCAGTGCTGCATAAACATGGCTGAGTCTTTTCATCTGTAAACTCCCTCAACGCTCGCTCTCTTTTGTTGATCGCCCTCTCACGGGTGAACAGTTCAATGTCCCGCTTCATTGTAGGAATTCTGCCATGTCTCTACCACTTTAGTTTGACCATCTCTGTTACTAAGTTATGGAATACTAAATAAATAAGTAATTAGATACCTTACCGTTATGCGCTCATAAAGAATGATAAGAATAATGCGTCTTGAACTGGTTTCATTCATTAGTGTCTTGACGTTTCACAGACTGTTAGCTTGTTGTGTGGCTGGTAGCCTATTTTAGAGCATATCAAAAGAAAGACTTGTGTTATGTCTTCCTTAATGCAATAGTAATTGGGGGTGCAAGTGGAGTCTCGCAGAGGCAAAACTGTGGCGTGCACACTGTAGGTGCGCCGCAGTCTGCGTGATCTGCCTGTAGGGAGGGGCGGGCCGGCCCTGCGAGTAAAGTAACGAGTAAAGTAACGAGTTACTTTATGCAGAGAGTAACGAAGTAGTGTAATATATTACTTTTTTTTAAAGTAATATGTAATATGTAATATATTACTTTTTTTTAGTAACGACCCCATCTCTGGTCGCTATGCAACCGGGTGAGGCCACAAAGTATAGCGCAGCATTATGCATTTGTTTACATGCCCACCGGAACCCCGAGGCATTACCAACAGATCAACGCACAATCAACCCATACAGGACATCTCTTTCTCCACATTAAGTGTTAGACATTAGAGTTGACTATTCTTGTCTGTCACATAAGTGGCGCAACTGAAGCGGTATTGCGCTAAAGGGAAATAATTTTGACCGAAGAGATTTAGATTTGCCGGCTAACGGGAACTCTGACGTCCCATTTTGTGTGCTTCGCGGATGCGCTCGGCTCCTCTCGACTGCTGCTCGGGTCTGCTCAGTCAGCTTCCGGATGAGGAGGCATTCGACCAACTTACAGTAGATAACATTACAACATTTTTAATAGTGTAAATAATGTTTGTTTTGGCAGTTATAACTGAATGTAATGTTTTCTACTTTTTTACATCTGGGAAGCCATTTGCCTTCATCAGATGGAAAGTGTCTTGATCAACAAATGAAAGCTTTAGCAAGTTCAATAAGGAAGACCTAACTCGAGTCACTCACACGTCACTCTATGGCTCCCTTCCCCCCTCATTAAATACGAGGGCGTCACCCCTCAGCAGCCAATCGCTGCACATGCTAAATGCCTTAAATGCCTGCTCTTCCTCCCTGTCAGTTGTCATTGCAGATGATCACACGCAACCCGCCTCCACCCCTCTCGCCTCCTGTCTCCTTCAGGACAAAGCTAAACCTTCCTCTTTCAGACCGGTCTCACCTACTCATCACCACCACCAGTGTCTAGACCCCGGGGATTTCTTCGGAGCGGTTCTTTCCCTCCTGAATGATTATCCTGCAAACCGGGGCCTAATCGCCAAACACCATTACATTCTCCTGTTGTATTATCGTGGCAATCATTTCATTCATATGACGTGTAAACAATAAATATGTAATTCTTACATCACGTCTCTCCGGTTTGAACTTAAGTATTTTTTATAGCTATGCAGGGCATGCAAGCGAGCAAACACAAACAAGCACAAACAAACAAGTGAAATGAAGAATACAATTGAACAATATAATATTGTGGTGGTTCATCTTATAATTCAGTCTAGAGAATGCACCAGACAGCATCTAAGACCTGCACAAATCTAAATGTTCTAGGGGGAGGCCCCCCAAACCCTTCGTGCGTCATTTCGTCCGCGAGCATTTTTCAGGGCAATCTCTATTGGGCTCAGGGCCATCTGTAAATTAGCTTAGATGGCCCACAGGGCCATCTCCCAAAATCCTTAATGTCATGCACTGCTTACTTTTACCTTATATGTATAATTTAGTTTACAACAATATGCCCATTAGGTTAAATCTTTCAATCCGTATAGATTTTTGAGTACAAACATTCTCATGGATATAATTGGGATATCAAGATGTCACGTGAGGTAAACATATAGTTTAGGTTTGTTCACTTGCTTAACTAAACCAACTGTTTACATGTTTTACTCGGGACGTCCTAAAAATGTTTACTCTTTTAAAAACAACTTAAAAACATTGGGAAAAAAATCGTTATATGTTTTAAGGTTTAAAGAATTTGATTCACAGAAACGTAAGGCTTATCGTGATTAACAGGATACCGACGCCATGTTATACCACCAGCTTCAATAAACAACAGCTGTCAATCATGAAAAACTCAATACAATTCTTGTTAGATTTATGTACTAGAGCTACAGAATATTTTTGTATTACCACCAATGAAGACACTAAACTTCTATTTTAACAAATTAAACGAAAGAAATGAACACAAAAACAAATTTCAAACGACGTCACAACCTCGTTTCTTTTTGCTTTCACTTTCAACCTGACTTACATAAAGGTCTCAAAAAACTCTTAACTCACCGCAGTTTGCCGTCAGTCCTGTTCCCAAAAGGACAAATACTGCGAAGAAATACATGTTCGCGTCGAACTAGGCACTCTTCGTTTCTAAAAGTCAAGTTGTATCCGAGTGAAAAACGACCCGTAGGCAGACTGCTGCTCACTGCTCGCTCCCTGCTGCTGCTTCCTGCTTCTTCTGTCGCACTCTGCTCATGGTGCATTCATGGGCTGTCCGTAAACACTTCATTGGTATAGGCTACACGGTTAAATGACGTATCGCTACATTTACAGACATTCATAGTTCTTGTAGTTCCTAATATAGAAACCATAAATCGCCTATTTTTTATATAAAATCGGGAGTACATCATTTTGATAGCTACTAATAAGCAGTGGTGTAAATTAACTAAGTCGATTTACTCAAGTACTTAGGTAATTTTTTGAGGGACTTGTATTTGAGTAATTCCATTTTATGCTACTGTGTAATTCTACTCCACTACAATTCAGAGGTAAATGATGTACTTTTACTCCACTACATTTATTTAATACCTTTACTTACTTTGCAGATTTTGATTAATGATGTGAAATATAATATACACAAGACACCTGGAGTAAATTCACAAGCTGCCCTGCAGCATACAAAGTCATTAAAACTAGCTGCACCTTTACCATGTTTTGATGATAACACTTTAATGCATCAAAGTAACAAAGTAGGCTACATTTACTTTTAGCTACTTTAGTCAAATGGAAGTAGCCTACTTGTTCTTTACTTTTTACTGCACTACATTTATTTAAGAGCGTATTCATTATTTAGTTTGTTAGTCTTATAAGATTTTATAAACAAACGTGATTTTCACAGAGTAAACTATAAGCAGTGGTGTAGTGGTCGTTGGACGCGGGGGATCGCCGTCCCCCCACTTATTTGGAGCCACCACTTTTTTGAAGCATGATGTTTTTTAAATAGTCTAATAAATAAAAAATCATTGCCAGTGTTATCAGTTGCAAGTGTGTATTTGTTGTAATAATGACGAAAACATAATACATTAGTAATTATAATAAAAACGTAGCTCAAGTATTTATGCAACTTGATTTGAACCATAAGTGCATTGTACTGTAATATGCCTAGTTATAATTACAACAACAAAGTTGCTGTTAATACAATAGACTGTATAGTAAAGTAGCCAGTATTACAAATGAGTACTGTTATATTTTATATTTGAAGTATACTGTTTCAAATACTTATGTAGTAGGCCTATGTCATGTTTCTGTATAGCCTACTACAACAGTAACAACAATGGGACATTAGTGAAGTCACCTATTGTAAAATAGGTCAGGGAGTTACTTTCTGTCTTCTAATATACATTGTTAAAGATAAGGCTACTAATGAATGTACTAAGCTAAACCAGAAAAAGCTAACTGCTGTAACCATTGACCAGAGTTGGGTAATGGGTAAATAGTAATAATATTACCTATGTCGGCAACGGAGTAGTGTAACGCGTTACTTTTATAATTCAGTAATCACACTACAATTACTAACATTGCCCCGCCACGCGTTACTTCGTTACTTTTATAAAATAATCACACTCACTGACAGACTAGAGGGGTTTCCGCCGCAGGTTTATATACATGTAGGCCTATGTAATCTGCGCGATTTGCGAGACCACATCTCCAAGTGCAATGCTGCATAAACATGGCTGAGTCTTTTCATCTGTAAACTCCCTCAACGGGGCCGCTCGCTCTCTTTTGTTGATCGCCCTCTCACGGGTGAACAGTTCAATGTCCCGCTTCATTATAGGAATTCTGCCATGTCTCTACCACTTTAGTTTGACCATCTCTGTTACTAAATTATGGAATACTAAATAAGTAATTAGGATAATGCGTCTTGAACTGGTTTCATTCATTAGTGTCTTGACGTTTCACAGACTGTTAGCTTGTTGTGTGGCTGGTAGCCTATTTTAGAGCATATAAAAAGAAAGACATGTGTTATGTCTTCCTTAATGCAATAGTAATTGGGGGTGCAAGTGGAGTCTTGCAGAGGCAAAACTGTGGCGCGCTTACACTGTAGGTGCGCCGCAGTCTGCTGTGGTGTTCTGCGTGAATCATCCAATGAAATAATTCGAAACAAGTTACTAGGCAGATTATATCAAATAAGGTTGTGAGGTTTGTCAGAGAGTAACCAAACGTACGCTTATTAGGTCTACTAATACCTCACAGTGAAATATAATTTTTTGAGTTTTGATTTAAATAAAGTGAATGTGGTCTGGTCTCTGATTGGAGGTGGGATTGAGTTCCATTGCTGAGCAGCTTTAACAGAAAATGAAGACTGACTGAAATAACTTTTTCTGAGTGGAATAATGCAATCTCCTCTCGCTGCACCTCTTGTTACCCTAGTTGCAGTTGTGCGTATGTTAATAAACTGTCTAAGAGGAGGTGAGGTCAGGCCGTTGACAATCTTGTAAAAAAAGGCAAGCATTTGCATGTTTAATGAGGTTTTCCCAATTTAGCAAGTTGTATTTTTGGAGTATTGGGCAGTGATGCGAAAAAACAGATTTTATGTCCAGTATTTTGAGTGTTTGTTTGTACAATGACTCCAGTGGTTTTAATGTTGTTGTACTGGCATGTGACCAGGTAGTTAAACAGTAGGTGATGTGTGAGAGAACCATAGAGTGTGTGTGTACATCAGAGATGCCTCAATTGACATGTAATCTCTGGTTAACCTAAAATTCGACAGACTGAATTTGACCCCATTACATAATTTTTTTAACCTGAGCCTTGAAATTGAGTGTTGAATCAATCATGACTCCGAGGTACTTGTATTATGACACGCACCACCTGTAGCCTCTCCCCTGACACAAAAACATCTGGCGCAACACAAGAGGACTTTGTTTTGGTGAAGAAGATGCATACTGTTTTTACAAATATTTAGTTGCAAACAGCAGTGTTCCAACCAAGTTGTTACATGAACCATGATGTTTGTCAGTTCATTAGCCACTTGTGTCATATTGCTTCCATGTGCATATCTGCATACATTTGGATGTTTGTGTCAGGACATACAGATGGTAAATCCGGTTTACAGAATAACCAGGAAATACACATTTCGATCGCTTCTTCTGTTGTTTACATTTATCTTTTGGTATATTTGGCTCCATAGGAACACTTTGATGCACATTCAGTACCAGTGTGTGAGGTTGTGGTTGCGATGCCGATATCCGGACGCGTACAGCGAGGACTACAAAATGACAATGAGGTGACTGGGGATGTCTGTTCAAAACATTGCTAACGTGAATAAATCATTTCAAATATGTATTTGTCTCCAACTTTCATTTGTACGTCGTTGTTAATGTGATGTTTAGTAGCTTTGATAGCTGTCCATACCTCCAGACAGCCTAAAAGTAAGACACAAGTTGTTTACTCACAGCCCGAATGCAGCATCGAGATCCGTGGCCAGCTGTGATCCTCTCCGATTAACTTGTGACAGGACTTCTGTAGCTATTCTCCAGCGAGCAAGGTTTTTATTAAATACCTCCATCCCTCTCATCACAACAAGACTCTACACTGTGCAGAAAAAAAACAACATAAATGAAAATAACCTTGCTGGATAGCTTAGAATGAAACAAACAAACTATCTTCCATGGCTGATAGCCGTTATTGATGTCACAGTAACGGCTAAACGACAAGTCCAGCGGGGCACAAGTTGAATCCATATTATGGAATTGTTATTTTAGATATATATGTATGCTATATATATTTATTTCTATCCTACATTGTCTAGGCTTATAAACCGGCGGAAGTGTCACAACTTTCTTGTTTTGTGATTATAGAGATAGATAGATAGCGAGACAGAGAGGCTACTGTAGAGATAGAGATAGACAGACATAGAGAAAGATCGGCTGTGCGTAAGTGAGTATTGAATGTGATAGAGTGTTTGTCCGTGTGTGTGTGTGTGCGTGTGTGTGTGTGTGGTCTAGCATTACTGTACTTGTGGGGACCTAAATCTGTTTACATAGTCACGTGGACTGGCTTCCCTTATGGGGACACATTGGAGGTCCCCATGAGGGGAATCATTAATTTTAGGGTGAAGACTTGGTTAGGTTTAGGGTTAGGGTAAGGGTAAGGCATGTGTTGGTTGTGGTTAAGGTTAGGATAAGTCTCCAGGAAATGCATGTAAGTCAATGTAATGTCCCCTGAAGTGATGTATACATGGTGTGTGTGTGTGTGTGTGTGTGTGTGTGTGTGTGTGTGTGTGTGTGTGTGTGTGTGTGTGTGTGTGTGTGTGTGTGTGTGTGGTTAAAACACATCAGCCTGCAGTCACTCTTTAGCCTTTCTAATGATTCTGAAGGTAAACACAGCGAAGGCGGTGCGTGAAAGGCGGTGCGTGAAAGGCACGGCGCGCTCGTCTTCTCAGAGGCTGAGTTAACCCTCCCGCAGCAGATACCGTGAGTGTCACAGACATGAATTCATAGATCAAGGCAGACTGGTGCACACACTCTCCTGTTTTGCCGATCCAGTGCTTAAACAAATATAGCTCTACACCCCTGGCCGAAATGTCCTTAAAATTAAGTCCGAGTTCGACATTTTAATTCATGTCCTGCCAACACTGGCAGGACAGAAGGCGACACGCCCGTTCTAAGCCGTGTCCCTCACTCCTCACATCCCAAGCTGCATCCCCAAAAAGTGTATTATGTTACATCGTTTCAGATGTTATGTTTCAGTTGTGCTCTTGATAAGCCATTAAAACAGTAAAAACACGTTCAGTTTCCTTTTGCTTTTTGTGTCTCCTGTTCACCAAAACATACCCATCTGTGATGGAAAAAGAAAGTAATCTAAAAGTAACCTAAAAGTAATCTGAATACGGATTACTTTCAGAGCCATGTATTCAGTAACTGATTACATTTACAAAGTAACCCTCCCAACCCTGTGTATATGTATGTATATATATATATACATATATAAATAACAATTTCATTATATGGATTCAACTTGTGCCCCGCTGGACTTGTCTGTGGTTTAGCCATTACTGTGACATCAATAACGGCTATCAGCCATGGAAGATAGTTTGTTTGTTTCATTCTAAGCTATCCAGCAAGATTATTTTTCTTTTATGTTTTTTGTGTGTGCACAGTGTAGAGTCTTATTGTGATGAGAGGGATGGAGGTATTTAATAAAAACCTTGCTCGCTGGAGAATAGCTACAGAAGTCCTGTCACAAGTTAATCGGAAAGGATCACAGCTGGCCACGGATCTCGATGCTGCATTCGGGCTGTGAGTAAATAACTTGTGTCTTACTTTTAGGCTGTCTGGTGGTATGGACAGCTATCAAAGCTACTAAACATCACATTAACAACGATGTACAAATGAAAGTCGGAGACAAATACATATTTGAAATGATTTATTCACGTTAGCAATGTTTTGAACAGACATCCCCAGTCACCTCATTGTCATTTTGTAGTCGACGCTGTACGCGTCCGGATATCGGCATCGCAACCACAACCTCACACACTGGTACTGAATGTGCATCAAAGTGTTCCTATGGAGCCAAATATACCAAAAGATAAATGTAAACAACAGAAGAAGCGATCGAAATGTGTATTTCCTGGTTATTCGACAATGGCTCCTCAAAGTACACGCCCCATTCCTACCGTTATAGAACGTCACGAGTTCCCCGGTGTAACCAGTTAAACGGCAACAACTGCACCTGCCGGTGTTTCGGATTAACTGGTTCCCTCGTTAACTGGTTTCCCGATCAACTGGGGTGATTTTCGATCGCTTCTTCTGTCGTTTACATACATCTTTTGGTATATTTGGCTCGGTAGGAATACTTTGATGCACATTCAGTACCAGTGTGTGAGGTTGTGGTTACGATGGAGATATCCGGACGCGAACAGCGGCTACAAAAAGAAAAACGAGTTGACTGGGGATGTGTGTTCAACACATTGCGAGCTCCAATAAATAATTTAAACCATCTATTGTTGCCAGACTTATTACTGAATGTCGTTCTTAATGTGATACTAAGTCCATCTGAGACCTGTGTAGACCTTCACAGGGGCGGTTCTAGGGCCCCCCCCCCCTAACAATGAACTTTTTTTTTTCTTTTCTTTTTTAAATGTATATTTTCTGGTACTCGGTTTGCCAAAAACCGCAGGATTTTGTTGCTGTAATGTGAGATTGTGCAGACACCCTTTTGTAAAGTAGAGATGTAACTGTTCATTGCTTTTATTTTTATATAAATATGGTGTTAGTGCAAACATTGTACTATAACTTAAGCTGAAGCTAACAGTAATAACTATAAGATATATCTGAAATAAATAAGTGTACTGAAACAAATACCAATAACTGTATTGCATTGTTTTCCTAATGCGCAATTACTTCATACTGTCTAGTTCTCTTTTTCGTCCTGCATTTATTGTGCCCCCCTCAGAAAATAACTGGCCACCCAGTGGACCCCCAGTCAAATTGGTCTAGAACCGCCACTGCACCTTCAGACAGCCTCCAAGTGAAGCACACGTTGTTTACTCACAGTTTGAAAGCAGCGTGGAGAAGTCTTCAGCTGTGAACTGTAAACTGTGATCCTCTCAGGTAAACATCCGCCCAGGGAAAAATGGGATCCGCCCAGGTTAAACTGTGTTACGACTTATGTGGCTATCTACCAGCAATCATGTTTAATATGAAAGAATACACACACATGTATCCCTTATAAAAACAGTATTCTGCAGCACTCATCCAGATAAGATGTGACTGTTAACTCGTTTTGCAAAGATAGCAGCAGAAATGTCATTGCTGCATGTGCAGGTAGACTTTAAAATGCTGATGGGTCATTAATGTTGGTCTCGGTAAACAATATTAGCAATCCTCTATTCAAACATAATATTCAGTGTGCATCAACATGAAAATAACAAAAAAGTTCATGCAGGACTCACATCCGAGTCCCAACAGCAAAAATCACGCAAGTCCTGCGCGTTATGAGTGCGCCACGGATCAACATGGCACCTTATGGAGAATCATAAATTAAATAAGTGTGTTCAAAACACTCACGTCAATTACATTACATGACATTCCATTTACCTGACGCTTTTGGTTTGGATCCCAACAGGACAGAAAAAGGCTATATTCCTTGTGTGTATGCCAAATAAAGCTGATACTGAATCATTACTATCATTGTTGTTGTCTTTCCTTCTGTCACACTAATGAGTAAGTCTATCTACTATACAGAAGCAACACATCCTCACTCCCAGGTCGGCCTATGTTGACGTTATGTCAAGTCCCCTGTCGGCTTTTTCCAACGCAAGGGGGGGGGGCCTTAGCGTCCCTTTTCAACGCAAGGGGGGGCCCTTAGCGTCCATTTTCAGCTTTCCGGGATGTCCATATGCTTCTATGGACGCTCATGGAAGCACGGCGTTCGTTTGTGTCGGCTGCCCTTAAAGGCAATGTGAGCGTCCATTCTCATTGGATAACGGAGAATTGTACACCCGGAAGTAAGTATTCCCCTTACTGTCGATTGATTTTACAGTGATATCTGCACTACTCATCGACTAAAAAACACCAGATTATCCTTGTTAATTACACAACATTGATTGGTTTATATTGTGTGCAATGCTTTTGTATTTTTCCCCTTCGATTCGGAGAAACAAATGTTTTTTCGGAGTAAAGGATGGCAGAAGACACTACACTACCCAGAATCCCCAGCTATCGTTTGGACTACACCATCTGTTTGACAAACCCTGTGATAGTCCTCAAGCTCTGTGATTGGAGAGTGTGCTCCGAGGGTTACGCCGAGCCTTGAACAGCACTTGAAATGGGATGGAACCATGCACGGCAGATTGTCCAAAACTGGATTTGAACGGGTCCACCGCGTCCCCCCTCCCCCACCCTGTCCCCCCTCCCCCACCCTGTCCCCAGAACTACAAATGCTGGCTATTCTGTTTCGCAACATGTTCTGTATCTATGGCACGTCTCTACTGGGAGTTGTAGTTTTAAAAGACGTTTTCGTATTTCCCATAATAAGAAGTTGCCAGTATTAAACTGTGTACATCCCTGGAGGTTTAGGGGATAGGAAACACTCACATTTAAAACATATAATTAATAAATGGGTGAAAATTGCTTGTGCCCATAATGGGCAGCATTAATATATATATACACACATGCCAGCTAAGGTCAGAAGAGCTTTATTTAACAGCTGGTCTTATGTTTGTGACCCCTGTTGTTAATTGATAACATTACATTACATTACATTAATTGATAAGCCTGAAACATGCACTTGTTAAGGTTCAGAGGCACATTTTGCAAATATGGCAGTATAGCCATCGATCAGCTTAAGATAAGATATACTTTATTGATCTCAAGTTGGAACATTTGCGTTACATCAGCATGTGTAACAGTTAAATATGCAGTGGTGTTTATTTGTAAATCATTTAGTATAATCACACAAATTCTGTGTTTTATATTCAACAATTCTGTGTTCTTTATTTATTGATTGTTCAATACCTGACAAGGTCGGAGATGAAATATCTACATACATCTTATAAGAGTATAATACATTATGTATAATATCAGTTAAAATAAGTGCTTCAACATAGTTAACATTGCTGGAGGTACGCACAAATATTGATAGATGTCTTGTAATGCACTATTGAGGAACCTGCGACCCAAGTTTTTCATTCAATGCATAACTACACCATAGTTGTGTAGGCCTATATGATATGTCAATAAACCTTAGAAAATCTTGAAATCTTGAAAGGGATGTGCAAAATAGTCATTATATACAGTCTTTAATTAACTATTAGTAGAGAATAACGAGTAATTAATATACTATATAGGGATCCTATTAATATCTAATAATAAAAATAATGAAATTCAATAACATGCTTTAACCACTAGGTGTCCCTTTATATCAGGTGTGCACCTTTATGGTGTAAATACAGCCTATCTACCAATTGGATCAAATATAAAAGTCAGCCGAATTAGTGTTGATACTGCAAGGAGACGTATTGTGTGAAAAGAAATGTAAGATGTTGTTTAATGGCTGATATATTTATGATCCACGTCACGTTTTCAGTTCCTCATGTTTGTCTAGAAGTCTTCTCATCAGGGCTATATAAATACAGAACTACGGCAGATATGTAATATTTAATGCAGCCGAACCGTGTATTACAATGCCGTTATGTGATGACTTCCAAAGAGAAAAGCAAGCACACTCGGAATAAAGTATTATTGTATTTTTTTTTAAATGTTTTCGGTCTGTTTCCGGTATTTGTTAATGACGATGTGCTGTGAGATGTGAGACTGGAATTGCACAGGGGAAAATAACGTAGGCTATCTTTAGATGCGGATTTTGTTAAACTAATATGTTTGCGCTGTGGACCAACACTATACCTTGACGGGGAAGGGGGTAGCAATAAAGATAACACCATTAAACAGTTACACAACATAACAGAAATAATATCGATAGCAGCGTCCCTAGCAACCACCTTGGTAACAATGAAAACGTTATGGACGCAATTTCCTGAAGTAATCTTCGTAATAACTAGCAAACTAAAGATCATGTACATCCACTGCACACATAATCTGAAATAACAACTCATATTTCTCGCATCAAATGACATCGAAACGCATTTTAATGGCCAAACTAACTTTAAAATAGGCATTTTCCATCGAGAATAAAACGAAGTTCGGCCATGTTTTTTTTTTTCTTCAGGGAGAAATTTGAAGATCACGTGACGTCAAACAGAGCACATGGTGTAGTCCAAACGATAGCTGGGGATTCTGGGTAGTGTAGTGTCTTCTGCCATCCTTTACTCCGAAAACATATTTGTTTCTCCGAATCGAAGGGGGAAAATACAAAAGCATTGCACACAATTTAAACCAATCAATGTTGTGTAATTAACAAGGATAATCTGGTGTTTTTTAGTCGATGAGTAGTGCAGATATCACTGTAAAATCAATCGACAGTAAGGGGAATACTTACTTCCGGGTGTACAATTCTCCGTTATCCAATGAGAATGGACGCTCACATTGCCTTTAAGGGCAGCCGACACAAACGAATGCCGTGCTTCCATGAGCGTCCATAGAAGCATATGGACATCCCGGAAAGCTGAAAATGGACGCTAAGGCCCCCCCCCTTGCGTTGAAAATGGACGCTAAGGCCCCCCCCTTGCGTTGGAAAAAGCCGACAGGGGACTTGACATAACGTCAACATAGGCCGACCTGGGAGTGAGGATGTGTTGACAGAAGCAAAGCTTGCATTGCATATTAGAACATGAATTTGGCCACTGTTATTATTGTTGCAATATGTACAATTGGCCCTTAGCACACATAGGGGACGTGATGCCTATGCTGTTAAGTATTTTATTTTGGTGAGTCTGTCGCAAGACAGAAAAGACAGCCAGTATTGCTAGAATATAAACCTTTTTTTAATTGCATTCTGTTTCTAGCGCAACAGCTTTGGTCCAGGTTTACATCCTATCAGCTACTGCAGGGGTGGCCAACCCGCGGCTCTCGAGCCGCATGCGGCTCTTTGCCTAGTTTCATGCGGCTCTTCAGTTCATATCGAATTGTATATGTGTGAGTTTGGGGGAGAGACACTGACTCCTGACTAGTGTTGCACGGTGTACCGATACTTGAAAGGTACCGCGATACCCTGCCCTTAAAAATGTTACGATTCCTCCGTTTCATTAGTATCGGTACTTTAAGAATGACGGGGGAAAGTACTCCGGTGAGAAAGCGCCGTTTTAATAAGAGCCGTGTGTGTTCAGCGCTCTGCTTCCACTCCCTGCACTGCAGCCGTGCCTGCAGTCCCGCCCCTCTCAAGCACGCTCTAAGTCCCTCCCCTCTCTCGTGCACACGCTAGCTGCCAGAGCATTAGAGATGGCAAATCCGGATCATTTTATGGACTCGGAGTCTTCTGAGTCAATCATTGAAGAGATCCGGATCATACGAGTCATTTGAGTCATTTGAGTCATATGAGTCAGCATGACCAAGACCGTAGAAATCCTACCGGTGAAACCGAAAAGTTGTTGCATTTAACCAGCATATTAAACTAACGTTACATTAACCTCCGCTACACAGTGTCTTTTGCTTTAATAAAACATGTGTGTGTGTGTGCATTTTAAAAAATAAGTGTTTTGCATTATATGTATATAGTTATTTTAATATGTTCCTGTACTTAAGCTAATTTTGCACAATTGTGTTTTCATTTAATAATAATAATAATAATAATAATAATAATAATAATTGTATAATTACATTTTATATATTCTAACTGTTTTGCAATTTTCTATCATTTGTTTATTTTTGTGTGCCATGTTCAAAATAAACGAGTTTCCAAGTAAGATCCTTATTGGAAATGCAGATATTATTACAGGAGACTGTTGCACAACATGACCATTTTGTTAGAAGTCTACACTGAAACTTAATTTAGAGCCGGAAAAATCGCGGGATCCGTGAATCCAGGTCAATGATCGAGAGAGACCAGTAGCCTACGAGGACTCAGAGCCGTAACTTATAGCAGGCAGCAGATCCAGAGATCCAGCAGACTCGTCCCCATGCACGAATCTACAGCAGACTCAGCCCCTCCTCCGGCTCGCACGGCTCCCGCGAGTCCCACGGCTCCCGCGAGTCCCACGGCTCCCTCGACGAGTCGCAGCAGACTCAGAGATTTGCGGACTCACGGCTCACTCACGGCTCACGGCTCACGGCTCACTCACGGCTCCCGCGAGTCCAACGACTCACGGCTCACTCACGGCTCACGGGACTCTCGCGGGAGCCGGAGGAGGGGCTGAATTTGCTGTTGATTCGTGCATGGCGACGAGTCTGCTGGATCTCTGGATACAACAACGTTGTAATGTGATTGTACACGTTATAAAGAGAGTAAAGAGTGACGCAATTTATAGTTTTAATTGTTACGTCACATCAGGTGTAGGACTCAAAGGACTCGGGTTAATCGAGAGGGAGACTCGTCACGACCGGCTCATTACTAGGATCCGGGTTAATGATCCGGATGAATCATGACTCGCCCATCTCTACAGAGCATGTGAGAAAACGAGAAGCATGGCTGCAAGTGGGAGTGCAACTGTCGCTGCGCCTCGGCTTGTTGACAAAAAAGACGCCAGAAGCGACATTTGGAAGTATTTGAGCTATATCTCTGACAGTGAGGGCAAGCCTACGGACACCACGAGGCCTGTCTGTAAGAAATGTATTAATTTTATTTAATAGGAAATCTTGTCATTTATTTAATTTATTGTTCTCATTGTTTAAAAGTTTGTGTTATGGTTATGGTTCTGGTGTGAAATAAAGCACAATAATTACATTTAAGACTGTTTTTTAAGAAAAGTATCGAAAAATAATCGGAATCGCAATTCTTGACTTGGTATCGAAACCAAAATGTTGGTATCGTGACAACACTAGCTACTCCTGACAGTTAAACCTGATATTTAGTAGGTCTGTACTCTGTTAAGTATTAACGTAATTTGGCCGGTCAAAGTTGTTTGGGCTCGGATAAAATCGCTCCGTTACTTTCGTCCCGTGTTACTTTCGTCCCGGTGTTGTGTCACATTATGCCTCCCCGTCATGAAATGCCCCCCTTGTCACGGGAACGCGCATTTCTAAATGACACGTTTACACCTCTAAATGACACGTTAACACCATAGGTTTACACCTTAAAACGATGTTTAAAACGAAAAGTAAACGTTCAGGGTTTTTATTAATGGTAATTTTCAGACTGAGTTGTTTAGTGGTAGCTCATAGTCTTGATTCTTCTGGTTTAACTTTTCGCTCCGTATTTGAGGTGTCGAAATTCGTTCGTCACTTCCTTTTCAGTTTGTTTTTTTAAATGTTTGTTTTTATCATTATTGTTACGTCCTGTCTGTATAAACGTGCTTTAAAATGTAGGCCTATTGTTTAATTTGACATAGTTATCATCTAATAATCAAAATATGTTTACCAATGTTACATAGTCTTTGTCAGCATATATGCTATGCGTACAAAATAAAAGTGTGACATTCATGAAACTTGCTCCATTTATTGGTACCAGTCCTAGAACCATACCCTGAAAAATGCTTGAGGGTGGGATTCATAGAAACCTCTTTTGGGGGGCATTTTATGACAGGCCTGGCCATCACAATATGCCCCCCCTTGCTATCTTACAAAATTAAAGTGTGATATTCATGAAACTTGCTCCATTTATTGGTACCAGTCCTAGAACCATACCCTGAAAAATGCTTGAGGGTGGGATTCATAGAAACCTCTTTTGGTGGGGGGGGCATTATATGACAGGCCTGGCCATCACAATATGCCCCCCCTTGCTATCTTACAAAATAAAAGTGTGACATTCATGAAACTTGCTCAATTTATTGGTACCAGTCCTAGAACCATACCCTGAAAAATGCTTGAGGGTGGGATTCATAGAAACCTCTTTTGGGGGGCCTGGTTTATCATCCGAGTCAGAAATAAAACCAATATGGAGTGAGTGCTAGTCCTGCAATTGTCCAATACATTTACATACACACAGTAATTAATAATACATGCTGAATGAAATAAAAAAATAAAGTGACATATTATCCATACTAAAATTGTGTACATTATCCAATTGGGGTTGTTTGCGTGGTGCAGACACGTGAATGTAACAAAGTTAGTGACTCCACCACGCAATGCGGTGTTAAGGAGTCGTGGTGGAGTCATGCATTCTGGTGAGATCAGGTTGACATTATCACACATAAAATAAACATTTATTTTGAAGATTTATTAGATTTTTATAGGCAAAGTTTAATATAAGAAACCTTGCAGTCTCCCTGTAGCGGCCAAAATCATATAGAAATACAACAGATAATTAACTTAAAATAATACAGCCGCTGAGGCACTAGTTAGCTGATCTTACGCAGGGCAATGATCATCCAAATCCAGACAAGAACCTCCATTTGTGCATTTTATTCCATTAACAAAGTACAATGAACAGGTTTCCTATATATCTCTTTCTTAAGCCTTTCCTATGGCTTTCCTTTGTGTGGCTTGAAACACCCTGCTAAAAAACCGTTTGCCTACTAGTGCTCTGGCTCCCACCACCCACCTGTCTCCAATATATACAATTACACCAGGTGCTCTAATCACCCAGTGCCCAAAACATGCCTTCAAAAATAAAAGCATATAAACTACTTATGAGACTAACTAAGAATACATTTACAATAAACACTATAAACAGCAAGAAAATAAATGTTAAACTATTAAATAATATTAAGAGATATATAGCTACAAAACACTGGTAATTGCTCCTGTGGGGATTGTCCTGAATGTATGTAAGTCATTTTTCAGGGTATGGTTCTAGAACTGGTACCAATAAATGGGGCAAGTTTCATGAATGTCACACTTTTATTTTGTAAGATAGCAAGGGGGGGCATATTGTGATGGCCAGGCCTGTCATATAATGCCCCCCCCACCAAAAGAGGTTTCTATGAATCCCACCCTCAAGCATTTTTAAGGGTATGGTTCTAGGACTGGTACCAATACATTGAGCAAGTTTCATGAATGTGACACTTTTATTTTGTAAGATAGCAAGGGGGGGTATATTGTGATGGCCAGGTCTGTCATATAATGCCCCCCCCACCAAAAGAGGTTTCTATGAATCCCACCCTCAAGCATTTTTCAGGGTATGGTTCTAGGACTGGTACCAATAAATGGAGCAAGTTTCATGAATGTCACACTTTAATTTTGTAAGATAGCAAGGGGGGGCATATTGTGATGGCCAGGCCTGTCATATAATGCCCCCCCCCACCAAAAGAGGTTTCTATGAATCCCACCCTCAAGCATTTTTCAGGGTATGGTTCTAGGACTGGTACCAATAAATTGAGCAAGTTTCATGAATGTCACACTTTTATTTTGTAAGATAGCAAGGGGGGGCATATTGTGATGGCCAGGCCTGTCATATAATGCCCCCCCCACCAAAAGAGGTTTCTATGAATCCCACCCTCAAGCATTTTTCAGGGTATGGTTCTAGGACTGGTACCAATAAATGGAGCAAGTTTCATGAATGTCACACTTTAATTTTGTAAGATAGCAAGGGGGGGCATATTGTGATGGCCAGGCCTGTCATAAAATGCCCCCCCCCCCCCCCCCACCAAAAGAGGTTTCTATGAATCCCACCCTCAAGCATTTTTCAGGGTATGGTTCTAGGACTGGTACCAATAAATGGAGCAAGTTTCATGAATGTCACACTTTTATTTTGTACGCATAGCATATATGCTGACAAAGACTATGTAACATTTGTAAACATATTTTGATTATTAGATGACAACTATGTAAAATTAAACAATACATTTTAAAGCACGTTTATACAGACAGGACGTAACAATAATGATAAAAACAAACATTTAAAAAAAAAAACTGAAAAGGAAGTAAGTGACGAACGAATTTCGACACCTCAAATACGGAGCGAAAAGTTAAACCAGAAGAATCAAGACTATGAGCTACCACTAAACAACTCAGTCTGAAAATTACCATTAATAAAAGCCCTGAACGTTTACTTTTCGTTTTAAACATCGTTTTAAGGTGTAAACCTATGGTGTTAACGTGTCATTTAGAGGTGTAAACGTGTCATTTAGAAATGCGCGTTCCCGTGACAAGGGGGGCATTTCATGACGGGGAGGCATAATGTGACACAACACCGGCTCCCGGTGTGTATGTGTGGTGTCAGGTGTCAGTATGAGAGGATGACAGCAAGTCTAATTTTGATGTGGCCCAAGAGCCAATCACAATAATACCTGCGATGCAGTGAACCAATCACCTTTGAGGGGGGGAAACCTATCGTTGATTAAACACTATCCAGTGTTTCCCCTACCATTGTTTTGGAGGGGCGCTGCGCCCCGCCAACGGAGCCCCGCGCCCCCCCCTGAAATTCAAGGTGTTTAAAAAATATATATAATTTTTTTATTTTTTATTTAAATATATATAGCACCAAATTGCAAATAATCTATAACTACTGTCACTTTTCACATTGAACATGTGCTCTTTTATTAAATAAACTAAACGCTTTCATTTTAAGTTGTGAATTTAGTGTTTTTGACCCTAAGAAACACTGATGCATTAATCAATAACAATAATCCACAGCTCCTCTCTCTGCTCCAGAGGATTTAAAAAATATATATCCCAATGCCACAAAAATGCATCAGTGACGTGGTTGAAATCTTGTCTCCAGAAAACAAAAAAACGGAAACAAGCGGTATCAGTGCCTGTGTGTTTGATGTGGCTCTTTGCAGTAACATAGAACAAATGTGGCTCTTAACCTCTGACTGGTTGGCCACCCCTGAGCTACTGCATTAGCAGACATAGCAACAGGAAATGGGGGGCCTATTTAAAAAGTTAGTGTTTAAAATGTCTATATTGTGAGGCTAAATATTATATTATAGCATAATGTTGCATGGCAAATGTAACGGCACACATGGCCTGATTTGCATATTGGAACTTTATGTGTGCACTGGAACACATTTATATGTACAATTAACAGTTATCACAACATAATGTGGGCTCGCAGGCTGATAAACTAGGATATCTGATCTCGGTGGGTCTTAATGAGGCTTGATACAGACCTCAGTCAGTATACTATTTCTAAGCAAATGCCTACTATAATATGTATATTACAAGTGTAGATACATTCGCTCACATTATAAATGATGGTCGGGTTGCATCTTTCTGGAACTTTTTAACAAGGTTCATCCAAGACATTAAAGTGTGGTGGTGTAATACTTTGTGTAGATCCGTGGTGCACTCATAACGCGCAGGGCCCGAGTGATTTTTGCTGTTGGGACTCGGGTTTGAGTCCTGCATTAACTTTTTTGTTATTTTCATGTCGATGGACACTGAATATTATGTTTGAATAGAGGATTCCTAATATCGTTTGCCGAGACCAACATTAACCCTCTGGAGTCCAGGTGCGCATAATTTTACGTAATTAATCATATATTTTCGATTATAAGGAGTAGAAATATGATTCAGATATCCGCGGAATCGCTGGAAGAGTAGCTTTCCAGTGGTATCTCCTGTGAGACTGTAACCAGGGCACAGCAGCCAATATGGCCGCTCAAAGCAGCTTGACTTTACACTGTGTGGGATTGGTGGATTCGTGTGTCCGTCAAGGAAATCTCGGCCGGCAGCCATCATGGTCTGAAATGACCAATGGACATCGAGAAATCACTAAGGAGGACCTACCCACCAAGTAAACAGAACATAAACCACGTGTCTCCCATCAGTTTACGTCTGTACGGAAGAGGATTAGGGCCACATACATTTTTTTTTGAGGATTTGAAAAAAAAATGTTTTTTTTTTGTTTTGAGAAAAAAGTCAGAATTCTGACTTTAATCTCAGAATTCTGACGTTTTTCTCCCAAAAAAAATATTTTTTTTTGTTCTGAGGAAAAAGTCAGAATTCTGAGATTAAAGTCAGAATTCTGAGAAAAAAGTCAGAATTCTGAGATTAAAGTCAGAATTCTGAGATTAAAGTCAGAATTCTGACTTTTTTCTCAGAACAAAAAAAAAACATTTTTTTTTCAAATCCTCAAAAAAAAGGTATGTGGCCCTAATCCTCTTCCGTACGTCTGTGAGGAGAAAGAGAGAGACAGAGAAAATGGCTAAAAAAAACTTTACCGTTGCCGACTTCGCTAGAGATTTTTTTCGCCAGCAGCAGTGAAGATAGAGCCTCAGAACCTGAAGTCTTCGACTCTTCTGAAGAAGAAGAATACAAAGACAACAACAAGGATCCATTTGGACATGAGTAAGTGTAAATATTACAGTAATAGTGTACTGGCAATGTGTGGGGAATACCGCAAAAATGAACAATAGGTTTATTGATATATATTTTTTATCGATAGTCATGAACTTTTTATTGGACAAAATAGACTCTCCATTAGCAAACGTTTACTCTGTGTTAACGTTATTTTGGTGTGTAAAAGTGAGATTACATACGTAGATGATTAAATTAATCATTTATTCGTCCCACAACGGAGACATTTACAGTGACATGTTTTTGCCATCGATTATTTTATCATACTGTTCTGTACAGATGAGACTTTGTCATAGATTTATTTATATGTGTGCCTGTTATTATTTTACCGTCCTGTACAGATGAGACTTTGTAATCAGATGTAGCCTATGTATATGTGTGTCTGTGATTTTATACTGAATGTAAAGTAACTGGAAATACCTGTGTGTGTGTGTGTGTGAGAGATTGAGAGAGACTCCTTCTCCAACCTCCCAAACTTTCTTTTTATGTGTGCATTGTTATTTGTGCTTGAGCAACATTTTACTTGAACTTTATTTCAATGAAATTAGTTGTAATTATTGTCCTACATTTTAATTTGTTTTACAGAGAGGTTTCACAGCTGCCTGGGCCTAGTGGCCCACAGGCGGCGTTTATCCAGCAGCCAGAACATCCATCTGTGCCGGCCCCCAGGTCAAGATCTACCGTGGCTCAAGGGCCTTCACTAGAGCCATCACCACCAAGGACCAGCAGACCAGCATCACTACAGCTGCCTCCACCTCCATCTGCGGCTGCCACCAGGTCAAGATACACCTCAGCACAAAGGCTCCACCACAGCCATCACCTTCAACCCAGCCAGCAAGGAGGTCTTGTGGAGGTCTCGTATAGCACTTGTACACCCCACCTACACAGCAGCCCATGCACCATCACCCCCATCTTCACAGCAGCCAGACTCACTGTCTTGGAAGACAGACAAAGACTTTGACACTGTCTTGACATTTATAATGAATAGTTGGTTGAAAGTTCTGATGTTCAATATTGTAAATAGTTAGATTTTCCAGTTTCTTATATTTATATAAATAGTTGGTTGAAAAAAACATATTTATAATTAGGGATGCACGATATTGGTTTTTTGAAACCGATACCGATACCGATACCGATAACTTCCTGCTTCTCAAGACCGATACCGATACCGATAACCGATAATAATATATATATATATATATATATATATATATATATATATATATTAAATGTACCTGTAGTTTTTGCACACCTGGTGGTAAAAAAAAAGACTAGTAGTGAGCAAATGACATGACATCATGACTATGATGAAGTTAGAGATCGTTAGCCCTGGGGTCGTCTCTGGCAAACTTCTTGCCTTTTTCAAAAGCCTCGTCGATAGGTAAAAGCCCCGGTGCCTTTGCAGCTGGCTTTGGATTCGCCGCTAGTTTAGCAGCGCAGGCGTCTTCGTACGCTTTTAACACACCATCGTAGCGATGGCGATGTTTCAGGTGACTAATCAGGTTGGAAGTATTATAGCTCGTTGCCTTTTTCCCTCCTCGTGGAACTTCGGCATTGCATTGTTAATACAAATAGCAAGCAAACTATCTAACTCTGAAACTTTGAAATAGTCCCATACTACCGACGACATGTTTGTTTACTGTCCTGGCTTCACGGCCGCACAGCATTTACGTCACAGCCAGGCATGAGTTAGGGAGCGCTGGATTTGTGAAAAACTCCCCTCTTCCCTAAACCACTAATACCACAGTACTGGCAAAACGGGAGGAGCCGAGTGAAAAACAAGCGTCCCTCATCCCAATCCACCCACACCGCAGTATTTCTTTCTTTTTTTTTACCCAAAAAATATATTGTATATTATCGGGGCTATTAATACTTTTATCGGGTTTATCGGGATGACGTCATAATTCCTAATATCGGACCGATAATTATCGGCCGATAATTATCGTGCACCACTATTTATAATAAATTGTTGGTTGAAAAAAAAGGTTGAATGCTCAATTTGTACACATCACATGAACCTTGGTATGTAATATGAAGTCATTATTCAGTCCTAATGTATCTCAGTCCCTGCTGTGGTGAAAGTAGAGTGATAAACACCTATTTTACTCAAAATTCGAATTTAATTGTTTTCATTTTAGACATGAATAACACATTTATATACAGTGTAATTCAAATATTTCACTGCTTTTGTGATCCTAAGACTTTGGTAACCAAATCTAAAACACCAAAACAATTCGATCACATGAGTAAATTTGTGTTTTCACAAAAGTTTTGAAGATATTCCAAAAATCGGATGTCAAATTTTAAGCTTTTGAGCTACTTATCTCATCAAACAGTGCTCTAATGTGAGTCATTTGCATATATAGAAATACCAGAGATTGTCCTGAACATTTTGATATGTAACACATGGGGTGCCATGTTAGAAGAAATACATTTAAAAGGTGATTTAAGAAAACATCTAAAAATCGAGAAAATACCCTTAGACTCCAGAGGGTTTTAATGACCCATCAGCATTTTAAAGTCTAAATATCCCTGCACATGCAGCAATGACATTTCTGCTGCTATCTTTGCAAAACGAGTTAACAGTCACATCTCATCTGGATGAGTGCTGCAGAATACTGTTTTTATAAGGGATACATGTGTGTGTAGTCTTTTATATTAAACATGATCGCTGGTAGATAGCCACAGAAGTCGTAACACAGTTTAACCTGGGCGGATCCCATTTTTCCCTGGGCGGATGTTTACCTGAGGGGATCACAGTTTACAGTTCACAGCTGAAGACTTCTACACGCTGCTTTCAAACTCTGAGTAAACAACGTGTGCTTCACTTGGAGGCTGTCTGAAGGTGTACACTCAGATGGACTTGGTATCACATTAAGAATGATATTCAGTAATAAGTCTGGCAACAATAGCTAGTTTAAATGATTTATTGGAGCTCGCAATGTTTTGAACAGACATCCCCAGTCAACTCGTTTTTCTTTTTGTAGTCCCCGCTGTTAGCGTCCGGATATCTCCATCGTAACCACAACCTCACACACTGGTACTGAATGTGCATCAAAGTATTCCTACCGAGCCAAATATACCAAAAGATTTATGTAAACGACAGAAGAAGCGATCAAAAATCACCCCAGTTGATCAGGAAACCAGTTGATCGGGAAACCAGTTAACGAGGGAACCAGTTAATCCGGAACACCGGTGTTGCAGTATAAGTTGAGTCATGACAACTGGCGACATTCTATTATTTTCGTCATAGGAATCCGGGGCGTGTACATTGAGGACCCATTGTTGATTTACCAGGAAATAAACATCGTTTGTCGTTTACGTTAATCTTTTGCTATATCTGCCTTCTAAAGCGTGTTATAGCAGAAAGTTTAATACAGCGTATTTCTGGTATATTCATTTTAATGTCACCTGATATATAGGATGTGTGTTAAACTTGAATGGACGAGTCAATTTTTTCCTCTTAAATATAGAGAGGTTTTTTATATTATATATTCCTGAAATGATGTCCCATTTAAGTAGAAGTAGATTTGCGCAAATGGTCTTTTCTTCCACTTTTGTGTTATAATCAAAAGGTGTTTTTTTGGCTATTTGTGAGTAGGTAAGGTACAGTACAACCTGTGATTTCTGCCTTGAGTAAAATGATTACCGGTTGATAAGTATTTTTCATAAAGTCATTAGAATAGGCCCATGAGTCTCTTTGCTAATTATCAATGGTCTTTGCAATTAACAGCAGATGTACCCATGTTAAGTGAATTGGTAAGAGGTCAGAGGAACTCCAAGAGAGGTCTTTCTCAGATATAATACAGTTAAAGTCTTGTTGGTTAGTGGTTCATATCCAGCATGCATTAGCTAAGAAACGATAAAGATGTTGGTGTGTAAGCTGCATAGGGAAAATGTATGTGCGTTAATGTGCAGACGTTAGTTAATTGGATCATTCATATCCTGCAAGACTCCTAGAGAGGCCATGAGACGATTGAGTCACACAGTTAGAGGGACAATGGTCGTTCTGAATTATCAATAGATGTATTCATGTTAAGTGAGTTGACTTCGAGGTTAGAGGAAGTTCAGAGAAGCCCTTAGGGTATAAGAACAGTTAACCTTTGTTAGTTAACTAATCCTAAGGATGTCATGAGACGCAGAGAGAAACACATGTGACATTTGTGTGGTAGGCTGCAGGATAACATAAGGTGTGTGTTCATTGCAGTGGCTATACATGCTGTATGATTACTGATCAACTGTACCTATGTTTGTGTTTTATTTGATTCCTCTCTGTTTTATTCTTTCAACATTTTGGAGTGGTTGGCTTAAACATATGTGTGTGCTTAATTACTTTGTATGAAGTAGGAGCAGTTTGCATGGCAGGAGACATCCTTATTTAGACACAGCATGGCAAGCATCTGGAAGCAGCTCTCACTACCGATTTTGAATCCTAATTTAATCATCATCTTCAGCACGATAATTTATGTTTATGTTCGCCGAATTGACATGAAAGCACTGACAAATATGAATATACTGTAGTCAACTTCAATAAAACGTTATTAACGTGCCTAAACTCAGTAATTCACCATTTCTACGCATGACAACACACTTTGTCCGTGTTTGGCTCTCTTGCCGCACAGTGAAGCATTCCCGCATTGACGCCACTTCCGGCTTCCCCCAAAACTTCAAAATGAGTCGAAGGAATTTCCCCGCGATGTTCAAAATTATTGATATTTATCGGAACGGTATCGTACCTTCTTTTTTAAGATGACGGTTCGAGATGACTAGTAGCCCAATATTTCATTGCACAACCGTTGTTTGGAGGCTGTCACAGGCTCTTTAAGCCTATTCGTTTAACCCATAAGAACCCGGACACATTTCTGCTTTTGGGGAAATTAAGGGGAACGTCATTTAGACTAAATAGACCACCTCGAACACATTTCTGACAAGTAACCCCCCTAGTGTTAAATATCTGCGCTTCAATGGTAAAGTAGTCTAACTCTTATTTATAACTTAATTAACGAGGATGATTTTTTGGTTTACATTTGTTTGAACATACTTTGAATTGAAGAATAAAGAATATGTTAACTAAATATAATTGAATCAGCTAAATTAACTGAGCAGATCATAATCTTATTTCTAATTGTGCATATATGTCACTCCGGGTTTACTGTGAATGTTTAGGGCTAAAGTCCCGATGTGACATCAGTGTCACAGCAATATTTATGGCATTTGTTTTATATCAATTTAATCAAGAAATGTTTCCACAACAGGTTATATGTAATCAGAATCAGAATACCTGTATTCGTCCCACAGAGGGGACATTTAAATTTGTTACAGCCGAAAAGAGCCGAAGACAGCTTAATGTTTAACAAATGACATGTCATGTAAGCATTTGTATTCTTAAATGGCTTGAATGTTAACTTTAGCAACAAAAAACCTTTCCAAATGTAGCTAGTTCTGTCACATGTGTTAGCGTGGCACATGGACATCTTGGACATGTTGTTATGGGAACACAAAAGCAAATGACAAGGACCATGACCCACCAGACTGTTCAGGGTGTGTCACTTAGGGTCTTCAGGAGATAAAAAAAGGCTAAAGCTGTATAAGGAACTTTCCAGAACATTTCAATTTCATGTGACACCTGTGTTTTAGCAATTCTGTCTGCCTTCCGTGTTGCACCATTAGGACCCACTGATATAAAATGCTTAACTGCCTAAGTTGCAACTATGCACTTTTTGGTGGGCTAAGCCCCAACTTGACATATTTTTGGCTTCATTTATAGTGCCTGAATGTAAGTTTAAATATGATGCAATGCAAAGTTTTTCTTGGCCTACCTTACCGTTATAGAAGGAAAGACAACAGTGATAGTTATGTTTCAGAATAACCTTTATTGGAAATTGTTAGAACAATCTCACTCGTCAGCGGCTTGAGCTTCAACCTCAGGATCCATGTATTTGTGATCCTCTCCAGAATGGAAGTAGTCATCACATACAGAGCATCAACTAGTTCCTGAACAGTGTCCTTCACATGCTGATATCCAAGAGAGGGAGTTGCACAGTCACAAGATGGAGGAATAGAAAGCAGTATTCAATGTTTAGTTCAGATTAGCTCCACGTCAGAAATGAGCATGCTTGTCATATGTCTATCTCCATAGAGGCTGAATCATCATGTTAATCACATAGCTATCATATGCCTCAAACAGTCCTGATGCTCTTTTGGTAAAGTAACTCAAAAGTAGGCTAATATAAAAGTAGTGTAACTCATTACATTTCAGAGACAGTAATATTGTAATGTAACGTAGCCTATTACTTAAAAAAGACAGTAATAAGTAATGTACTGTATTATTACATTTTGGAAGTAGTCGGCCCAACACTGCAGATGATCCAGTCATCTCGTTGCTGCTTTGGGGCTGCGAATAAACAACTTGTGTTTTACTTTTAGGCTGTCTGAAGGTATGGACAGCTATCAAAACTACTATACATCACATTAAGAACGATGTACAAATGAAAGTCGGACACAAATATATAATTTAAATGATTTATTCAAGTTTGCTATGTTTTGAACAGGCATCCACACAGTCAGTCACCTACTTTGTAATGTTCGATACCTCCCTGTAAGCGTCACGATATCCACCTCTCACCCACAACCTCACATACGAGTACTGAATGTGCATCAAAGTGATCGTAGGAAGGCAGATATAGCAAAAGATGAGCGTAAACGACAAACGAGGCGATCGACATGTTTATTTCCTGGCAAATCAACAATGGGTCCTCAATGTACACGCCCCGGCTTCCTATGACGAAAATAATAGAATGTCGCCAGTTGTCATGACTCAACTTATACTGCAACACCGCCATTGCTCTCTAGTTAGGCTAATGTTGCCCGGGCAATGGCCCGTTTGGCCTTTTTGGCTGACCTGCACCTCTGGAGAGAGCGAGAGTTTGTTTTTCTTTTTTCTGTTGTGGCCGAATCAACATGATAAGCCCACAATTAGTATTGTAGCATCTCGCTGCGGGAAACACACTTTGTCAGCGCTGCAGTACTCAAGTTGTAAAAAAAAATCAGGGGGGATGGTAGATTTTATCATATGGGGACATAATTTGTGCTGATAACCCGCCGAGGGTGGGAGACCAACCAGCATAAAGATCATTATTATACTCCTAAAACAACATTCATGTTATGGATGTTCAGATACTCCTTTAATTGCTCTTGACCAAGGCACCTCAGAATTAGAGTCGGTCCCCGGGCTGCCATGGCACCACTAACATTTAGGGTCAAATGCAGAGGACAATTAGTGCAAAATCTTTTTTTCACTTTAATTTAAAGGGGGGGAGGGGATACAAAAATGTGGTTATAATGGAAGTCTATGGTCCAAATCTTGTAGGTTAACAGTCCCTCATTTATTATTCAGATGGATCAACTGATTATACTAATAATGTGTGCATCTGGACCCGGTGACGACATTACCTATTGACGCAGCAACCACTGTAAGTTATATTCTTGTTTAATTAGACTTCTCTGTTTCATTTATTCGACTCTGTATAAATTGTTATTGTAGCTTAAACGGCTAAATCACGTTTGAGAGATTTTAAATCTCAGATCTGCTCAGGCGAAACCTGCTTTACAGGTCTCAGCACTCAAGCCTGCATTAATATAGGCACGGCCAGTCTATTGTCGCCCATCAGCTGTAGATAGTTAACTAATTAGAGGGCCGTGGCCCTACAGCTGTGTGAACTGAGCAATCAGGCGTCCATTTTGGGTAGCTCTTTCCTGGAGCGTCAGACAGCCGAAGACTGACAAAGACATTGGAGTCCTGCGGGAGTAAGACTGACAAAGACATTGGAGTCCTGCGGGAGTCACGAGGGAGGCAAAGAGGAGGCAAATCCTACTCTGATCGAGCTGGTGTTTTATTTATCTTTTCTTTAGTTTTCTAGCCCCTCATGCTATAATCATGTGTATTTTCTCCATTCCTGTTCATGTGTCTTCTCGCAATTATCACTGGCCCCGTGTATCTCCTAATCGATATAACCGGCCTGCTCTTGTCTATCCCACGTGCTCCACTGAGATCCAACATCTAGTTTCTGGTGGCCTGTGGAATTGCCAGTCAGCTGTTCCTAAGGCTGACTTCATCTCTGGCTACGCCTCCCTGCAGTCTCTGGATTTCCTTGCTCTCACTGAGACCTGGATTACTCCATCCAACACATCCACCCCAGCAGCTCTATCCACTGCATATTCCTTCTCCCATACACCCAGACCCACTGGCAGAGGAGGTGGCACTGGTCTCCTGCTCTCTCCAAAATGGAGCTTTTCCCTCTTCAAGCTACCTAACTTCACTCCTTCCACCTTTGAATTCCATGCCGTCACGGTAACCCATCCTATACAGTTAACCATTGTTGTTCTCTACCGTCCACCAGGCGCCTTGGGGGACTTCTTGGAGGAATTAGATAATCTCCTCTCACTCATCCCTGAAACTGGCCCTCCCGCTGTACTTCTCGGAGACTTCAACCTCCAGACGGGGAAGATAGACGAACTAACATCTCTGTTAACCGCCTTTGCTTTCTCACTGTCTCCGTCCCCACCGACTCATAAAGCTGGCAATGTCCTTGATCTCATATTCTCAAGGAACTGCGCTACTTCTAACCTCTCTGTAAACCCGCTCCACACATCCGATCACTTCTTCATTTCATTCTCTCTACCCCTTTCCAAACATAACAAACTAATCTCTTCCCATCCTGCACTTGTCCGCCGTAACCTTCGCTCCCTCTCCCCCTCTACCTTTGCCTCGTCGGTGCTCTCAGCCCTCCCTTCCTCTGATTCGTTCCATCTCCTGCCTCCAAACTCTGCTGCATAAACTCTCCTCTCTACTCTCTCATCCACTCTGGACTCGCTCTGTCCTCTCACATCTCGGCAGGCTCGTCAGTCCCCTCCTGCTCCCTGGCTAAATGATGCACTGCGTGCTAATAGAACCGTCCTTAGGGCAGCAGAGCGGAAATGGTGGAAATCCAAACACCGTGACGACCTCCTAACCTATCAAGCTCTCCTCTCCTCTTTCTCTGCTTCGATCTCTCAGGCAAAAAGCACTTTCTTTCAAGATAAGATCCAATCTTCCTATTCCAATCCTAAAAAACTATTTTCCATCTTCTCCACCCTCTTGGACCCTCCCAAAGCCCCTCCCCCCTCCTCACTTCTGTCAAGCGACTTTGTTACCCACTTTGAAAAAAAGGTTGATGATATTCGCTCTTCTTTTTCTGACTCACCTTTACTCACCGCTGGGTCACCAGACCCTCCTTCCACCAACACACTTACCTCCTTTTCCCCTCTCTCTCCAAGTGAGGTTCTTACCCTCATTACCTCTGCCCGCCCTATCACCTGTCCTCTGGACCCTATCCCTTCAAACCTCCTTCAGACTATCGCTCCTGATATTCTACCGTTTCTCTCCCATTTCATCAACACTTCTCTAACTTCTGGTCACTTTCCAAACAGTCTCAAGGAGGCAAGAGTAAACCCTCTCCTAAAGAAACCCACTCTCAACCCGTCTGATGTTATAAACTACAGGCCTGTCTCTCTCCTCCCGTTCCTGTCTAAATCACTTGAACGCGCTGTCTTTAAACAACTCTCCTGTTATCTCAATCAGAACAACCTTCTGGATCCGCACCAGTCTGGTTTCAAGGCAGGTCACTCCACAGAAACTGCTCTCATTGCTGTCACGGAGGAACTGCACACTGCCAAAACTGCATCCCTCTCCTCTGTCATCATCCTGTTGGACCTGTCTGCTGCATTCGACACGGTGAATCATCAGATCCTCCTTCGCACTCTCCAAAAACTTGGAGTTTCAGGCTCTGCACTTTCCCTCCTCACCTCATATCTGAAAGACCGTACCTACAGGGTGACTTGGAGAGGGTCTGAGTCCGACCCTTGTCAATTAACTACGGGGGTCCCTCAGGGCTCTGTTCTTGGTCCCCTCCTCTTCTCCCTGTACACAAACTCGCTCGGATCAGTCATTAGCCCGCATGGTTTTTCTTACCACTGCTACGCTGATGACACCCAATTAATTCTGTCCTTTCCCCGCTCAGAGACCCAGGTCGTTGCACGCATCTCTGCTTGTCTAGCTGACATCTCTCAGTGGATGTCTGCTCACCACCTCAAGCTCAACCTTGACAAGACTGAGCTGCTCTTCCTCCCGGGAAAAGATTGTCCCACTCTTGACCTAACAATCAACATCGGCACCTCAGTTGTTTCCCCGACTCAGACTGCAAGGAATCTGGGTGTGACCCTAGAGAACAACCTGTCCTTCACTGCAAACATCGCTGCTACAACCCGTTGCTGCAGATACACGCTTTACAACATCAGGAAGATACGTCCCCAGCTGACTCAGAAAGCGACTCAGGTTCTGGTCCAGGCTCTCGTCATCTCACGCCTAGACTACTGCAACTCCCTCCTGGCTGGTCTACCTGCATGTGCCATCCGACCTCTGCAGCTCATCCAGAATGCAGCGGCTCGTCTGGTCTTCAACCTTCCTAAATTCTCCCACACCACTCCGCTCCTCCGCTCCCTTCACTGCTCCGGTAACTGCTAGAATCCACTTCAAGACACTGGTACTTGCTTACCATGCTGCGAATGGATCTGGCCCTTCCTACATCCAGGACATGGTTAAACCGTACACCCCAGCGCGTGCACTACGCTCTGCATCAGCCAAACGACTCGTTGCGCCCTCGCTGCGAGGGGGACCCAAGTTCCCATCGGCGAAAACACGTGGGTTTGCTATCCTGGCTCCAAAATGGTGGAATGAGCTCCCCATTGAAATCAGGACAGCAGAAAGCTTACACACCTTCCAGACTGAAAACTCATCTCTTTCGACTCCACTTCGAGCGATAGAACTATTAACAAAGCACTTATATACTAATAAAGGACTGGCTTACCTAAAGCCAGTTGAGTAGCACTTGAAATGTTTTTGCTCTATGAAACCTGATGTACTTATATGATTCTGTTTTCTTCAAGTTTGTATCTTGTTGGTCGAATGTACTTATTGTAAGTCGCTTTGGATAAAAGCGTCAGCTAAATGTAATGTAATGTAAGTGTAACAATCAAAACAAGTTGTGCACACTAAAATGACACAAAAATCATCATTATTTAAACTGACACTCAAAGAGCAAAACCTCAGCTCAAATATCCAAAACTCTAAACACATGTTCAGCTCTGCACCCAATTTGCAATTCATTTTTCCACTTTTTGAAAAGTAAAAGTATAACAACAGTATATTTGTGTTTCTGCACATATTTTGGAGACTTGAACAATCTTTATTTGCAGAATTCTCTATATCAAACGCCATGAAACAGTGTGCTTGAGCACGATGGTGTGTAGTTGGTTTTACAAAATGTCTTGTACTATGAATGAAGTGTGTGCCATTTGGTGCAAAAGTTTGGTTTTGGTAAGTGTTTCTGTAGTTCTGGGTGCAGTGCTTAAGTCTGCAGTATATATGAGGTGTTTTGCACTTTGTGTGTATGGTTTTGTGAATTGTGTTTAGTGTTTTGAGAAAATAAGCCCTGCTTTCAAAAAATGTGTTTTAGCATTGAAAAAAACTGTAATATGAACACAATGTTAATCTATCTCTGTTATGTGAGGTGATCTCTGCAGCTTACAGTTAAAGAAGCATGTACTTGTTTTTCACTGGGTAAATTGGAAACCTGTAATAAATATAATACTTTGCCCTTTCAATTGTTTTTTTCAAAATGTATTTACCCAAGCTTAATCAGTCTGAGTTGCAGTGCCAGTCTCTGGTTCAATCAGTCCTTCTTCTTCCCCAGTGGCTCCCAGGACTGGTGTGGGCTCTTCTAAAGATGGTATATCAGATACCATGCTGTAGAGATCAAGTAGTGCGATGGATGATCTTTTTCTGGCGCGTTTATAACTGGCATGTGTAGCAGGGGAAGGTGCTGTAATTTTCTCTTGGCCCAATTTGACAGACGGTGCCCAGTCAGGATGATTTTTGTCAAAAAGTGCCACTTGTAGGTCAGTTATATCCTGGGTGAACTGTTAATTAATACAAATTTGACCTCTTTTGACAGGACAAGTCAGACTTTAGATATATTTAAAATGCTGGTGTCAAGACATTGGAACATGACAAATAATTGAGGAACCAAAAGCCTCTGAAAAGGTGCCAGGGACTGTACAGCCTTTACTGTTTACATATAATCAAATGGCCAGTAGGGGGAGGAATTACTTTAAATTACAGTTAAACGAAGCACTGCAGGGGATTGACAGACTGGTGTGAAGATGACCAAGGGATGACTTTACTTTGTAGATACTCCACAATCTGATATGTCGATCGATGACAGACTCCAGGATTCCTATTTCCTTGTTAAGATCCATGTCTTAGTACGTGGGTTATATGTTCATTTTGAATGTTTGTATGTAAAACCCGACACTTACATGATGTGAAATGATCCCCACAAACACGAGTATAGTTGTGGTTGGATGGTTTGAGATCCTCCCGTCCGATTCTATTGAGCAATTTTTCCTGGCGACGCTTTGAAAGTTCATGTGTTGCTTCACCCTGGTGTGTTATAATAACCGCCGGCAGCCTGTAAAATGACTTCGGCCCCCTATTTCGATCACCTCTGTTGCCGCAGCCAACAATAGCACAGAAGTTAACCATTGTATGTCCGGTAAAAAACAAACATTGAACAGGTACTCCAGTATGGCCGTTGCGCTGACGTCACGGGTAACGTGACGTCATATGCAAAGCCTCTATAGGTGTGTTGTATAACCCTTTCTCCTGTCTGTTACTCCCTCTTTCAGCACAAGAACCAGAGGGGGATTCAATGGAGCCTGAATACCTGCACTGAGACCCTCACCCTGCAACCTGAATCTCAACTCTGTGTTTTTCAAGCCTTTCCCTGTTTTTTTGTATTAAACAAAACATTAAGCTTTCCCAATGGTGTGGTTTTCGTTTTGTGAAAAAGTGCAAATGCAGTGTTTGTATATAATTACATCACATATTTTTTTGCTGTTGGTTGTGAAATTGCTCCTGCTGACTTGAGCCAGCCATTTTTTCCTCCGCTCTGTGTCAGTGGGGAAGCCGTACATTCGTACTCCTTTCTCGGAGCGATTTGAGCATCCCCAGGCAGCACAGCAAACCATGGTGGCGACTAGGAGGCAGCACAGCAAACCAGGACAACACGGAGGAAAAGGCACAGACAAACTGCATGATATGCTATTCAATGTTTATTGAATTCCATGTATTTGCAATGGATGTTCCTAAAACAACACATTTAACATCATCATCATCATCAGCATGCTGCTGCTGCTGCTAGTCCTTTGATAGTCACCTGTCCTTTCTGAAAGCCATAAAGATGACATTAGTCATTTAGATAACTTGTGTCCTCAATTACCATGGGATTACTGAAACTACCATGAATTTAAGAAAATGGTAGACATGAATCTAATCTGAATTTTAAAGCATTACTTTAGATCCCCTCCCTCTAAATATATCAATAAACATTAGAAAGTGATGCTCCTGACTACCATACAAGTTTAAGAAGATAATATTGGTTTTAAAGAATTCAAAGCTATACATAAACAGCAACAGGCTCTTTAACCAAGGCACTGTTAGCCTAACATGTAAGTTGTTCACACTAATCCTAATATTATCACTTAATATTAGCAAATTCTATTTTATTTTTTAAAACATATTGATATATAGTGATATATACATACACACATCGATTTGATGTATAAATATTGCAAATCAAAACCTTTATTCACTAATAATTACCAAAAATCGTAGTTCTATCTCCTGTTATCAATGCATTCACATTGCCCGCCATGAACTTCCGGGGAACGATCCTCGTCTACATGAACCACGTGACGATAACCGTTTTTGAACTTCCGTTGTCGTAACTCTTCTATCTATATGGCGCTGACTTTAGCTAACGCCGGTCACTCACCAAGACAGCTGCCCTGTTCTCCACTGGTTCTCCTCACACCACAGCTCCATTTCTCTCCAATGGCCGTTATTTCTTCTAATCCTTGGCTGCTCCTGGTCTCTTGGACGCCTAGCAGGCTCATAATTATAATCATATGCATTTGAATATATATTTTCAACTTCTTCTGTGTCAAAACTAGCATTGTGAACCATGTTTATTCATACGTTAGACGGGCCGCTCTCCCCCATGTTACGTCACACGCGGGAGATCACGTGGGGAGGCTTTTTTTATGCGGAAGTAAAAATGTCTTACAAAAACGACGCCAGATGTCACTGTAGTATATATTTATGTATATTTTTTTGAAAATCTAGTGGATACATCATTTTCCTACACATGTATTCACTGGTGTCTCTAACCTGCAAGTTGCTCTTTAAGTGCTTTGACAACAAATCCATAAAAAAATGTCATCTGTGGAATCCGTAGTACTGTAAACAGCACGACCAATCATTTTAGCCGGCCCGGCTAAAATAACTGGATGGCCTACCTGCCTGTCAGCCTTCCATCTGTGCACAAACTTATCTCGTGCCCTCATTGGTCATGTGCGCGTTCGTGTGTGTTGGAGGAGGGGCTCTGTAAGGAAGTGGCAGATTTTTTCCGGCTGTGTATTTTCAAATTCTAGCGCACTCGAGCTGGTTTCTCCAAAATGACCTACCTCACCTTTAAGTCTTACATAAATTGATGAACGCATTAATGCATTAATAACTGTTGGTCACATTCACACCAGCCTTGTATAGTCCGGTTGAATCGAACCCTGGTGCGTTTAGCCGCTTGGTGCGGTTCGTTTGGGTTGGTGTGAACGCAGTCCGAGACCTCTGAAGTGAACTAAACAACCGGACTCTGGTCCGCTAAAAAGAGGTGGTCTCGGACCACTTGCTAGTGAACTCTGGAGCGGTTCATTGCTGGTGTGAACGCAGTCCGCACCAAAACACAGGAAGCGTAGTATTTACGAGTCACAAGAACGCAGAGGTCTTCAAAAATCTTTAGCGAAAGAGTGAAGCAGAATGAAGTGTTGAACAGTGTTGTGTAAAGTAAAAATGCTCCCTCAACTATACATAAAAGTAACAGCCACCTGTCGTCGGTGAAACGTCCTCCTTACTGCAGAACGTCTCTCATGATATGTGTTATAACTTATAATGTTTTTTAACGCATGTCGTCTGATTGTATAATCATATGTGCGGGCCACTAGAGTCTGTTGATGATATGCTCCCCAGTTTAACAGCAGTATGAAAATAACCTGCCGATGCTCCATGGCGGAGGCTACGGTATAGCCGGGATTTGCGTTTTTACCCCCTTAATGTCTGACCAATGGTTGAACAGCATTTCCATTCACATGACTTGTGTTTAAAGTTTATAGTCCGTTTGAGTTTTGCCCGTGTGAACGCAAACCGAACCTTCTGAAAAATGAAACAATGTAAGGGTGCATTCACACCTAATAGTCTGCTTCTCTGGCGCGCACCAGACCACAGTTTGTTACATTAGCCGCATTCACACCGGAGTAAGTACGGCAAAGTACTTTAGCCTCATCCCAATACCCCTCCTCGAATCCTCTCTTCCCCTCCTCCGGGACTTGACCCGGAAATCGATCAAGACACGCCATTTTGAAGGACGTCCCAATAGAGTGGCGAAGTCCCTCCCCTTCCGGTGGACCTCCATGGGACCTTATTTAGAAAAATGTATGTATTGAAGTTAATGGAGAGAGAAAGATTATCTTTCGATCCCGTTTGAATTGTGCCACGAATTACACATATGATGTTTGTCAATTTAAAAGATAATTTTGCAAGTCAAAAAAATAAAAATGTCTCGTAAAACTGTGAAGTAACACATTTGTTTGTGTGAAACGCTGAATTAACTACATCTCTGGTCTTGCAGAACAACACACGTCACCAAGATGGCCGTCACTACTGTCTTGTTAACAAAACGATTGTCTACCCTCACTATCACCACAATGAAACACGTCCAGAAGAATGTCATGCAAAGCTGCCTGCCTGCCTTCCTTTGATTCTCTCTGAACTGCCTGGTGTTTTTAATGTTTAATGTCAACCATTTGTGCAGATAGCATGAAGTACAAAAGATCGGCGATCGCCGATGCTAGCGTTAGCGTTAGCATTTCTCCCCCGGGCTTAAATTGTGTATTATAGAATGATCACACCGGTGACAGTACTCTTCAAAGGGTTCACGAAATATGACTACTACTCTTACTGTTTAACATGTTGGGTTACTTAATGTTACTTTATATTAAGGCTAATAAAATGACAAGGCTGTAATGCTAACTAACGTGCTAGCTACTAGCTAGGTAGCTAACTTGATCCAGCCACTCCTGGTCCTTTCATCAGACGGGAAGCGAAAGAACGAGCAAGACCCATTGCTGGTATGATAACAACCTGGTACTAAGCACACAGGCATCTTGTTAAAGTTATCTTATTTTAGCCAGCGGCATATTCTTTCATACACACATATGGGTTTTGGGCCGAGGGCGACACCGTACTTCCGGTATCCGCCATTTCACACCAGGTGCAAGCAGAATATCATAGTCTATTGCCTTAATCAATATAGTCAACTCTAAAATACCACATATATGCATTGGCATGATAATATTATTGTGACAAGTGGGGTATTCACCTGGTGTTTCCAGAAGATAGACGTAGATGCTGCCAAAATCGACCGAAGGCCACTTTCGAGAGTCGTTTTTCCATACATCTGCAGGCAGTCTGTAAGGGCAATCGGACAACCCACACAGCTCTAGTTTACGCTGGTAACGACCTAGAGCACACCCCTCAAGTCCAGAGATTTAATCCGAAGACATGCAGCGATTTCTTCGGTCGTTAATTCAGGAAAAAAAAACTAGTGTGCTCTGCCTGGCTACGTTAGCTAGCTGTTTATATTAGCACCTCCAGGATTTTTGCACCTCCAGAAAAATGGCGTATTTATATATATATATATATATATGGCGCGAGTTGCATTGTGGGTAGCTCGTGACGTCACTGTGTGTGAAAGAATAGATAGATTATACCATATGGCGCTGATTTGAGCTATCTCTTAGTGGAGGAAAACAGTTATGACATCACTTACGCGACTCTGGGATTTGTAGTCTTTCTAGTTGCGTATTTTTCATAGTCTTATATTTCAACAGTTTTATGACAAACTCTGACTTTTTTGACATGGAAATGATTTTTTAAGATTGACAAACATCATATGTGTAATTCGTGGCACAATTCAAACGGGATCGAAAGATAAGTGTTCTCTCTCCATTGACTTCAATACATTATTTTTCCAAAATAAGGTCCCATGGACCGGAAGTAGATGGGCGTGACTTCGCCACCCTATCGCTCGAAATGTCCTTTATTTACGGCTAAAAGCCCAAGATTATAGAATTAAACGAATAAATACAAACAAGGATAATTGTGTGTTATTGTTGAGTAAATAACAGTGTGTTATTTAGAAAAGAATAACAAATTAGAAGGAAAAAAAGATTTAAGTATCAAAAGTATTTTGAGGCTCTGAGCCACATTTATTTTCCTCACAGACGGCAAAAAAAGTCTGACATATGATTTAAAAATAAAAAAATAAAATAAAAAGATAAAAAACTGGCATGTAATTTACGTTAGAATAAATAGAATGGTTTTGAATAATATATGAGAGTAAAATCTACGTCACTTTACAGCCCCGCTGTCATTTGAACGGCGATCAAGCCTGAAGCCACAGAGCTCTTCTTTTACTGTCCTTTCTTCTTCGAGGGAGTACAGAAACACGTAACTCTGGATTTGTTTTAATGTTTGAGGTGCAATAAACGACATAGCAGCTTTTTGGCATGTTAAACTATTATTTTCTGCCTCGCTCATGAGAGTAACAGCTGGCGAAATTACAGCCTTGCCTACTGATTTTAAATGTGTGCTCTAAAATTATATTTATAAATGACTATTATCATTATGATAAGCAAGACAATAAATGGCAAAGATATGTAGAAAATAAACGTATTTGAGATACGTTCATAAGAAACGTAACGTGGGAAAAAATATGTTTCTAGAAGAAATGTAGAAAATAAAGGTATTTGAGATACGTTCATAACGAACGTAACGTGGGAGAAAATACATTTCTAGCTAAACGCAATTGAGAATGCAGTTTAGTTCTGTGGGAACGTAATTTTTAGGAGACAGGGTTGCAAGGTGACACTTTCCCAAAGTTTGATTAGTCTAACTATTATTCAACATTATAACAAAATAAATTAAATATTTGTATTAAAACGAAGGTCAGCTGAGATAATTAGTCAATAGAAAGGACATTAAATTCAACTACACAACAGTTAAAAACCAGTACTAATTTATAACACAACAACATATTTTATAACCTTCGAATGTAATGTATGCAAAAATCTTATCTTGTATATTTACTAGGAACACTGTAAAAAGTACAACATTTGCCTCTGAAGTGGAAAGTAACTATAATCTGTACAGCATTTGAATACATTTTTAACTATTATGTTGATGACACTAAACATCAAGCGTCCGACTCAAACATTTGTGATGAGGGTTTTGCAGTATGAATGTTTGATTTAGAAAATAACAACACATCCTCACTCCCAGGTCGGCCTATGTTGACGTTATGTCAAGTCCCCTGTGTCGGCTTTTTCCAACGCAAGGGGGGGGGCCTTAGCGTACATTTTCAACGCAAGGGGGGGGGCCCTTAGCGTCCATTTTTAGCTTTCCGGGATGTCCATATGCTTCTATGGATGCTCATGGAAGCACGGCATTCGTTTGTGTCGACTGCCCTTAAAGGCAATGTGAGCGTCCATTCTCATTGGATAACGGAGAATTGTACACCCGGAAGTAAGTATTCCCCTTACTGTCGATTGATTTTACAGTGATATCTGCACTACTCATCGACTAAAAAACACCAGATTATCCTTGTTAATTACACAACATTGATTGGTTTAAATTGTGTGCAATGCTTTTGTATTTTCCCCCTTCGATTCGGAGAAACAAATATTTTTTCGGAGTAAAGGATGGCAGAAGACACTACACTACCCAGAATCCCCAGCTATCGTTTGGACTACACCATGTGCTCTGTTTGACAAACCCCGTGATAGTCCTCAAGCTCTGTGATTGGAGAGTGTGCTCCGAGGGTTACACCGAGCCTCGAACAGCACTTGAAATGGGATGGAACCACGGCAGACTGACCAAAACTGGATTTGAACGGGTCCACCGCGTCCCCCCTTCCCCCACCCCATCCCCAGAACTACACATGCTGGCTATTCTGTTTTGCAACATGTTCTCTATCTATGGCACGTCTCTACTGGGAGTTGTAGTTTTAAAAGACGTTTTCGTATTTCCCATAATAAGAAGTTGCCAGTATTAAACTGTGTACATCCCTGGAGGTTTAGGGGATAGGAAACACTCAAATTTAAAACATATAATTAATAAATGGGTGAAAATTGCTTGTGCCCATAATGGGCAGCATTAATATATATACACACATGCCAGCTAAGGTCAGAAGAGCTTTATTTAACAGCTGGTCTTATGTTTGTGACCCCTGTTGTTAATTGATAACATTACATTACATTACATTAATTGATAAGCCTGAAATATGCACTTGTCAAGGTTCAGAGGTACATTTTGTAAATATGGCAGTAGCCATCGATCAGCTTAATATAAGATATACTTTATTGATCCCAAGTTGGAACATTTGCGTTAGATCAGCATGTGTAACAGTTAAATATGCAGTGGTGTTTATTTGTAAATCATTTAGTATAATCACACAAATTCTGTGTTTTATATTCAACAATTCTGTGTTTTTTATTTATTGATTGTTCAATACCTGACAAGGCCGGAGATGAAATATCTACATACATCTTATAAGAGTATAATACATTATGTATAATATCAGTTAAAATAAGTGCTTCAACATAGTTAACATTGCTGGAGGTATGCACAAATATTGATAGATGTCTTGTAATGCACTATTGAGGAACCTGCGACCCAAGTTTTTCATTCAATGCAGAACTACACCATAGTTGTGTGGGCCTATATGATATGTCAATAAACCTTAGAAAATATTGAAATATTGAAAGGGATGTGCAAAATAGTCATTATATACAGTCATTAATGAACTATTAGTAGAGAATAACGAGTAATGAATATACTTTATAGGGATCCTATTAATATCTAATAATAAAAATAATGAAATTCAATAACATGCTTTAACCACTAGTTGTCCCTTTATATCAGCTGTGCACCTTTATGGTGTAAATACAGCCTATCTACCAATTGGATCAAATATAAAAGTCAGCCGAATTAGTGTTGATACTGCAAGGAGACGTATTGTGTGAAAAGAAATGTAAGATGTTGTTTAATGGCTGATATATTTATGATCCACGTCACGTTTTCAGTTAATCATGTTTGTCTAGAAGTCTTCTCATCAGGGCTCTATAAATACAGAACTACTCAGATATGTAATATTTAATGCAGCCGAACCGTGTATTACAATGCCGTTATGTGATGACTTCCAAAGAGAAAAGCAAGCACACTCGGAATAAAGTATTATTTTATTTTTTTTAAATGTTTTCGGTCTATTTCCGGTATTTGTTAATGACGATGTGCTGTGAGATGTGAGACTGGAATTGCACAGGGGAAAATAACGTAGGCTCTCTTTAGATGCGGATTTTGTTAAACTAATACGTTTGCGCTGTGGACCAACAATATACATTGACGGGGAAGGGGGTAGCAATAAAGATAACACCATTAAACAGTTACACAACATAACAGAAATAATATCGATAGCAGCGTCCCTAGCAACCACCTTGGTAACAATGAAAACGTTATGGACGGGATTTCCTGAAGTAATCTTGGTAATAACTAGCAAACTAAAGATCATGTACATCCACTGCACACATAATCTGAAATAACAACTCATATTTCTCGCATCAAATGACATCAAAACGCATTTTAATGGCCAAACTAACTTTAAAATAGGCCTTTTCCACCGAGAATAAAACGAAGTTCGGCCATGTTTTTTTTTTCTGCAGGGAGAAATTTGAAGATCACGTGACGTCAAACAGAGCACATGGTGTAGTCCAAACGATAGCTGGGGATTCTGGGAAGTGTAGTGTCTTCTGCCATCCTTTACTCCGAAAACATATTTGTTTCTCCGAATCGAAGGGGAAAAATACAAAAGCATTGCACACAATTTAAACCAATCAATGTTGTGTAATTAACAAGGATAATCTGGTGTTTTTTAGTCGATGAGTAGTGCAGATATCTCTGTAAAATCAATCGACAGTAAGGGGAATACTTACTTCCGGGTGTACAATTCTCCGTTATCCAATGAGAATGGACGCTCATTGCCATTAAGGGCAGCCGACACAAACGAATGCCGTGCTTCCAAGAGCGTCCATAGAAGCATATGGACATCCTGGAAAGCTGAAAATGGACGCTAAGGGCCCCCCCCCCTTGCATTGGAAATAGCCGCTAAGGCCCCCCCCCCCCCTTGCATTGGAAAAAGCCGACACAGGGGACTTGACATAACGTCAACATAGGCCGACCTGGGAGTGAGGATGTGTTGAAAATAATGACAGTCCTATTTCCTGGCCTTATCCTCATGACTGTTAGTTTTGCTGTAAGGTGGGTGCTGTCATCAGGAAAAAAAAGATGTATGTATGAGACTTTCCTTGAAGAGCTCTGTATTATAAAATAGAATATAATCAATGTCATGTACTGTGACTGCCTCCGCTGATCAGGGGCGGATCTAGACAAATATTCATGGGGTGGCAAGAGGGTGGCAGGAGATTTTGAGGGGTGGCGTCCCCTGACAGAAGTATATGCTGATTTAAATCGCAATCATATCAATCAATTAGGGGTGTAACGGTACCCGTACTGAAATTATTCGGTACGGGCCCTTCGGTTCGGTACACGTGTGTACCGAACGAATATAGCGTTAAACGTAACAAATTGAACATGAACAACTTTCTGGAAGTAATCTCAGGTATATATCATAGAGCGACCAAGTCATTTCATTGGACGAGAGGCATACTATGAGAGCTGGTCACAGGGATGCGTTCAAATGTAGTCAGTAATTTGAGGAACTGTTGAAATGGCGAACGCAGATAAAGTTGAGCTCGAAAATCCTCCAGCATCATTGAAGTCTCCGGTTTTGGAACATTTTGGTTTCGCAGTTACGTACAAGGATGACGGACAAAGACAGGTGGACCGAACCAAAGCTGTTTGTCGGCATTGTTCAACTAACATTGGATATGCGGCTGGCAATACATCACACTCATTTGAAAAGGCATCACCCGAATGTGAATATCACCGGTACCAAAAGAAAAAAGACTGAAGTGCAAACCCAACTCCCACTAGCATTTAAGCCTCCACCACTCGCAGAGAGTTCAGACCGAGCCAAAGCTATTACAAATGCCAAATATCCTTATGTTGCCATGTTAGCAAAGCGCTACCTGGCTTTATCTGCTACCTCTGTCCCTAGAGAGGGTGTTCTCCACAGCAGGAGACATTGTTAGTGCCAGCAGATCTGCCCTTTCGGCAAGCAATGTGGACAAGTTCATCTTTCTTTAAACAACATGAAAATACAATGACAAGCAAGTCCTAATGTCAAGCTGGCTGCTTAGGTACTAGTACAGTTCAAATACAGATTATTTCAGTTCATCGAAATGCTGCACCTTAATGTTTATTTTACTATATTTTGTATTTATTTGAATACATTAGTCACAGTTTAATAATAATTAAAACATTTGTTTTAATGTTTTATGAACCGAACCGAACCGAACCGTGACCTAAAAACCGAGGTACGTACCGAACCGAAATGTTTGTGAACCGTTACACCCCTACAATCAATGTTAACTTGGAAAGCCACAATATTAATATTTTAACTCAATCACATAGGTCAGGGGTCCCCAAACTTTTTCCTGTGAGGGCCACATAACTTTTCCCTTCTCTGATGGGGGCCGGGTCAGTTTGTAACAGAAAAAGTGTGACGATCGCATGGGTGTCTAAACGTAAACATTTATTGTTTTCTAGAAAGCCACACATAACCAAATATTAATAACCCTTTCCGGGATCTTCACAGAAAAAAAGTCGGGAAATAAATAATAACACTATTAATGAAATAAATAACACTATTTATAAAATAAATAATAACCAAATAACCCTCTCTGGGTTCTTCACAGAAAAAAAGTCCATTGAAAATGACTGTAACTTTCTGTTGTGTCGTGCACAATCTTAACAGGTAAAAGTTTAGCTTAGTTGTCAGAGCAGAATCTCTCAAATAAACGTGGATTTACGTAAAAAAAACTATTTTTTCGGGGTTCGGGTGTTTTGTTTGATTTTAAACAAACAAAGTCTTGGCTTTCAGAATATGACATTTTATTTCCAATTTATTTATTTCTCACTCGCAATCTGCTCTTCCGCAGCGCCGCTCCCCCCTCACTCCGCTGAAATTATGAATGTAAGAGTATAGTAATCATAGATAACACTGCAGGGTCCGTTACAGTTTGTTTTCATCTGGTTTCAAATAAACAAAGTCTTAGCTTTCAGAATATTAAACTTGTTTCGGCAAATTCAGATGATAAATACAACTTTGAAGCTTCGGCATAATTACAAGCGGAGAACGGAGTAACTTGATGTCACAGCAGGCATAACAACAGCCGGTGTTTCTCGTGATTGTTTTCCCCGGGAAACAAACACAATACACACAAACGTAAAATTACACAAGCACACACACACACACACACACACACACACACACACACACACACGTATACACACACACTCGCGAGTTTCCCCTCCAAACAAAAATATCTTCCCTCTGTAGTATTTTGATCATTTGCTCCGCTAATAATCAATCAGATCGATGGATTCCAGAGAAGAGACAACTTTGAAGGCCTTTTTCTCAAAATGATGACTCGGTGACAGTCATTATATAATGTGACATATTTCGCTTAATATTTGAAGTACAAAAACAATCCTGATATCATTAGAAAGCTAGGAATATCCTCTTTCCAACAGTGTATACAACTCAAAAGGTGTCTTCGGGTCAATGCGACTGATTTAGATAGAGCAGGTCACAACATTTTGACAGGGGCTAGTCTAGGATTCGCGTGGCCAGACTGAAAATCTTTTTTTAAATTTCTTTTAAAAATAAATCATAATGCGTCTCTGGTATTGTTCAGGGGGCCGGGCCAAATGTGGAGGCGGGCCGTACCCGGCCCGCGGGCCTTAGTTTGGGGACCACTGACATAGGTGATATTATTGTGGCACATCAGTAAAGCCTTACAAGGTGGCAGACGTAATTTAATGAATTTTAACTGAACAATAACTGAATGAGTTTGTCTCACTCTTAGACCAGCAGGGGTACCAAATATATGCAGACTGCTGCAATAAGTACATGAATTAACTGTCTCATCGATGTTTGTCTGAATGAATATGATACTATTAACAATCATATTATTCCTATCAGCTGTAAATCACTGTTAATAAATAATAATAATAATAGATTTAATTTGTTAGCGTTTTTACAGGTGCTCAAAGACGCTTTACAGATATAGTGAAGAACTGTTATGATTCACATATTCATTTATTATTGAATAAACTATATTTTTTGGAGGAGTTAATGATGAATGTTCATCAAGATGCTTGCTCGCCCTCCTTCAAATTTGAAAACAAGTAATTATATCATTATTGATATACAGTTACAACCTTGACTTTACATCAGAAAGAACAAACATTAAAGAAGTGACTAACTGCATCAGTTAGGGTTACAAAACGTGTATTCAGCTAAAACATCGCTGCAGTTATGATCCAGTGGAGAGTCCTTACCTACTGGCCTAATTAAATCAAAGTGGTTACTTTCTGTTGGCTGGGCAGTGTAGTTTTACACACCGTCTTATTTTACTTTCTCAGGACTTAAAACAGCTTTTTGGGGGCAGACCCCCTCAAAGAAAAAAAGATATACACGCATACAAGGTCATCATCTTAACAGTTTGTTATTCTCATCGAGTCATCCGTGAGCAGAGCATCAAGTTGGCATGTCTATTACAGCTGAATGCGGCGATTACTATTTTGTTCACAAAAAAGGGGGAATACACGTTTCGCAATTATGCCACATCAAGGTGGAACGCTCTTCCCACAACTGTAAAGGAAAGTAAAACTATACTTACCTTCAAAACCTCTCTTAAAGAGCACCTTCGGGGGAGAGCATTGCAAAACTGGCCCCGGTAATGGTACAAATCTCAACCTGTCGTTCAATGGACAGCTTCCCCCCCCCCCCCCCATCTATGTATATACTCGCATTTTAGACTCTGTTACTAACTGTATATCTGTAGACTTGGTATGTCTTAAATGTCCGGTTAGGATGTATTAGAACGAAATCTAAAATGAAAATTGTAAATAAGCAATCTGTATGTAAAAAACCACCTGTATGTAAATTGTAAATAAGCCATCTGTATGTCAAATATGTCTTATATGTCTTAAATGATATGATGAATTGGAAATGGGGGACCCTGATGTAAACAAGACGAAAGTCTTTCTCTGGTCTGCATCCCCTTAACAATTGTATGTTTTGAGCTGTACTGTACTGTACCCAATATACAAGCTGTTAATAAACTTTTCAATCAATCAATCAATCAATCAATTCAGCAAAACGCCTCACAAACTTATTAAGATCAACAGCTGTAGTGCGTTTTGATTCAATGCTGAGTACAGCCAAACTGACAGTCTCTTCTCTGTCATTGTAGACCGCAAATACCTCATTCCTTCAGTGCTTGGGTCCGAATGCTTCTCGTTTTGCGCCGTCCCCCCGTTCAAGTGAATTCGCCACCAATCATATTTCCACTCTCGCGCCAGGACCGGGGGAGGGGTTACATGACGTGCATCTTGTGCTGCATTCACTTGCACTCGGACATTAGAGACTTTCTCTCATACATGTCCGATGAGCCACAACTTTTCTTTCAAAACAAAGATGCCAACTGGGGTGGCAGCTGGGGTCGCAAGGCTATTGTTTAGGGTGGCAGTTGCCACCCCATGCCACCCCGGTAGATCCGCCCCTGCCGCTGATACAGTATGTACAGAGAAAAGGAAGGAAATGTGTGTGTGTGTGTGTGTGTGTGTGTATATATGTGTGAGGTCACGTGGAGGAAAGACTGGTGCTTGAGAAGGAGAGAGAGGACTGTACATTAGATGAAAAATATCGCTGCAATCCTGTTCCAATGCCAACATCATCGAAACCATGCCAATAGGGATCAGATGCAATACCTGTAGTAAAGGATGTCAAAAATGATGTGGTGCAGGAATCCGCCCAAAAAACTCTGTTTGTTCCCTCTTCTTGAAGTCAACAGTTTCTGACACATTCGTTAGCTTAGAAGGATGAAACAAGAGCTGCGGTTAACAGAAGCTCAAGATATTTGCAGATTTAGTCTACGACATAAAAAGCATCAGTTAATACCCACTGTCAAATGAAGCGTACAGTATGTGTTCTATGAGCTATATAGCGGTGGTGACGCACAGCCATGTGAACGTGATTTGGTTTGTTTATAGCCTAATGTTAGCTTTTTACTTCAGCCGATAAAAAAAATCATTAAGTGATATTATTATGCATTAAACCAAAGTCCAATGGAAAAATCCCATTGCTTTTTTACATTTAACTCTTTCTTCATTGCCGTCAAATTAACACACAAGGCATCCTTCTTGTCCGATATAGATATATCTATGTACAAGTATTGTTATACTGTTAAGACTTTGGTTTGACAGAAATACAATTACATTCACTTTTGCAGGTAAGTTTTATCACATGCTGTCTTTCTGTACATCCGGTCACTATAGAAGAAGTCTCTCACGACCTCCTTTATGGCAAACAAAGAAGAAGAAAACTCGTGGAGAACATTTTACATTGCCATATTCCAATTTTGTAGAGGCAATTTTGTTGAATACATATACAACCATATACAGTATATTCATGCATTTATATTTTGTGTTCTAAGGGTGATTATGGAGGCGATAATACAAATCCATGTCTTGAATATTTCTTTAACTTAAGTGCAACCTGCAACTCGCTTATTTTTTAAGGCAGTGACCCACTGGGCATCCTTTCCATCAACAATTTGGAGCCATGAAAAATGTAAATACACTTTGGACTCATGTCGCTGGAGGCCATCTTTGTTGCAGTGTATCACCACCCTCCTATTGACAGAAGTCCCTAATGAATGAGCTGCCCTTTCCTTCCCTCATCAGTTCCACTTATTCTCCCCTCCCTTAATCCATCCATCCCCTGTCAGTCCATCTTTTCCTCCCAAAGCGGAATCCAAATCCTCCTTTCTCGCGGCTCACGGCCTGCAGACCTCCAGCGATGGAGGTCAGAGCTTCGTTCCTCTTGCCTCCATCCTCCGCTTCACCTCCCTCCTGATAGTTCATGCTCTCCAGAGAGTGACCCCCGGGGAAGGGTGACAGCAGCCGGTGTAACAGGTCTCCTCTCTGGACCCTCCGCAGTGCTTCTTCCTCCCAGGAGCGGCCCTCCCCCCCCTCCTTCCCCTCCCCTTCCTCCCTGCGTTTCAGCAGAGCTTCCCTGGAGTCTTGAGGCCACTCGGCCCAGGTCTCAGGCCGGAAGAGCCACTCGGCCCTCGGGTCATCCAGAGCAGCCTGGAGGTGCAGCAGGTTGGACTCCAGCTGAGCTCCATCCCCCGTGGGCTGGAGGGCGGGGGGGAGGTGGGGGTAGGATGTGACTGTGGGTGGGACGGGGCAGAGGAGGGCGAGGAAGAGCAGGGTGAGCTGTGACGGCCCGAGATGGAGAGAATGTTTCATCTGGAAATAAGATAACATTTGTATTTTCAACATTTTTGGGTGAAAAATAACTTGAAGTGAACCATGAGAACATTGTTATAGCAAAAAATACATTTAAAGAAATTAAATATTGTCTGAGTAGGACTCATAGTCTTCATAAATAAACAAACCAGATTTACAAATACAGATATCATTAAATTGGTTAATTAAAATAAGTTATCATATTATAATCACTATGTGATTATCTATGCTCTATATGGGTTGCCTAAATGCTGTTAAATGCTGCTCCAAAACAAGCAAATACTTTATATATAAAATGTATTTCTGCAATAAACATTATTACCAATGTAACAATTGGTCTTGCAACATTATTCTGCACTATTTTATTTCTACTCTGTTTCCTCTTGCTCTAATATATATATATATATATATATATATATATATATATGTTGCATTGAAGGAGCCTGGAACTTAATATTGTCATTGCATATACAGAGTTAAACGTAAAATAACCAGTATGCATGGTGTTCAGTAAACGACCAGTCAAAATCAAAGGATCCAACGTATTTTTAAATGGAGCAGAAATAGAACTAGTCCCCCACTTCAAGTATCTTGGAGTCAGATTGAACTCGAACTTGAAACATATCAAGAAAGTATCCAATACTATTAAATTCAACTTGCAAAATTGGAAACAAATCAGACCCTTCATAACTGTCAATGCTGCAAAGTCATACCTCCACTGTATGATTCTATCCCACATTGAATACTGCCTGACAAACTGGTCGTTTGCTTGTGCCACAAACCTGAAACTGATAGAACAGCTGTACAAGAGAGCTATCAAGGTGTTTGACAGAAAGCCAAATTCATACACAGGAAATATTGGTGAGTATTTTTTCCAGAGTAATTACTATTTTGCTCTGAAATAGTGATATTTAATCATTTTGGAGTGTATTTATTACTCATAGCTTTTAGAGTGCGATCAAAAATGCAGAGTCAATTATATTTGAATCAAACCATGACCACGCTGTAACGGAGGTGAACTCTGGGGCCGTAGATCTCGGTCTATATTATATAGCTTCATTATTGGCGAAGTATATTACTTTGTTCCACGCTAAAACATTGCAGGAAGCATGTGAATCTATGTCATTTATGCATCTATTTGTCACGATCTGTCTATGTTTTAGTTTGTCTGTCTCTGTTTCCTGTTGTAGTTTGAAAAGTGTTCCCCCTCCCGTCTTATCTGTTGCTGGTGATTGTGTTCACCTGGTGCCCTGTGTTTCTCCTCCCTCCTCACCTGTGTCTTGTTGGTTTGATTAGTCCTGTGTGTATTTAGGTTCTGTTTTCCTGTTAGTGTGTGTGAGGTCCTTGTTGCTGGTGATTGTGTTCATGTGAGACAGTCATATTGAGGCAGTGTATCATGAACCACAGCGATGAATAAATGCCCACACCGGGTTGTATTTTAACTCTCTGCCTCTGCCTCCTTGCTTGGTCGGGCCGCTCAATGATCAGCTTCACACACGCCCACTCCTCTTACTTAAGCACTTTGGTTTATTGACCTTTTTTATTATAAAGATCATTAACCTATGGTTCATTTATTCTATTCTGAGTAAAATTACCTTCTATTTGGAGTAAAATGACATTCGATTGGGAGTAACATTACCTTCTATTCTGAGTAAAATTACCTTCTATTGGGAGTAACATTACCTTCTATTTGGAGTAAAATGACGTTCGATTGGGAGTAAAATTACCATCTTTTATGAGTAAAATGGCAGTAGAGTTGTTTTTAATATACACTACATAGAGTAAATAACCATTAAGCAGAGTCAAATCTAAGCACATAATAGAGTAAAATGAACTCTAAAAATATATATATATACTCATCATTTAAAAAATAATTGCAACAGAGGGGTCCCCACCAGAGGATAATGTTATATGGGGGTCCTTGGCATGGCAAAGTTTGGGAACCCCTGCCTTAGGGTACATGGAGAAGAAGAAGAAATCTCGCAAAACTTTTCATTTAGCTCAGTGTACTTCCTGTTCAGTTCGGCTGTTACGGCAACACAGAAACCACAACAATGGAGCGGTTCATCGATTTTACTTTGAGCCTTAAATATAAAGATATAACATCAGTGCTTGGCAATAGGCACGGGTTTCACATAAGTGAAAGACACCTCAAGAGAACACTCAGAGCGAGGGGACATGCACGTCGCAAAGCATACTCTGAGCTCAGCGACGTGCAGTCAGGGGAGGCATACTCCAATGTAACGGAAAAACATGAAAAACTCAATAGTAATAATAATAACATGTCTCCACGGTCCGTGTACTTTTTGTCAGTTTGTTTTTTCGTTTTAAACAAAAGCCAAAAAACGGAAATACCAGCCTTTTTCCGTTTTTTCGTTTTTGATTTAAAACGAAAAAACGGGAAACCAAAGCCGTTTTTCCGTTGTTGTTGTCTGAATAAAAAGACCGATAACGAGAAAACCTAAGTAAAAAAAGGTAAGTGTACGTTTTGTTAGTTTGATTTTTCGTTTTAAACAAAACATGAGAATAATGGAAAAAACAGCCTTTTTTCGTTTTAAATCAAAAACGAAAAAACGTAAAACCAAAGCCGTTTTCCTGTTTATGTTGTCTGAATCAAAAACGGATAACAAGAAGACCTAATAAAAAAAACGGTCTGATTTTGATAACAACTTCATTCGATTTTCCGTTTTGTTTTGAGGAATGAAGAAAAGCAGTCCGCTGGACCGGAAGTTAAAGAACATATTTCAAAATAAAAGACACGAGGATATATTGGCTGTCACTACCCGATCTGCAGCTCTGCCCGATCTGCTGTGCGCATGTGCGAGATGGTCCGCCATATTGGACAACGCCGGACGGCAACCCAAGTAGGACAAAATTGACATCTAGACATTCTGAACCATTCGCAAGTTTTTACATGTGACAAAATATGCATTGCGCATTCGCGAGTTTTTACATGTGACAAACGGTGATTTGCAGAGTTTTTACATGTGACAAACGGTGATTTGCAGAGTTTTTACATGTGACAAACGGTGATTTGCATTGCATCTGACAGAATGAAGACTTTTGCATCTGACAGAATGAAGACATTTGTGTTTTATTATTTGGGGTTAAGACAGAGCCTATCATACTGAATACATATTAGAGCAAATCTCTGTTATCAGTCCTTTTCTTCAGACTATTATTGCTAAATTTGAAAGAGTCCTTACCAACAGAATGTTACTCACACAATTCTAGAAGTCACCAGTTGTTATCCTGTCAAAATCGAGTTGCACACTATCATTGACCTTCCCCCTATTTTGTATGTACTCTTAATATTTAATTGTTTTCATCAAATATAACACATTCAACAAAACATGCTGCCGACCTTAGGCAAGGCAAGTTAATTTATATAGCACCTTTCAACACAAGGCAATTCAAAGTGCTTTACAAAAATACATTAAGAAAAAGGCATTTAAAAACAGTCATTAAAAAGCAACACAATCTACATTACAATGCCTCTAAACATGTAATAACGTGCTTTAACCAGTAGATGGTGCGGATTAAAAAACGTCTAATTTACAATATTAACACAGTTATACTTAAGCAATAGCTCAGGCCGTGGTATATGCTCATTATATCACAGCTAAGGGGCATGGTTCGGCCCGACGCACCAGCCCGGCCCGAGCTGCCAGCTATCACACAGGCCCTGCGGGACCTCAGCCGGTACGCCCAGGCCAATAAGGCCTTGACGACTGACCAGGTGTCCACCATCAAGGCCACATTTAAGTGCCTTATATGCCGAGGTTAGTAACTTGCATACTAATTCTACACAAACTAGCCATATTCTAAATATTTTCTAATTTAAGTCATTGCATTATACTCTTCAAACTGGTCAGTCCCGTTAGTGGGTTCATCATTACAAACACACTGAACTGACAATCTTTGTTCAAAGCCACAAGGATTATTTTAGATTCTAGTGCAGATACCTGGGATTCAGAAAATAAAATAAAAATATACATGCTGCATTACAGGGAAATGTGTATAAATTACATGTAGTTATTTTCTGTTTGATTTAATCTTGCAGCCTTAAAACAATGGCATCTCGACTTGAAACTTGTACTCAATATAAGTGTAATGTGGCTGCAATGATGCTGCAACTAGCAGATACACACATGGATGTTAGAGTCCTACAATATGGAACAAGGGGTTTCAAAACACATATGGAGATACATACCGATATACAAGAGAACTTCATCAGAAAATCTGAGTTTAAAGGGTTATCCCATTAAAATGAGAATCACTGCTGACTTTAGTCAGATATTGTTATTACATACTAAAATAATCAAGATTACGAAGAAATAATGTAGATAAAATGTACATGCCTGCATTTTTGAAAAATAACTATCTAACATTTGATGCTGATATTCCCAGCTACTAAAGTATATGGGAAAACATATATATTACACACTGTAACATTAACAGGTAATATGAGTCTGATGAAAACTGCTTGAGACTACCATCACAATACTTTTTTGAAATTGGTCTAATAAAAACACATGTATTCTTGCAGATGTCATGGAAAATCCTGTGGTGGCACCATGCTGCCGTAGCCTGGTTGGGTGCCGGAGGTGCATTACTGAATGGACTGAGAACTCGCCTCACTGCCCTAAATGTAGGGATGACTCCTTCCCAGGGAGACTTTTCGAAGTGACAGGAATGGAAGAAGTAATTGATGTGTTAAGGGGTATTATTAGGGGTTAGTGTTAAGGGATATTATTAGGGGTTAGTGTTAAGGGATATTATTAGGGGTTAGAGCTTTGTTTTTGTTTTTGGTTGTTTGTTCATCTTGTGTGGTTAGGGGGGGTTGTGGAGTTGTGTTTGTTATTGTTAAATAAAGCCATTAAAAAAGTTATTCGTACTGAATGTTGTTAAATGTTACTGAACTAAAAAAAACGTTTTGTCTTGATCAGATTTTGAGTCGGTTACAAATATGATCATTACTTTATTTATCTGTATCTCATTACTCTGAACAACTGCAGTGATTTAAGAAACACCAGACATAATTCTCAATACATGTTTATTGACATTAATCGTAATATATATATATACAGACATTTGAGGCACCTGTGAATGTAGGACACACAGAGGTCTGTTGTCCTTTGGATCAAGTCACTGTCTCTGTATATGTGTTGAATCAGTATATTTTCCTCTTTAGGTGACCTCAAGAGACTTTAAGATGATAGTGTGTTATTTTGGGTGGGACTGTATGAGGTTCTTATCCAGTCAGTGTATAATCTCCAGTAGACAGCGGTTGGCATAACCCCAGTTTGTAGGAGAGACAGGAGTACCAGCACAGCAGCAAAACCTATTGTATCCATCCAAAGATGAAGGCCCACTTGAAAGAAACGATTTCAGTTTAAGCATTAAATAATGTACACTTAAACTGATATCGCTTTTTTGGGTGGATAAAATAAATGTTGCTTCTGCCCACGTCCTCAGCAGTGCATGGCTCTGCTGTGCCGGGGCTCCTGTATGTTTCTCCACACGACTACTGTAGGTAGTACACTGATTATGGATATATACCACACACTACCCCACTTCAAAAGACCAGAAATATCCCGTGTGTAGTTTTAGTATTTGAATTACAATGACATTATTCTCAGACTTGCCATAGTTCTTGGTTTGTACCACTGCTGCTCTGCTCTGTACAGCTGAGTACTGGGGACCCACTGGGAGTCATGTGACTGGAGCAGGAGAGTAACACACGTCACACCTGCAGCCATGATGCTCCAGCTCAATGGGGGTCGAGTCTTTCAACCCCACCTGTAAGAAGAGAAACAAAATAAATACGTATTCAGTTTGCTTTGTATTATTTCTTTTAGGGTAACATTTTGGTTTAATAACATTGTGCTATTTTAAGGAGTAAATAAGTCATATATTTGTTCCTAAATGTTTTCTATACTTACAACTTCTTATACTGATATGAATTGATTTACTTGTATACTATGAACGAAGAAAAATGACTCTAACAACAGAACAGGAACAAAACACAACTGTGACCTCTGTGCAGCACACACATACCAGTCAGTCCATTTCTGGGGAGTAGCTACCTTGTGCTAGTTATATTAAAGTTCTTGTTTTACTATTGGCTGTGTCTAACCTGTCTGAAATGAGCCAAATCCCCAGGAACATGTTGAGCCAGACGGTAACTAAGACAGTAACACTTCATCCTGACCTCACTGTGGGGCCTGTCCTCATGGACCTGTAGCATAACACCCTGACACTAAAATACAAAGTATGTTCATTAAGAATGCACATACTGTCCCTCCTCTGTCTTTCAATGTAGTCAAACTTGTTGAAGAAAAACAATAAGTTTAACGTTACAGAAATAAAAGCTTAATTACTCACCCTCCTAATTGTAGACGTAACTTCACAAGCACAACTTGAAACATGTCTCCCGCTTGCTGCTGGGTGCAGGTGAAAGTAGGTTGACATTGCTGTTTACATCGCTGACATTTGTCACAGGTAAATCTTGTAGGTATCGCAACAAACATGACGTTGTCACACAGCCACAAGCTGGACACTGGATTAACCAAATAATTGCACACTCTTATTTACATTTGACACGTTATTCAAAACCGACAGCCTGTGTGTTGTTTGCAAAACACTGCCACTGAAATACCACACTCAATTATCAAGCCCCTGCACCCAGAATGCACATGTTCAAAGCAATGTAACCAATGATATCACTTAGAAACCTGAGCTTGAACACTTTGTTGTGCACAACAATGGAGGCCACTTTTGGAGAGAGAGTTAGAGGAAGAGGTAAATGCAATATACTGTATGTTGTCTTCAGTACCATACAGTAACTATGTTCAAGTCATCTTCACTCTTAGTAAAGTCATTGTGTCTGATACGGTTATGAGTATTGAGAATAAACCTATTTGTGTGTTTCCACATTGCATGTGTTCATTCATAGTCCATATTTACAGCGTGCTACAAATGAAAATGCCTAAAACTTTGACTTGAATGTCTTGTTTATTAATCAACTAATGGACAATGTTTCAATTCAGTTCATGTAAGCCTACACACACATTCCTCTTTTGAGCGTCGAGTGATTATGGCCTGCATGTCTTTCTGTTCTAACTCAGCTGTCAGCTTCTTACCGTCCTAATGTGCACAATGTAGTGACTGTTTTTTTGTCTTTTGTTTTCTTAGTTATGTTCTCTGTATTTTATATGTTTGTGTTATGTGTAACGTTGCTGCCTTCTTGGCCAGTCAGCATTGCAAATGAGATTCTATCTCAATGCTTTTATCTGGTTAAATAAAGGTTAAATACAAAATAAATAAAAATAAAATTAGCAGTTTAGACAAACATCAAATTCATAATGTTGGACAAATTAACAACTGTTCCATTTACTGTGTGAACTGTTTTAGGGGTCGACTGTATGATATATCGTTCTCCCGCTTGCTGCTGGGTGCAGGTGAAAGTAGGGCGATAGTTCTTATCTTATCTTGCAGGTATGCAACAAACATGACGCTGTCACCAGTCTATGGTTGTCACACAACGGCAAGCTGGACACTGGATTTACCGACACAGTACAAACCGGAAGTCAGCTAAATAAAGCTATGCACCACAGTGCTTGCATACTTGTATTGATCTCTATAAACGCATATCTGCATGTGAATGCAGAGATAAACTTATCCTCGTCAGACTTCTGGGTTCCAGGATTTAACTTTTACAGCATATCCTCGTGTCTTTTATTTTGAAATATGTTCTTTAACTTCCGGTCCACCGGACTGCTTTACTTCATTCTTTAATACAAAACGGAAAATTGTTGTTATCAAAAACCAAAATCAGACCGTTTTTTTTATTAGGTCTTCTTGTTATCCGTTTTTGATTCAGACAACATAAACAGGAAAACGGCTTTGGTTTCCCGTTTTTTCGTTTTAAATCAAAAACGAAAAAAGGCTGGTATTTCCGTTTTTTCGTTTTTGATTTAAAACGAAAAAAGGCTGGTATTTTCGTTTTTTGGTTCAAACGTTAAATCAAACTAACAAAACGTACAGACTTTTTTTGTCAGGTTTTCTCGTTATCCGTGTTTTTATTCAGACAACAACAACGGAAAAACGGCTTTGGTTTTCCGTTTTTTCGTTTTAAATCAAAAACGAAAAAACGGAAAAAGGCTGGTATTTTCGTTTTTTGGCTTTTGGTTTAAACGAAAAATCAAACTGACAAAAAGTACACGGACCCTCCACTGATCTGTGTTGTAAGTGTGATTTATGTTTGATTCCAATCGCTTTTTATAGTCAAAATCAGCAAATTGGCCGAGCTCCGCTACAACTACATGGGAGCGATGAGGAGTGAGGTAGGGACGAGCTCTGCCTCACGTAAGCTCACAGTAACTGGCTGGAGCGCGGGCACTAATGTAGCGCAGGCACTTATTTTGTGAGCGCGCTCAAGCCAGTTACTGTGGGGTAAGGTGAGGCACAGATGAGCTCTGCCTCACCTCAGAATGCGTCACCCCACAGAAACTGGCCGGAAAGCGGACCCTAAGCGCATGCCTGCACAATCTCACTGTATGTCACCAATGTAATGTTTGTAGATCCCTTTATTACATTTATCCTCGCCATCCATAGTCTCTAAATAACTTATTTCACGTATATGATATTTAGGCCCGCTGGTCTCATCATACAACGGCAATGAAAAAAGCACCAGGAGAGGCAGCCATAACCTCTGCCGCACTGAAGGGGGCGCACGTGAGCCCACAGGTTCTTGTTGCTACTGTTATTCTACGCAGAGACGGTAGACGCAACAACAAACTAGACTTTTGAAACTAGAGGAAGATAAGGAGGACTTTTACAAAAATGTAATGGAGATTGTTGTCCAGAAGGATAGCATGGACTTCATCTTCAAGTCAAGGTAAGACCCCAATTGTAATGAAAATGGGTTCTTACTAAGAAAGAACAATCCAATATTTAGATTTTGGGTATCCTTTTGTTGAACAGTCTGTTTCAAATGAATCGAAGCATCAGACTAAAAAAGCTTTTGAAAATAACCGAACATTTTGATTAAGGTCAAAATATGATATTTGTAAATCTGACTCTGAAAGAGTCAGTGCCTCACCAGCCATGAACCTCACCGCACGTCACTGTCTGAGCAGTATGGGCTCAGAACAGTCTCATAATACACACATGCACACAGAAGGATTCACACTTGTATTTCATGATCCGCAAAAGGATCCACACTTGTGTTTTTCAATGCACACACAAATGTGTTCCGTTTCATATACATGTAAATAAAATCCAAATACAGAAAAAAGTCTTACATATGTATTTTTGATCCTCACATATTAGTTTTCCGTTTAAACCCTCTGAACCTGCAAACACAAACCGCTTTCTGTGCACGGATCGCTGTGCATTCGTGTGTGGGTTTTTTGAGAATCCCCTGATGGTCAGCCGATTCGTACTTGTAATTTTTCTATCTATAGCCAATCAGATGTCTCCTCAATTCTAAGCCAATCACATGAGTGCGCCCCCTTCTTGCGTTCATGACGTAGCGCTTCATGTACGCATTTTGCGCAGTCCGGAGCTGACAGGTCCATGGAGCCTGCCTGCAGGCGCTAATGTCAGGACACCCTCCACTCTCAGTACAGCGCCACTTTCCGGACAGGAAATGCACGCAAATACAAGCCTTTATATTATTAAGGCACCGCGCCACTTTCCGAACCCTTGATGAATGCTTGTGTACACAAAAACGGCAGGCAAAACCGTTTTAAATGTGTGTTTCCTGTGTGGCGAATACAGCTGCTTTATTTATGTCTGTATGAAGTTGTTGTCGGTGTGGAGGGAGTGGCTACAGGTTAGCTTAGCCTGATCGATCAGTGCACTACGAAGCCAGTGCTAGACAGTGAACTGTCAACGGGGGGAGCCCCGCCGGTTATCGGCTCTTAATAGTTTGATCGGTGCTCTCTAGACTCTATAAAGGCCGATCAGGAGAGCTGGATCTGATCGATATGGACATAAACGCGAGTGAAGTGTAACCGGACGCGAGAGAGAGATCAGATCAGCTGCTGAGTCTGATGGAGACACCCAGCTCTGCATAATCACCTGATGCTCCGCCCTCTGTTTAGCGAGCTGACCGGACAGCGCAAAATGCGTATATGAAGCGCTACGTCATGAACGCAAGAAATCATACCCTCGTGGGGGGCGCGCTCATGTGATTGGCTTAGAATGAAGGAGACATCTGATTGGCTATAGATAGAAACAATTACAAGTACGAATCGGCTGACCATCAGGGGAGTCTCAAAAAACCCACACACGAATGCACAGCGATCCGTGCACAGAAAGCGGTTTGTGTTTGCAGGTGCAGAGGTTTTAAACGGGAAACTAATATGTGAGGATCAAAAATACATATGTAAGACTTTTTTCTGTAATTGGATTGTATTTACATGTGTATGAAACGGAACACATTTGTGTGTGCATTGAAAAACACAAGTGTGGATCCGGAAATACAAGTGTGAATCCTTCTGTGTGCATGTGTGTATTATGAGACTGTTCTGAGCTGAGTTATTGACAGATTCGAATTTCGCGGATAAATAACTCATGAACATAACGTTGTAAAAATGCAAACAACATGACTTTACAATCATAGCAAGGTAGACAACGAGCTACAGAGTCGTTTTTATCAGAACAGTTCGATAAGCGCCGTCATCCGAGCTACACTTCAAGAATTGGTCACAATCTGCAGCTGGAGGAGAGAGGAGTGCTTATGGAGGATGCGTCCCCAGCTGACCCAGAAAGCGACGCAGGTTCTGGTCCAGGCTCTCGTCATCTCACGTCTAGACTACTGCAACTCCCTCCTGGCTGGTCTACCTGCATGTGCCATCCGACCTCTGCAGCTCATCCAGAATGCAGCGGCACACCACTCCGCTCCTCCGCTCCCTTCACTGGCTTCCGGTAACTGCTAGAATCCACTTCAAGACAATGGTACTTGCGTACCATGCTGCGAATGGATCTGGCCCTTCCTACATCCAGGACATGGTTAAACCGTACACCCCAGCACGTGCACTCCGCTCTGCGTCAACCAAACGGCTCGCTGCACCCTCGCTGCGAAGGGGACCCAAGTTCCCATCAGCAAAAACATGTGGGTTTGCTATCCTGGCTCCACAATGGTGGAATGAGCTGCTCATTGACATCAGGACAGCAGATAGCTTACACACCTTCCGGCGCAGACTGAATACTCATCTCTTTCGACTCCACTTCGAGCGATAGAACTATTAACAAAGCACTTATATACTAATAAAGGACTGGCTTATCTAAAGCCAGTTGAGTAGCACTTGACATGTTTTTGCTCTATGAAACCTGATGTACTTATATGATTCTGTTTTCTTCAAGTTTGTATTTTGTTGGTCGAACGCACTTATTGTAAGTCGCTTTGGATAAAAGCGTCAGCTAAATGCAATGTAATGTCATGTAATTATGGGACAGTTTGTTGTTGTTTTGTGTCAGTTTTACGTCGCCACATCCATTCCCATTTTTCATCATTGTTCCACAATGTTTATCATCATGAAATTAATATCTATACAGGGCCCTATACTACGAAGCTGGTTCAACCTAACCTGGATATGTTTGAGTTAGCCGGTTGGCCTAATCCAAAACATACGCGCTCTCGCTAAACTGTACTACGACGCGGGTTATCAAGTGGATCGCTCAAGCCAGCCGTGTCCTATCTAGTTAAAAGTAAACTTTAATATTAGACAAATATGAAGAAGTTAAACTTTAAACATCCATGACTTAAACAGGGCAAGGTGAATACAGCTGGTAACAGAACAAGTGTTTGAATGCGTACATTAACAGGTTTATGATATCACTGCCCCGTCTAAGACACGATCTGACTTTAATTACATTTGTCTCGAGTGTTTCGTCAACTTAATGTGTTGCTTAAAATAATACTTCTGCATACAGTATGTGACACTGTGAGTGTTGCACGGCCAGATACGGCTCAGCTGACTCAGATAAGGAAATATATGGTACATTATGAAGTGATATGCCGCGGACTGTACTTAATGTTACTCTGATCCGGTTACTTATGTTGTGGCAGATATTTAAGTAAGCTTTCATAACGCTAATGTTATACTCAGGGGTTAAATTGGGCCGGGGCTGTCCGGGGCTCAGCCCCGGCACATAGGACGATGCTTTGGCGTCATCACCCTCGCTCTTTTGTCATTTGTTTAAGCCATATGTTAAAACATGTCTCGTTCTTAATATAGACTTTATTTAGGGTCGATATGTGTTGACTTTAATTTAAAATAGCAGATCTCTGTGACAGGATATAGTTTTTCCGCTTAGTGAACGTGTGTCTCTGCTCCGATCAGGAGCTGCAGCACCGCGGCTCCTTCGTGCAGAGAGTCTGCAGCCGTGTGTAGCACCGGTGTGCAGTGGTGTGTGTGTGCAGGGTTGGGTTGTAACTGAATACGTGTAACAGCGTTACGTAATCAGAATACACAAATCAAGTAGGCCTAACTGTATTCAGCTCGCGTTACATTTGAAAAACGAGTAATCTGATTACAGTTACTTTCGTATAGGCCTACCTGAAGTGAATACATTTTGGATTACTTATTGGAATTATTGGTGGAAAGATTTCCTCTCAACATTTAATATTCATTACTAAAGGTACAGCCGAATCATCACAGCGCACAAAACCTACCGCCGCAGATGGCAGAGGTGGGACCAAGTCATTGTTTTGCAAGTCCGAGTCAAGTCTCAAGTCTTTGCGCTCAAGTCCGAGTCAAGTCTCAAGTCATTGTTTTGCAAGTCCAAGTCAAGTCTCAAGTCAGGATGGGCAAGTTCAAGTCAAGTCAAGTCCTAAACTTTGACAAAACGAGTCATAAACAAGTCATTATGTGTTTTTCACCAAATGTAATGACATCGATCAACAGAATAATACTTAATAATCAAACTGCTCTTTATTAGTCACATTAATAATTTAATAATCCATTTTCTCTCTGCTGGTAAAGTAACGTGTGTTTTTCTAATTTAAGAGGGATCAGTAAGGTAAGGCTACCGTGACGGTTTGATTCAGAAGGAGTTTAATGTATAAGATCCCTGATGTTGAGGTAACCAGAATGTTTATTTCCACTGTGTACAACATGTTATGAGGGACCCACAATCTATCTTTATGCAAGGGATAATGTGCAGCGAGGCGGTCTCTATGGGGGAAAGAACACCTGAATCTAGATCCCTCTGCAGGTGGTACTTTAACTATATTTTGATGCTAATACTTTTGTACTTTTACTTGTAACATTTTGAATGCAGGACTGGATTGTACAGGGTTCCTGCAGGTTTCGCCAACTCAAATTTAAGACTTTTTAACACCTTTTTAAGACCACTTTGAATAGAATTTAAGACCTATTTCACGGCAATAAAGTATGAAGGAAAATGTATATAAAGAAGAAATACGTCCCATAATCACTTACAAAGTAAATGTATTCATGTTCAACATAAGAACAATGACAACACAACAGCGTAACAGTACAGAACTGTGTTAGCGTGTTAGACAAAAAGTGTGTATGTGTGTGCTTGAGTGTGTGTGTGTGTGTGTGTGTGTGTGTGTGTGTGTGTGTGTGTGTGTGTGTGTGTGTGTGTGTGTGTGTGTGTGTGTGTGTGTGTGTGTGTGTGTGTGTGTTGTGTGTGTGTGTGTTAGGGCTGTGCAATTAATCATATTTTAATCGCAATTACGATTTTGGCCTGCCACAATTACGAAAACAACATAATCGTAAAAAACGATTATTTTGCTTTGCTAGGTTGTGACAGTGCACTACAACATATTTAATCTAATTAATTTTTTAGTAATGTATCATTTATTTAATTAATTTTTGTATTGGTTTTTCAGTTGAATTATACGTTCAAGGTAATCAACAGTTAAAAAGATACTGTTCAAATTATTATTTGTTTTAAAGTTCAATAAATGGATGTTTTCAAAGTCAATGAATAATCATATTTAATAATCGTGATATTAATTATTGACCAACATAATCTTGATTATTGCCATAATCGAGCAGCCCCAGTGTGTGTGTGTGTGTGTGTGTGTGTGTGTGTGTGTGTGTGTGTGTGTGTGTGTGTGTGTGTGTGTGTGTGTGTGTGTGCAGAGAGTCTGCAGCGGTACCGCCAAACCCCCGACCCGTCTTGTAACACGGAGCCCGTTTTCTACACCATCAGGGCCGGTTCTAACAAATTTGCTGCCCTAGATGATATTTTTGCTGGCGCACTCCCAGAGCTGACAGCGCAGCGCCCCCCCAGATCTGGCGCCCTATGCCAAAAACCGGCCCTGACTTAACCAAACAACTTATTTAATTTGTTTTCACAATTACTAATGTCATGTTTTTTTTTATTCTTGAAGAGAATGTCTTTTTTCTGGCATTCTTCCAGGATTAACAAAAATAAGAATAACATTGAGAAAAATCTTTGAAGTAAATGGCTGTTGTTAAACGCTTCCCACATTTACTTCAATCGTACAATAGAAAAGATAAAAGTACCCAAGGAATACACAATAGAATATATATAAAAAAAAAAAAAATGCAATGTAATGTAATATAAAGAATAAATGAAAAATCTCTACAAAAGACCAATACACTACCAAAACAGAAACGTATTGACATGTTGGTAATATACATCAAAAAGGCTTCAAATGTATTCAGTATTGTATGAACATGTTTTAATTGGGGTGTGGACGTCATATCCCCTAGGGGGGTCCGGGGGTATACCCCCTCCCCCCCCCGGGAAGAAATGTTTGAAAATGTAAAGTAAAATGCTTCAATCTGGTGCACTTTGAGCACACATTACTAGAAACTAGATCTAAGGGGTACCACTCTAAACACCCATATGAAAAAGATCGGTTTACATTTTAATAACCAAATATGTGAACATAACCAATAACCTACCATAGCCAATAACAAATTAATGTAACTTATTTTATTTTTGTTGTTCATTCATATCTTATTTTACCTATAGGTAAGAGTTCAACGTCTCATGTAGGCGAGCCTCCAGAGCAAGTCGGACAAAATTACTAACCATCATGCAACGCACTAGCAAGACGTTGATCGCAACTGCGCAGGTCTGCGCAGGTCTCGCTTGTCTCAAACAAGCCTCCTCTCCACGGGCTGCGGAAGCGAAATGCTTGATGGGAAACGACTCGCTGGTATCTCGAGCTGAGCTCTCATTGGTGGTTTTTACCACGTGCTGCTGATGAAACTCTCCAATTGGCTCGGCAAAAGTGTGTTGTTGTTTTGTGTCAGTTTTACGTCGCCACATCCATTCCCGTTTTTCATCATTGTTCCACAATGTTTATCATCATGAAATTAATATCTATATATTTTATACTATACTTGCACTGCTTACCGTTTTCATACTTTATATATCTTAGCATATTCATACACACTGTTCATACTGCTCACAGGCTGATATCTAGTGTATTCATACCCCTCACTGTTTATTCATCATTCAATTCATTCTATATGTTATTCTGTAGATTGTGTACATTACTTTTCACTTCACTGCTTGTTGCACCTGGTTAGAAGCTAAACTGGATTTCGTTGTCTCAGTACCTGTAATATGTGCAATAACAATAAAGTTGAATCTAATCTTGAGCAGGAACAAATGTATTTAGGCCTACTTAGTACATATCTGACATTAACGATTAAACACGTGTGCATTCTTTATAAATGCAAACCGAGTCAAGCCGACTCCGGAGGTGGCGGTATGCACCTTAAAGTTGTTTGCAATACGCCAAAAAACCGAGAGAAGAAGAAGAAGAAGACGAAGCCGACTCCGAGCTGTCCGATTTCACGGCCCGTCCACACAGCGGCGTGCGTTGAAGCTTCCAACGCTTCTGCCCATTCACTTTGAATGGGGTGACGTCACTTTTAGCAGAACTGCATTTTGGGAAGCGACGTGGAGCGTAGCTGGCTTCAAAAGTTGAGCAATGTTCAACTTTTGACGCCTCGACGGAGGCGTCAGCCAATGAAATCCCGTTTATGCAAATCTGCCAGAACAAGTGCTAGCCAATCAAACCGCGTGTATGCTGGGAGAGACTACGCAGGTCATTTCCTCATATTCCAAAAAATGGAGGGAAAATTCATTATAGCGGTAGTGAATCACCCGGTGCTGTATGATCAGTCTCTGTTCATCTACCGGGATACAAACCGGAGGAGCGAGGCATGGAGGGGAGGAGGCAGAGACAGTGGGTGAAACTGGTAGGTTTTCGCCTGTTTCGGGATTTTATATCCAGTTTACTTCGTTTTAACATTGCTATTGCCTTGTATGTCGGGGGCTGGAGATTCAGGTGATTGGTTGTTGGTCGCAAAAAATCCCCAAGCTTCAGACACGCCCACCGCCAAGCGTCAACGCACGCTGTTGTGTGGACGCTCCGTCAAGCAAGCTTTTTGAGACCTCCCCCGGTCGGCTATTCTCGTCTACCTTCGAGGCGAGCCGCAACGCGTCTCAAACAAGCCTACTGTATTTCCTCCGCACACTGAGCTCTGATTGGTCAGCAGGCGTGGTGCTTTCGCTGAGTTGATCTCTTAACCTGGAACCTATCCTGCTTCGGAGCACAGACTAGGTTCCAGGATAAGTCACCATGGAGATCTAGCCCGCTAAAAAGTGAACCAGCTTCGTAGTACCGGAAATCCCAGAAGTTATCTTGCTAAATGAAAATCCTGCTTCGTAGTATACCCCCCTGGTCCCTGGGGGGTATACTACGAAGCAGACGTCGATGTGTCACATTATCATTCATATCACTTCATAATGTATCATATATCTCCTTATCTGAGTCAGCTGAGCCGTATCTGGCCGTGCAACACTCACAGTGTCACATACTGTATGCAGAAGTATTATTTTAAGCAACACATTAAGCTGACGAAACACTCGAGTCAAATGTATTTAAAGTCAGATCGTGTTTTAGACGGGGCAGTGATATCATGAACCTGTTAATGTACGCATTCAAACACTTTTTCTTTTGCCAGCTGTATTCACCTTGCAGGTGCAGCTCTGTGGCTTTGATCCTGGATAAAGTGTTTAAGTCATGGATGTTTAAAGTTTAACTTCTTCATATGTCTAATATTATAGTTGACTTTTCATTCAGGAAGTATGACGCTGCGCTGTCAGTACGCTTCTCCATGTTTGTGATTGGTCGAATGCTCCAGATACCACCCCTTTCATGTGAACGCGCACCTAACTAGATAGGACACGGCTGGCTTGAGCGAACGAGTTGATAGCCAGCGTTATAGGACAGTTTAGCGAGAGCGGCTTTGTTTTGGATTAAGTCAACCGGATAACTCAAAACATATCCAGGATAGGTTGCACTAGATTCGTAGTATACCCCCCAGGTTAGCCGCACAGCATAAGTTACCATGGAGATCTAGCCTGCTAAAAAGAGAACCAGCTTCGTAGGACCGGAAACCCCGAGTTTTCCCTGAAGTTAGCCGGCTAAGCGAAAATCCTGCTTCGTAGTATACCCCCCAGGTCTCAGGTCAAACAAGTATGTTGATGATATAAGAAAAATAAATAATGTTTGGAGAAGCATTACAATAAAATGCAGCATATTAGCCAAGCCTCATGTGGATAATGTGAGATGACGCCTGCAATCTCGCATCACTGAGAAACTTCTTGCACAAATATGCTGAGGCAACTTTCGAAAATAAACGTAAGAATTGAAATAAACCTGCATAAAACGAATATCTGTTAGCATCAAGAAGAAACAGAAGGAGAAAACAAAATTCAGGTTAGTAGCATTTCTTACCTTGTGTTGCGGTCTAACGTGTTCTATCTCCTGGTCGCCTCTGACCTTTTTAAAAACTGCCAGCCCTGCTCCCTCCCCCGGGTCACAGGCTGCTGACCCCCCATTGGTCCCCCCCTTTGACGCACACAAAGTAGGTGCCAACAGTCATAACCTTCATTCTTTCGCCTGAGAAACGTTGGTTCACTTCAGCGACGAGGCCCAGAGTGTTGCTGTAATTATAGCCGCTTGATTGGGGACCAATTCACAAAGAAGGAAGTAGCCAATTAATTAAGATGCTTGTGAGGAGAGGGAGTCTCCGGGAGAGGGGGAGAGGGAGACGAGGGCAGTGTGTGACTTATTTAGTCAGCGTGGTCGTCGTGAAGGCCGTCTCGCTGGGCAGACACTAACACACCTGAAAGAATGTCATTCAATCATTTAAGACCAAAATCAGTCAGTCGCATCCTCAAATCAAACAACGATGTTCTGTGATGTCGTTTGTCTCCAATTACTCGACAAAGGATCTGAAGAATGGCGATTTCTTAAACAATTTCTATTTCATTTAGACTATTTCAGGATAGGTGCTTTTTGCTCAGGACACAAAGTTTAGTGGTGGAAGAAGGCTCAAATATTTTCCTTAAAGACGCCCTATTGTGCTGTATTGGTTTCCCTTTCCTGTCGTGTGTTCTATACGTTTGTGTGCATGTGAATGGTCTGCTAAGGCTAACATCCCAAAGTGTTCTACCTTTTTTACTTCTTTAACATAGATACATCACTTTGTAACATGTGTGCTCCTATTGGCTAGCTCTCAAACACATTGTAATTGATAGGCTAAGGGGCGGGACATTTCTAAGTGGTTGACCAATCACAACAGAGCCGGCCAGCTAACCAATCAGAGCAGCTCTGGTTTCAGACAGAGGGTGAAAAGAGGAGCTGCAGCACAGGCAGTATGAGAAAAGTAAAGAGCTGTTTGAACATTAAAGCATGGAGACATGTAGAGACACTACATACTGATATACACAATCAGCAGGAGAGGACTCTTTAAAGTAGAGACACTACATACTGATATACACAATCAGCAGGAGAGGACTCTTTAAAGTAGAGACACTACATACTGATATACACCTGGACATCAGCAGGAGAGGACTCTTTAAAATAGAGACACTACATACTGATATACACCTGAACATCAGCAAGAGAGGACTCTTTAAAGTAGAGACACTACATACTGATATACACCTGAACATCATCAGGAGAGGACTCTTTAAAGTAGAGACACTACATACTGATATACACCTGAACATCAGCAGGAGAGGACTCTTTAAAGTAGAGACACTATATACTGATATACACCTGAACATCAGCAGGAGAGGACTCTTTAAAGTAGAGACACTACATACTGATATACACCTGAACATCAGCAGGAGAGTACTCTTTAAAGTAGAGACACTACATACTGATATACACCTGAACATCAGCAGGAGAGTACTCTTTAAAGTAGAGACACTACATACTGATATACACCTGAACATCAGCAGGAGAGGACTCTTTAAAGTAGAGACATTACATACTGATATACACCTGAACATCAGCAGGAGAGGACTCTTTAAAGTAGAGACACTACATACTGATATACACCTGAACATCAGCAGGAGAGGACTCTTTAAAGTAGAGACACTACATACTGATATACACCTGAACATCAGCAGGTGAGTACTCTTTAAAGTAGAGACACTACATACTGATATACAACTGAACATCATCAGGAGAGGACTCTTTAAAGTAGAGACACTGCATACTGATATACACCTGAACATCAGCAGGAGAGTACTCTTTAAAGTAGAGACACTATATACTGATATACACCTGAACATCAGCAGGAGAGGACTCTTTAAAGTAGAGACACTACATACTGATATACACCTGAACATCAGCAGGAGAGGACTCTTTAAAGTAGAGACATTACATACTGATATACACCTGAACACCTGCAGGAGAGGACTCTTTAAAGTAGAGACACTACATACTGATATACACCTGAACATCAGTAGGAGAGGACTCTTTAAAGTAGAGACACTACATACTGATATACACCTGAACATCAGCAGGTGAGTACTCTTTAAAGTAGAGACACTACATACTGATATACAACTGAACATCATCAGGAGAGGACTCTTTAAAGTAGAGACACTACATACTGATATACACCTGAACATCAGTAGGAGAGGACTCTTTAAAGTAGAGACACTACATACTGATATACACCTGAACATCAGCAGGTGAGTACTCTTTAAAGTAGAGACACTACATACTGATATACAACTGAACATCATCAGGAGAGGACTCTTTAAAGTAGAGACACTACATACTGATATACACCTGAACATCAGCAGGAGAGGACTCTTTAAAGTAGAGACACTACATATACACCTGAACATCAGCAGGAGAGGACTCTTTAAAGTAGAGACACTACATACTGATATACACCTGAACATCAGCAGGAGAGGACTCTTTAAAGTAGATACACTACATGCTGATATACACCCTGAACATCAGCAGGAGAGGACTCTTTAAAGTAGAGACACTACATACTGATATACACCTGAACATCAGCAGGAGAGGACTCTTTAAAGTAGAGACACTACATACTGATATACACCTGAACATCAGCAGGAGAGGACTCTTTAAAGTAGAGACACTACATACTGATATACACCTGAACATCAGCAGGAGAGGACTCTTTAAAGTAGAGACATTACATACTGATATACACCTGAACATCAGCAGGAGAGGACTCTTTAAAGTAGAGACACTACATACTGATATACACCTGAACATCAGCAGGAGAGGACTCTTTAAAGTAGAGACACTACATACTGATATACACCTGAACATCAGCAGGTGAGTACTCTTTAAAGTAGAGACACTACATACTGATATACAACTGAACATCATCAGGAGAGGACTCTTTAAAGTAGAGACACTGCATACTGATATACACCTGAACATCAGCAGGAGAGTACTCTTTAAAGTAGAGACACTATATACTGATATACACCTGAACATCAGCAGGAGAGGACTCTTTAAAGTAGAGACACTACATACTGATATACACCTGAACATCAGCAGGAGAGGACTCTTTAAAGTAGAGACATTACATACTGATATACACCTGAACACCTGCAGGAGAGGACTCTTTAAAGTAGAGACACTACATACTGATATACACCTGAACATCAGTAGGAGAGGACTCTTTAAAGTAGAGACACTACATACTGATATACACCTGAACATCAGCAGGTGAGTACTCTTTAAAGTAGAGACACTACATACTGATATACAACTGAACATCATCAGGAGAGGACTCTTTAAAGTAGAGACACTACATACTGATATACACCTGAACATCAGTAGGAGAGGACTCTTTAAAGTAGAGACACTACATACTGATATACACCTGAACATCAGCAGGTGAGTACTCTTTAAAGTAGAGACACTACATACTGATATACAACTGAACATCATCAGGAGAGGACTCTTTAAAGTAGAGACACTACATACTGATATACACCTGAACATCAGCAGGAGAGGACTCTTTAAAGTAGAGACACTACATATACACCTGAACATCAGCAGGAGAGGACTCTTTAAAGTAGAGACACTACATACTGATATACACCTGAACATCAGCAGGAGAGGACTCTTTAAAGTAGATACACTACATGCTGATATACACCTGAACATCAGCAGGAGAGGACTCTTTAAAGTAGAGACACTACATACTGATATACAACTGAACATCAGCAGGAGAGGACTCTTTAAAGTAGAGACACTACATACTGATATACACCTGAACATCAGCAGGAGAGGACTCTTTAAAGTAGAGACACTACATACTGATATACACCTGAACATCAGCAGGAGAGGACTCTATACATAAAAGTAGCATAACCATGTTATAAAAGATACTCCTTGAAAGTACAAGTCCCGTATACAAAATGACACTCACCAACGCAAGAATGAAATGTAAAATTGGAGGTCAGGGTTAAACTATTATATAGTTAATCAACTCAATATGTAATGGATTAGCCCAAGCATTTGGCGCACAAAGAGAAGACTTAGGAAATGTGGGAAAAATCTTCTTGATTTATTCACAGAGTACAGAGACTTTTTTCATACAGGAAGCAGAGAAGAATCCTAAAACAGACACATCTGATTTAAATACATGTACTAAGTGTTTGTTGTTGGGGAAAAAACACACCTTCAAAACAAGAGTACAAAAATTAAGAAATACTTAGTCCATATTGATGTTTAGAACAGTTTGACAAAAAGAGCTTTCCAGGTCTACAAGTTTACATTTGTTTCATCAGGGTCATCATGTGAACCTTGCAGAAGTGCAGTATTATTCAGATCCTTTACTTAAGTACTAATAGTACACTAAAACCATTCCATACCAGTAAAAAATATGCATTGAGGTAAAAGTATGGAAGTATTTTCGGTGAAATGTACTGCAAAACGAAGTGAAGTTTGTGTACTTTAATACATGAAGTTTTACACTTTGTCAACTTTTTACGAGTTTTGAGAAAAACAGCCTTCTTTTTAGTTTTTACTATAACTTCATTGAGCTTAGAAGAAGAAAAAGAAGTAGAGAATTTAGTATTTAAAGTTGTAATCCTTAAAACATTTAACATATTATTTATAGTCTGCTTTTTTGCAATTACCAGTGGTGGAATAAGCACGTTTATCTTTTCACAATTACTACTTAATTTATATTAATTAATATAAGTTTATCAATTGCGCCAATCTTAGATACTGCTATTACTGGATATATAAGTAGTATCTGCCTCACGCAAGTACATTTATTTAAAAGGAAACTAAAATCTTAATTGTCAAATAAGCGTGCAGAGAAAAGTTCAATATGTTCCTCTGTAATTTAATCGAGAAGTATTAAGTAGTTAGGAAAGGAAGTATTCAAGTAGAGTACAAATGAAGTCAGGTACCGCTGAGTAAATGTACTTAAATGTTAGATTACATTGCAGGAAATACACTGAAAACATTTCAACGTTGACTTTAATTTAAGGTATTATGTGAACAGACTTTACATAATTGTATTAGGTTGGATGAAAGCATAATACTAAGTTAAAATAAAAAGGTAATAGGTTCAACTACATATTATTGCTTTCAACTATTACAATTATGTTTAATCTGATGACCTGATACATTGAATTAAAGTCATCATTTCAATTTCTTTAGTGTAGCTTTTCAATTCTGTTATGTAATTATCTCCCACACTAGTTGTATTGTTAGCGATGGAGACTACAATGCCTTGTTGTCCCACATGTGTGTCATTTACTGTGAACAATATCTGCCCCAATGGTTCCTCTCCTACAGACTTAGTTACTGCTGATATAAACCCAACATGTTCTGCTGATGACCTGTTGCTTCACATCAGAAGAAGGAAAAGATGAAATCTTGAGGAGTTCCTTGACGTTACTCACAGTGTGGAGGTCTTGTAAAGTCTAGCAGAAATATGGTCTAAAAGAACTATCTGAGTCCACCTCTGCCTCTGCTCTTTCTGCCTCTCCAAAGTCCTCGTAAGCCTCCAGTGACGAGACACACCCTGGTGCACTCTGGGAATCGTAGTCCAGGAAGAAGGCGGGGTTTTGCAGCTGGCTGGCAGCAGGGCTGAGCGGCGGCTCGTTGAGCGGGGCGGTGAGCAGAGACAGCTGCAGCTGGTCGATGGTGCTGGTGGAGGAGAAGGGCTGTGATTGGTCAGGAGGGGAGCAGGCCCCGGGCGAGGAGCCGCTCGACATGCTGAGGCCCCTCGGGGGGGCCGAGGGCGAGCTCACCTGAGAGTCGTCTGCAGTGAGGGAGCGCCTCAGTTTGGCTCGAGCATTCTGAAACCACACCTAAGAGACAGTGTTTGTGTTTACAGGTAAACAACGTGTGAAAGAAGAACACATCTTTGTTAAGTAAGCTTAAATGAAGTATAATAAATCAGTTTTTATACTGTTTATTTGAACTAACATGTCGTCATTTTACGCAAAAACACATTTTGATTATAAAAACATGCATCTATGTTACTGTTTGAAAATAACATTTAATTTTATATATATTCTTTTATTTTATTGCCATTTTTTTGTTTTATTCAATTTTTTGTGTTATTTGATTACATTACTTTTTACCATGTTTATTTTTAGAATTTATATTTGTGGTTAAACAGTTTATATTCATGATACTTGCCTGTTTACATTTCGTGCACTAGGTCATTTGTGTTCTGTTTGCACTTTTTTCCAGTTTTCCATTTCTCTGCTAGAACCCAGAAGTTGCTCTATAAACGTATACAAGTATTTGTATTTAGTAATAGGTTGTCATGAACCAGACTTTCCTGCAATTGATGCACAACAAGGGAAATTATTTGTTATAATGCTCTTATCTAAATTATTGTTGTTCTCATACTTTAGTTCCAATAAAGGATCTCAGGGGGAAACTGTTAGCGTACTGGAAATGTCAAATGAAAACAGTCTTCGAAGCAGCTTGGCATTAAAGCTGAAACTGTGAAATATTGAAAGTACATGTTTCCTACCTGCAGGACCCTCTTGGGCAGGCCGGTCTTCTGAGCAAGGAAGCTCCAGTCTTTTCCGTCAGGGTTGTGTTTGTGTGCGAAGTACGACTCCAGCGCTCTGAGCTGCTCGCTGCGGAAACACGTCCTGATTCGCTTGTTCCGCCTGCGGGTCCGCCCACATGCCACATGATCATCCAATGGTGGCTCAGGACTGCTGACAGACTCCTCCCCTTCACCTGAGACCTGATTTTGAGCTTTTTCACACACACAAACACACACACACATCCATTATGTTGTGCTTCAATTCTGTGCAAATCTATTATCTAAGGGGCGCAAGACATGATCGTTAAAAAAACCGATTCATTATCGATGAACTTTTATTTATGCTTTTTTTTTTTCACAAGTATTTTTATTGGGCCATCAATCTTAAACATACAAACTGTTGAACTAAGATCACCCGATTTTAAATAGTTTTACAACAAACATGGCATAGTAACCATCCCCCCTACAAAACAAAACCGAAAAGCGTCACAATACGATATAAAAGAGGAGCAAAAATAAGTAAATAAAAAATACAAGAGGATATCATAAAAGCACAGAAATACAAAGAAACACTGTGTTGCACAATGTTATTTATGCTTTGTGATTGCCATATTCATTTAGTTATTTGTTTTTAATGCATTTCATTCGGTGTGTAGTGTTGAGAAGGGTGAACAATGGAACAATGTCATTTTTATATCACTCATCAAATATACTCGAAAGCTTTACAAAGTGTGTAAAACATAAATATGTCATAGTCAAATATATGTATGCAATAGCTATAACAGTATGTATAACATACAAATCCTTATATGGGTGCTTTTAAAGGCCTATAGCAAATATGCACCTCGTCTTGCGAGGAGATGAACATTCCATCTACGTTCACTCCCTTTTAAGGAGTGAACATTTAACCACAAAGCAACGAAGAAGAACGCACGAGCATGAGCTTGCACGCAAAGGATGTGACAAACCACGTGACAAAAGGGGATATAAGAAGACTGAAGAACATTGGAACGAGAGTTCTTCTTGAAAAAGACTGAACAACCTGGCTTAAGCCAATTAGGTTCGATATAGAAATATCCGAGCAAAACGTATCTATTATTTTGTGTGGTGTGATATAACTTGTAAAGCGTATAAATAAAACAGCCTGTTCACACTTGTGAAAGGAAACTAAAGATCCGCATAGGCCTCTGATTATTACTGAACAAGTAACACATCAGTGGAAATGTAGCCCGTCCCCACAAAGTTTGAGTCCTGAGTCCAGTTTGATTCCAGTGGCCTGTCTCCTTGCTTGAGGGTCAATCCCTGACTGAACACTGCAGTCTCCCAGAGATAACAGCTGGTAAGTCGCACCTGGTCAACTCTGTTGCAGAATTATAGTAAGTCATAGTGGAGGTCGCCAGGATCGTTTGATCTGAAATATGGCAGCAGTGCTTTATGGGAATTAAATCCCAAAGGTTTCAGAGGTGTGTTCATGAACAGGTCTGTGACAATCTAAAGGGATAAACTAACAGGGAAGTATAAATAAGTCATGTCAATTGATGAATGGAGGTAGTATAGAAAGAAGGGAGTTTATCGGTACCTCGTGGTGTGTGTGAGGAGGACACACCTTTTATGCCCAGACTGAGTAAAAACCGTATCAATCAACAGTAGTCATTTCAGCTTGTTTGATCATTATTTCATTTGAACTTTATTCGATACACTTCTGTATTCATTTATTTATAGTTTTTGTTTTTATTCAAGATTTATGGATTTATTTGTAATAGAATATATTTCAGCATTTGTTTCTGTCTTCATTTTTTGGTATCCGCCATTCTGCAATGAATTAGAGATAAGGGTAGCAAAAGGCACACACACACACACACACACACACACAACACACACACACACACACACACACACACACACACACACACACACACACACACACACACACACACACACACACACACACACACACCACACACACACACACACACACACATGCATGCACACACACACACACACACACACACACACACACACACACACACACACACACACACACCTCTCACCTTCTTTCAGATTTGGTTTGGGCTGCAGATCGTGTAATGGCGGCACACTCCTGCCGTCGTCATGGTAATGGGACTGACAGTAGAGGTTGTGGCCCTGCATGCAGTACAGGTTCCCGGGTATTAATGTCACATCACACTCCTGAAAAACATGTTCATCATTAATATTTCTTAAAGAACTAATGAGAAATAAATATATATAACACTGAATCTTATTCATCTTTAGGGTGAACTGTTGCACATTATGTTTCTTATTGCAGAAAGTTGTTAGGATTACAATCCACAAACACATTTTACATTTTAATAATAACATTCAATTCATCCAAATGTGTCATAGTGTTTCTGTAAATGTCTCTTATTAAAGTACCTGGCAGGAGAAGCAGTGAGGATGGAAGGTCAGATCACCTGACCTCATGACCAGATCGGAGGCCGGGATTGGCTGGAAGCAGCGAGCGCACTGCCCGCCTCCAAACATCCTGAGGAGGAATCAAAGGTCAGGAGATACCAACAGACCCCATCACAGTCTCTGAATGAAGCTCCTTCCTATGAGGTGGATAGTGTGAATACAGCAGCAAGCTCTGAGACAAACGCCGTTTCCACAGCAGAAACAGGAAGGGTTAATATTGTTCTTAACCATAGATTCAAATCACATAACAACAAATAAGTATAACATATAATAACTCTTTAGTGTTGTTTCTTTTTTTTCAACCACCCTTTTTAATAATTTGTCTTTTATCAGAAATGTTCTATTGCAACAACAACAGCTTACAATTCACAACATAATACAATACAAGTTGCAACACTTTTTTGGATTTACCCCAAAATAGTAATATCCCTCTAGAGATTACAAATGTAGAAGATCACTCTTTTCATTATTAAATGTAATGTTTATGAGCGGCTTGGCTTTTTACCCGGTCCCTGTAAATCTACAAAGCTTTACAATCATGCTGAACACTGGTACCGTTTCTAGACTTGATTGTAAGTTCAAAATAAAATGTGACTTCTAAATTGTTAACATCTGTATGACAATATTAAATGTATATCTTATTTTGTGTTTAGTTTATTGGTAAAAGTTTGCACAGAGCTATTTGTACATGTACGTGTACAGCTGGTTAAGTCGGACCGACATAGACTAGCTATTGAAGGGTTTAAACTACTTTAACTGCCCACTATGGGTTTGGTGCGGCCCCTAATGAGGCAGACCCTCGTTGCAAACATCAATCTGATAAAGCTTATAGTGAGGACTGGCTCAGGCCTGCCTTAAACCAGCCCCTTGTTATGCTGATATAGCACAACTAAAGACTGAGAGGGTCACAGTGTGAAGCCCCCGGAGAAAACAAGTGTCATTTTTGATAAATACATTTTGATTGATTTGATGGAGGGAGCGGTTTCTGTTCACCTGCAGTAGTCCTGGTGGCAGTAGATGTTCCCGTCCCTGCAGTACAGCGAGGGGTGTGTCTGCAGCTCGCAGTGACACCGGCTGCAGCGCAGGCACACGTCGTGCCACACACTTCCTGCAGCCAACAGGAAGAAGCGGTCACACACCTGCTCGCTGCAGCCGGCACACGTCAGCGGCTCCTGGAGGGACACAGTTGTCTGAGAAGGATGTTTGGTTAGTTACATTGCTGGAGATGAGGCTTCGTTCTTACCTACAACTAAGATGGTGGACAATTGGTATTGAAATGATGGCTGCAACGCTATTTCTATTCTTATTTTTTAGGTTCATTATTTCTTCTATAAACTGTCAGACAATCGGGTCAATCTTCAACAATATTATATCATATGTAATATATAACATATTATATAAAATAGAGCAGGACATCTTGTATTTTAAAGGTTAAAAACAGCAGGTTACAGCTCCACCTTTAATTATTTAAAAACAATATTTATCCAAAGAATGTTGACTTGACTTTTTTGCTTATAGCCTGTCTTTATGATAGTAGATTTTTCTCTGGGCTTCTCTGGGTGTTTTGTTCTGTGTTTATTCTTTACTTTATTAATGTATTTCCTTATATTGTGTTATGTTAATTAATGCACTTGAAAATGAAGTATACTACCCACAATTGAATAAACACCAGGTTGAGAACGTGGTTTTCACAGGCAGCAAAAAAGCTACACACATAGGATGATCTAACATACTGTAATAATTCATTTACATAGATTAAACTACCTAACAGAATATGTTGTAGTTAAAATGAGCATGGCGCCTAGCGATTCGTTTTATTATCGGTTAATCAAAATCTCAGTTTTCTTATATCAAACCTCCTGAAATGTTGGCTTCAACTGATTAGTTTCATTATTTTATTTATTTAATTATTTGACTCATCTGCTGATAATTTACCATTTCTGGTTTGGCCTGTACAACGACAGCAAACTGTTCACTTTTCTACAGTTTGTCAAAGCCAATTCAATTCAATGTTTTGTCAGTCAAAACCACAAACTCACTTTAAAATAATATGAAACAGAGCAAAGCAGGAAACGTCAACATATTGGGGATCTATTGAGATGGCTCTAAGTAGCCTACAACCTTAACATGTACAGCTGTAAAATGCAGATAGTAGCTTTACTTATCCATTAAACATATCATAGTAAAACACTGACAGGCTTTTACTTGTAGTGGGAGTATTTTGACATTGTGTAAATTGTACTTTTACTGCAGTAGAGGACCTGAACATACTCACGTTGTCTGCAGCAGCGCTCTCCTTCGTTCCCGTCTGGCCCCCACTCAGCTCCGCTAGATCCGCACGGTCACCAAGGTCACTGCCGTACAGCAGCTCCTCCAGGGCCCGGTCGTCTGCAGACATCATGATTGTCCTGAGGAGGAAGAGGGGAAATAATCAGTCCACTTGGTAATCACAGCCGTCATTAGAGAACTAATAACACACACACTTAATGTCCCTATTAATAAACAACAACAACAACAACAACAACATTCAGACCCAACTGAAACTAGTGTGACAAGGCTGTTCTCTTTCTGTGAAATGTGTTTACTTATGTTTTTAAATATGTGGTGGCTATATACAGTAGCCTATGTAAGAAAGCTTTACAGTTGCATACCATACGAACTGTAGATGTTCACAACCACCAGACTGTCAACCATTTTGAAATGTAAAGACTCACCATTTGGCAACATTGAATTTAAATTAAACACATTCCACACATTTTTACATATTTATTACACTGGCTCACTCAATCTTCATTTTCAATGTATTACTAGTTTGAAGACTAAATAGTTTAGAGCAGAGGTGCCCAGTACGTCGACCGCGGTCGACCGGCAATGCTGGTAGATCGCGACGCGAGTCGTTCATAAAATAAAAAAATCCAGTTCCGTTAAAATAGACAAAACAGGTTTTGATCCCTCCTCCCTTGGCCCCCCTGCCACTTCATTCAGGAGTTTACTTTATTGTCTTCATTGTTAGTTTCCACATGCCTAAAACAACCTCAAGCTAAATCTAAAAGTTGATGGCTAAACAAGAGCGTTTGAGAAATGGTGCAAGGCATACAGTAATAGTCCGAATAGTCGATTAGTCGTTTCATTAATCGATAGATTAATCGATTATCAAATGAGTCGTTTGTTGCAGCCCTATTATCCCATGTATAAATAAAACGTGTTATTCAGCCCCTTGCAATTTGGGACTTTACTTTTGGTTGGTAGACCTCGGTGAGCTGGTCATTTCAAAAGTAGCTCACCAGCCAGAAAAGTGTGGGCACCCCTGGTTTAGTCTCTATAATTGTTTGACTGTCTCTCCATCTCTTCAACACAACAATATTACATGCATCAACAGTTGGAGAAACTAGTTTCTGAACATTCCTGAAATAAAAATACTTTTAAATCTTGATTTCTTAAATGATATGTTGTGCAAATAATGTTTATACTGATCTTTAATTTTAAACCTCAATGTACAGATCGGAAAGCTGTTTACTATTGCTTTTTAAGAAGTTTACATTAACACAGAAACAAAAAAGGAGGTATAAATGAATATTAGGATGGGGTCAACATATTCGGATCATTCCATAGGGGTATGAGTGCTGTTACCTAATATAAAGATTATTTATATTTCACCAATCTTGAATTCATTAGTGGTAAAGATGTGTGGAGATATTCAGTAACAGCAAGACAGTCACTATGATCTGTGTTCATCAACAAACTAAACACTTCTGACAAATCCGAAAAAGTAAAAAATCCAAAATGCAAAAGTTATGTGATAAAAATATAGATGTACTCAGTCCTTAGCTGCTACTTTTGTTTTTCCACTGACATCAACGTGTCATCCTTTTTCAATCAAATCAAAGAGGATCTAAATATTGAGATGAAAGAATCAAAGGTTTATTTGTTCACACTACTGAGCCTATTTTGGAATGAATAGCTACATATTTAGCTATAAAGAATAACGATAAGACATAGGGTAGAAATAAGAATATAAAAGATACAGATTTACTGTTGACAGTGGGTCGAACAAAACCAGACATTTAAAAACTGTAATTGGCCGTTTTCATCCTTTTTTTGTAGGTAAATAAGTACAAAATAATTGCATCCTTCGCTTTTTTCACCAAGGTAGAGCGAGGAAGGAGGAGATCAAAAAGTTCTTACCTTGTCTCTTGTTGGTCTCCACTGAGGGAGCTCCGTGTGAACCCTTCAAACGACACCAGAAGATCTCACCTTTCCGTTAGTGTGCACAGACTGTGTGAGAATCAAACTTTTTGTTTCCCTCCCTAATGTCTTCTTTATTGTCTTAATCTTGTGGTTTTGGGATCAGTTTCCACTCTTTCCTGTGAGAGCTGACCTGAGATCTGCTCCACATCATCCTCCACCAATCACAGCCCGAGCACCTGCACTGACCCCACCCCACTGCCAGTCCCAGATGACCCCCTGGCATACACCTGTAAACAAGAGGCGCAGGTGGCTCAGAGGGCCGGTAGAGAATGATCTGATTGGCCACCAGATGGTTTGAGGGGGGGCGGTGCACCCTAGGGACCAATTAAAAAAAACAAAGGGTGTTTAAAAGGACGTCTGGGATTTGCACTCGAGCATGAAAAGACAACGACAAGAGCTTTTCCCCCGGTCCCTCGGCTGTGTTGGATCTAACAGGTTTCTCCATTTCAAATGTTTCTCCCGTTTGATATCAACCATAGAGGCGAACATTTGATTTAATTTGATCATTAAGTAAAGAGGAGGGAAGGTCTGGCTGCAAACTGGAAGACACTATGTGATTTATATTGCAATAATAATACTGAATATTAGCTTGCAGTAGATACATATAATACTTAAGCACAATTTGATGTAATGACTTGTACTTTAGTGTTCTTGCTCCAGTATAATTGTTATACAACTCTACTGACTGGTAACTTTGGTTTGGGAAACTACAATCAACTAATAATAGGGTACTGTACACAACTCAGTAATGCAACAATAACCTGCAAACCTGCAAATAATAACCTTACTTTTCCAACAAGGGACATTTTTGCACGAGTGATTTTAGTTACTTTTAAGTACGCTATTTCTTTAAAAGTAACTTTAAAAGTAATTGTAGCTACTCACAGAACGAGTAGTATTTTGATCCACCTTTAAGTCATGTTGGGTTGTATTTTGCTAATGATACTCATTACTTAATATGATGAGATAAACATGTACGATTTGACATATGTTACTGAGTATTTTTAGAATGTCTATTGCTAATATCTTTCACCAATGCCGTTAACATGTGGAGCTGCATGCTAGCACTTCAAGTTAACTTTAGCGCCTTGGCTAGCTAACGTTAACGTTAGCATAACATTTAAATACGACACATTAAATATCACAATAAACATACTCTATGACGTTATAGTAACTCATTATATTAGTCTTTCCTAACACATGAAGATTTTATTAACATATTGGTGGAGTTTATTCAACTTTTCAGCTTAATATGATTGAAAATATATCAAACTAAATAAGCCAAAGCTAGCAGCTGAACTAGTTTAACGTTAGCTTATTTAATTTGAGATAACAGAGACAAATATTATTATTTTATTAACTCATCAAAATGAGCTCCTCATTTACCAGGTAATTTACAACATTAAAACGTATACATGTGTATTGAATAGACCTTTCTGCATAATTACGTTAGATTTGTTAAATGATACTTTTATGCTTTTACTTCAACATTTGAATGCAACACTTTTAATTGTAAGCACTTCTTCATGGTATGCCTATTAGAAAAGTTACAGAAATAATAATACAATTTGTAAGAATAATAATACAAAAAGGTCCTCATATATAATTGTTCCCGAACTATGTTGCCTAATTAGTATTTTACAAAAAAGTTATTAGCCCATGCAGCTTTCAACTTTAATAATTTATTTATTTTAAGGCTTTGCAACACTACATGATAGTAAGACATGGAGATATTTACCTAAAGACAACGAAGACGTACAGACTCAACTCTCCATCACTTACCTGCTTGTAGTCTGGGTTGTATGGTTGTACTGCACTAGGCTATTTCACTAAAGGGCCACAGAGTGCATCTGACATATGTTACAAAAAGCAGCAGGGGGCGCTGTTGAGCTTTATATCATGAAGAGTTTCTAGGCTTCAAAACTCAAACCAGATCCTCTTGTTTGGTTTCATTTCAGGTGGATTTGATCAAAAATGCCTATAACACATTTGCAGAACTTGTGAGGTAAACACACAATGTAAATAGTTTTTCTTTTAAGCCACAGAATGAAGTCAAACATACCATGAGCTCAAAACAATTATTTATTTCCTGAATAGTAAACATTTTGCAGAGAAAAGGATTTTGCACGACCAGCGGCCAGCAACAAGATATAATAATGATTCTGTATTTTACTGCATGTATAACTCTTTGAAAACTGGCTGATATTTATTTACAAAACACATACAAAAACACTGAGAAGTTGTAGTTTTGGTACATAATTCTAAAAAACTAAATGTGGTTAAAGTGCTGAAAACACCAGATAGTATATCACATGAAAAAGTGATCCTGCATTAAATGTGAAGTTTCAAATGTCTCAAAAGGTCAGCACACAAAACCAACACTACCCTATTGGCTTGAAAATATATAACCGTTCAAAAAAGTGGATAATCAGATCAGATCATATTGGGCCTTTTAAATGTAGATACAATCAATATAACTCACACGCCAAATGTCATTTTTGTATTTGAAACAATTTCGGCCCCATATGATATAAAAGGAAATTGTTCCAAGCTAAAGTGACCCTCGAATATTATTGAAGCACAACGGTGCAATTGGGTTCTAAAGTTATCATTCTTCAGGCTACATGCAGGCTACTCAGTGGTTACATTGAAGAGGATTACAATGTGATTTGTTATTCTTTGCTATCTTGAGCTGATAGTCCCTGTTCCAGTTACAATAGAGTGGTACAGTGATGGCGTTTTTTTGTAGGCCAAACCGGAAGTTAGTTACACAAGGGCTCCCTCGACAAAAAGCAAAGGGATTTTTCCACTGGAGTTTTGAATTTTGTAGATAACAACATCTTTGGCAAACACACGTTTATGATACCGTAAACATTTTTTTCAACAGAATAAACTCCAGTGCAATTGGCAGAAGTAAAAACACATGATTTCACGTTACCACCGCTAAGCTAAAGGCGGCTAATGTTTGTTTACAAAATGTAAAGCTTGTGTTAACCGCTGACCTTATTTCAAGCATCGAACCAAAAACATAAAAACTGTTGACTTCAAGAAAAAGGAACTGCATCTGGTATAATGCTAACTCATTTCTGTGTATGGACTCATTCGTGCTCAACCATACAGACCTTCTCCTGGCACTCTCCGTGCGTACTTATCATTCATTTCAAACATCATCCGTCACATGCTGATGTGATCCAGATGTCTGTGTTCTTTGAAAACGTGTGGCGCTGAAGAGCCCTTTTAAGATGACAAACTGAGATGTAGAACAAATGTTGCTTAAAGTTTAACCTGATGCTAACCCGTAGCATCTGTAACTTAGCCTTGACGTTAACGTTAGCTCACGAGTCACGACAGCAGTCATATTCTCTCCATCACTAGCTGCATAGCCTTTCACTAAGGGATGTGGACAGACATTATGTATATGTAGAAGAGCAAGCAGAAACTCTGCTTGCCTCCATAAAATAGCCTTTGGTTAGCTTAAGTCTCAGGTAAGATTTTCTAAATCCTAAAAAAACAGAGCAATGAGGAGGTGCAGGGGTCAAGTTTTCTCTCAGACCACTTGAATTACAATATGCTGAGAGGGTATTATAAAAAAGATGCGAAAAGTACGTTGGCAACTGCAGCTTTAATGTGCATAAAACACATTATTATAGTCTAATAGGCCTGCATGTAACATGGAAAGGGGCGCCAAATCTGAATGGCTTAAATCCCATGTTATCTGACCCGTAGCCCCCCAAAACGGACTGGGTTGTCTTATATCGCAGTTTATGAGATTGAAGGCACTCCAAATACCCCGTTTTCTTTTCTGATCCCCATTTTCATTGTCTGCTTGAACTATTGGACAGCGTACATATCTTCTCAGATATGACTGGACCAAATCATGTGTTTTTGGTAGGAGATTCAAACTTTTGAACGGTAACATATTTGTTGTTGTATTTTGGGTAAACTGACACTTTAAATGTACATGTAGAGACAGTTAGAGAAGCCCTGCTTTGAAAAGATAAAACCTGTACAACCTACACTAACATACTGATAAATGACCTCTATACAAATGAAATACGTCTTTGTCTCCTCTGAGGCCAGAGCGAGGCTAAATCGAGTGTTTGAACACACACGTGTGTTTGCACATGTATGTACACACTGCTGTCCATCAAGCATCATGGTAAGCAGTTCATTATTTCATTAGGATCGTTCTCGTCCTCAGCCTCTGTTTGGAGGACTGAAGGCCGCTGGCCTCATCTTCATCTCAGCAAACGCGATGGAAAACTCTTTTCCTTTCCAGGTGGTCCAGATCACACCCTGAGACACGCACGAGAAATCACATGTTAGTGACTGACAGATGCTCCTGATGTTTTGATTTATATTCTCTGGTGTCAAAAGTGTGTGTGACAAGAAACGACTGAACCTTGCATTAGCTTTGTCCGAAACAAGCCCCCAGGAACATTAAAGGTGAATGATTGGGTTAAATAAATGAATGAATTTATATGGCCTTTTTTTTTATACTTTGTACCAAACCAAAATATTGAACAATTCACGATCAGCAGATGGAAAATTGGCACTGAAATCATAAATTCTGTGATTGGTTAATTTTGCTTTAAGTAGGGCTGCAATAATGAGTCAACTAATCAATCAATCCATTGGTAGAAAGAGGGTTGTCCCGCTATTCTCTGTTTAATATCATATTAAACCTTAGGGATGGTAATTTGGTACTGTTTTCTACATTTTATAGACCAAAAATGAATCGATTAATCTAGAAAATAATTGTTAGTTACACCATAGTTTAGCTCTGTCTGTAGGGACCAAAGTGTCGCAGGTTCAAATCCCCAAACGAATCAAGTGCAGAGTATGGACTGGTACCAGTTCACCTTATGGGCACTGCCAAGCCCTTGAGCAAGGCACCAGCCCCGCAAACTGCTCCCCCGGCACTGTATAATAGCTGATAATAACCTGATGCAGGATTAAATACAGAGACTACATTTACAGAGACAAAAAATGTGTGACTGTGATTAAACTTGTATAAATTTGAATCATCGATGAGCTGTGCCAAACATGAAATAGAATCAAGATCCTCCTTTTCAGGCAGATTTCATTTGGCTATTTGGTCCCAACAGAAATTGATTTAAAGATTTAACATCAATGTAACCGAACCTAACAGAGGGAATTATACGGACCCAGTAAATGCTGGCCACGTATAATTTTCTTAACTTTGCGTGACCAGCACTTTTTATATTATAGCCAGTAAAAGGGTACCTGGTGATTGATGTCCTTTCCGTAGACCCCGTTGAGGTTGGCCTTGTGGCAGTTCTTGTACCACCAGCCTCCTCGGTAGGACATGGCACAGCGGGTGATGGAGGACGCCAGATCCCGGTCTTTGGTGGAGAAGATCCGCTGGCTGTGATAACTGAGAGAGTCCCCTGAGACCGTGAACAGGAGAGAGACAAAGGGGATTAAAGGGGAAACAAAAAACATGAAAGTCTCTGATTCTTTCTTCGGATGCTAATTGTCAAGCTCATTTCTTAATTGAACCCTGCTATTTCACCAGGTTGTGTTTTAGAAGTTCAGTGTCAGCTCCTTCAATAAGCCTATAAAGTGTGTAGTTAAAATACAGAGAGCCCAAAGAACAGAAATGGCCCCATTAAAACCAAACAGACTTTACATCAAGAGCCTGGCTTATAAATTGTACTTTTAAATATTTTCTGACAGATGGGCAATTTTTGTTTGCATTATGGGGCAAATACTATGCGCTTATCCTGCTTTCCTGCAAAAAAAGAAAATCCATCAAAAATAAATGCTGTTGCTAATACTCAACATATTTCAGTCTAAAGAAAGTCCACAAATAATAATATTTTTGTGTTTTTTTTCACAACAACTTGGCATGAATTGATGTCAACAAACTGGCATTTAAACATACAAAAAAAGAATGGCGTTTTAGTAGTTATGATTTGGACTGATATTCGTCAAAAATATAACTCAGTGAATGTGAAAAAAAATTACTATATATTATTTGATTTTTTGTATTCAGTACTTTAGATTTAGCCAGTCCAACCTGCAGTGCCGCTGTATCCGCCCACGATGAGTTTGTAGTTCCTCTTCACCAGCTCGAAGGTGGAGTATTTGGCGAACACGGCCTCGTCTTCGTCTCGCAGGTCGACTCTCAGGGTCATCTTGGTCATGGAGGTCAGGTTGTAGAGGTTGTCCAGTCCTAAAGCAGCAGGAGATAGATCTGTTAAGTCTCGAGTAAGCATGACTTCCTGTCTGGATTCATTTTTGTTTGTATGTGAACAAAGCATGCAAGCTTAACTGACTTTATAATGGTTTTTTTTATGTATAAAGAAAAAAATACACTAAAATTCACACTGTGGATTTTGTTATAGCACCTAAAAGCACCTCAAATGTTTGCAGCTTCACTGTCAATGCTTTGGACTCAAATCCCAATATTTCTCACTTCGTGTTTGTCTCTTGTTGTTCACAGTCTTGCATCATGATGACGTCTTTTTCTTTCTGATAGAGACTTGTTCTTTTGTCACAGAGTCAACACCAGTATTTGGGATGTTCTGTTCAGATCAACTGAGCATATTAAAGTTTGACTCAGTGGCAGAGGAACAAATGGAGCACCTCAGGTTTGTTTAAGAGTTTTTCCACATTAATGGGATGTTTCTCCAGCTTTCATTTTAGATTATTCCTGTTCGGAATTTTAATGTTTAAAAAAATGACTTGAAAAAATGAGAAATGAGAAAATGTCCTTGTAAAGATCAAATATTCAGAACCCTCAGACCTGTGTTTGGATGAATCATGCAGGAAGTTTTCAGTCAACAGATGGCAAAGATTTGGGAAATATTTTGGGTTTCAAAATTATTCTGACACGTGTAACAATTCAAAATGGATGACTCCTATTTGTAAACATTGAATTAAGAGATTGCATGACTTCTTGAGGACCTACAGATGTTATTTGCATACAAAGTCCTTGGAAAGAAGTGCGGCACTTACTGATGGAAAGACTTATTTATGTGAGCATCAACATATTCGAAACTGAGTGAAAAATTGCAACAAAACAAAAGATGAGAAAGTCTTCTGACAGAAGAAAAATTCAAGAAAAAGAGTTTAGAGAATCTGACAGAAACACACACTGGTCCTATGTTGCTAACATTCTGTTTGCAGTATTTGCAATGTAAACTTTAAAACTATTACATTCAAAATCTCTCTGTTTGGTGTATTCTCAATATTTTCAGTTGAATGGAGTGTCTCCTTCTCACCCAGCCAAAACTCTCCACTCAGACTCCCAAATCCTTTAATGTACTCCTTCCATCCTCTGAAGAAATCCACAGAGCCATCCTTCCTCCTCTGGAACACCTGCACACGCACACACACACACACACACACACACACACACACACACACACACACACACACACACACACACACACACACACACACACACACACACACACACACACACACACACACACACACACACACACACACACACACACACACACACCACACACACACACACACACACACACACACACACACACACAGAACGATTAGGGATCGCAATTTATATCAAAACTAAAAACATTTTTAAATCAATGTTCAAAATCCTGGTGTCCCGCCCCCAGAACCATCAAAGCTTATGAAAGACGAGCAAGCTCAAGTGTCTCATTAGAAGCTCTAGTCTAAACAAAATATGTAGAAACGGCTAGAAGTGAGTCTTAATAGTATTAGTTGTTTTACTCTCAATAAGTGTAACTGCCAGGTTTAAATACATTTGTAATAAGGGTGAGTTATACAAGTGCATTTCCTTTAAGGAGCAGTAGGGTTGAAAACGGTTACAAAGGGTTTAACACAAGAAAATATTACATTACATTACATTTAGCTGACGCTTTTATCCAAAGCGACAATAAGTGCATTCGACCAACAAGATACAAACTTGAAGAAAACAGAATCATATAAGTACATCAGGTTTCATAGAGCTAAAACATTTCAAGTGCTACTCAACTGGCTTTAGTGTTTCTCAAACTTTTTCATACCAAGGACCACTTAACCAATAAAAAAACACTCGCGGACCACCTAACTGCAAAAATATTCAAAAACACATCGTTTTTATAGAACAGATTACAAATCGCCTGAAAATGGTATAAAGAAGTGGCAGCATGATTGATGAAGGTGTTGCGCTGGGGCTGGGCTATATCATGCAATCGAAAGTGAAACTTAAGCTCGCATTGCGGAGATATTCCCGCGAGAGTGCGGAAAACTTTTATTTATTTCAAATGTGAAATTGTACCAATATACTCACGGTTCCACTAGGGGGCGCTCACGGACCACCAGTGGACACTTTGAGAAGCAATGATAAGCCAGTCCTTTATTAGTATATAAGTGCTTTGTTAGTAATTCTATCGCTCAAAGTGGAGTCGAAAGAGATGAGTTTTCAGTCTGCGCCGGAAGATGGGCAAGCTATCTGCCGTCCTGATGTCAATGGGGAGCTCATTCCACCATTTAGGAGCCAGGATAGCAAACCATCATGTTTTTGCTGATGGGAACTTGGGTCCCCCTCGCAGTGCGGGTGCAGCGAGTCGTTTGGCTGATGCAGAGCGGAGTGCACGTGCTGGGGTGTACGGTTTAACCATGTCCTGGATGTAGGAAGGGCCAGATCCATTCGCAGCATGGTACGCAAGTACCATTGTCTTGAAGTGGATTCTAGCAGTTACCGGTAGGCTGCGGTAGATCTGCGTTCGCCATTTCGACAGTTCCTCAAATTACTGACTAAATTTGAAACGCATCCCTGTGACCAGCTCTCATAGTATGCCTCTCGTCCAATGAAATGACTTGCTCGCTCTATGACGCGTTGAACCCAATGTGAGTAAATTACTCTGAATGCTGCGACGCATCACCTGAGATTACTTCCAAGAAGTTGTTCACGTTCTCAATTTTTTACGTTTAACGTTATATTCGTTCGGTACACTTCGGTACACACGTGTACCGTTACACCCCTACTATCCAGCTAACGTTACAGTAGAAATAATTATTTCTAAGAGAACGCCAACGTTTAATCTCTGGCCCTCAAGAGTATTTGTGATTATGGAGTGTGTTATTAAAGAACAGTGTGTCAGTGAGGGCCCCGCACCGTCCAGCCGCCTCCGTCCGTCTCCATGTCACAGTACACCATCACTGGGGGCCCAGATCTCCCCTGAGGGAAGATATCCACCTCTCCTGACGTCAGGATGTCGTTCAGCAGCTCCTGAGAGCAGTCTGTGGGGAAGGGGAACCTCAGGGTGCCTGAGGAGGAGGAGGAGGAGGAGGAGGAGGAGGAGGAGGAGGAGGAGGAGGAGGAGGAGGAGGAGGAGGAGGAACACAGGAATTTAGACTTTATCTCTATCAGTTTATAACAGTGGTGAAATTAAAATGACCTTAGCTGTACACAAAAAACTGTGTATTTTACTTTCCATTTCATGAAAATTCACAATTCTACTCCACTACATCTCTACATCTTAAAATATTAAAATGTTTTATCTTCCTTACTGTCCAGCAAAAAACAACCAGATGTGTTGATTGAAACTGAAGTATGAGGTGTTTCTTTATGTGATCAGAAATGATACTACTTTTAAAGTAATACAACTAATACACCACTAAATATATATATTGTCGAATGTAATGTCACATTTTGAATTTTTATTTGTTTATCTTACTTAATGTGTATATGAATTTCTATTCTATTCTATTTTATCTTATCTTTTAATCTTAGTCATATGTTTTTAACTTTACTTTGATTTAGTTTATCTTTTCATTGAACATTCTTGTATGTTTATATACATATTTGTATTATTTTTGTATTTATCTTTATTTATTTTAATCTTAAAAGGAGCAACACAAATGCAACACAAATACAGCAGTAATATTCATCTAAAAACATCAAATATCAGGGTAAAACATGTTGCTGCACATTGACTACTTTTACTGTTCATACTTTAGGTAAATGTTCCTGATAGTATATTTATTAGTACGTTTACTGCGGTACGATGCAAGTGCTTACCGGTGGTGAAGTGGGTGGAGAGGGGGGCGGTGTTCGGCCCTCCGCTCTCCGCCTGGAGCTGCACCGTGTATCTGGACGAGGGGTGGAGTCTGCTCAGGTTGAACTCTGTCACAGAGCCGTCCACGACCACTTCCTGTGAAAAGGAGGAAGCAGGAAGTCAGCAGATGGTTGTACACTGAGTGAAGCTACATTCCAAACCACCCCCTGCCTACACCCTACCCCTACACACTACCCCTCCGTTTGCGCGGAGGATCCACCACATTAAGTGCTGTTCCAAACCAACGAGTGTGGAGGGGGAGTGGGTTATCAAGCCCTCAAACAGCGAGTCTGCATCAATGCTGACTTCACCTGCTGCCCTATGTGCTGCCCTACCTGACCGGACTCAACGCTGTGTGTGTCCGTCAGGAAACACGCTGTTAACAAGTAGTTCCAGCAAACATCCACTGATAAACTGCGATGTTAACAACCTCATGATAACCTCATGCTTTTATAAAACCTTTTTAACTTAGGATCATACCTGTGTTTAGTCTAGAAAAAGGTAAATGTGCGCATTTTATTATAAAGTTGTGTATATTTACAGACTGTTGCAAAAACTAAGAAGCTTATAAACATCAGGTTTAAAACTAAAAGAGTTGTACACAATTAAAGATGTTTTGAAATGTTTTGTCTAAGAGATGCTGATTTGAAACCGTTGTTACATACAGTTACGGCATTTCCTGTTTCTGCCGGAGAGAGGGGAGGCCGTCCCAAAGCTTGCTGCTGTATTTACTCCCTCCATCTGACAGGAGGGAGCCTCGTTGAGCTGCGAGTGTCACTCAGCCACGGAGTTCACTCCGTCACGGAGGGGGAGTGGGTAGGGTGTGGTTTGGAATTGGGCCTGAGTTTACAGTTTAGACATGCGTGAATTTATTTAGCAAATTTGCAAACAAGATCCACTGCCAGGGGTCGCTGTATACCTAAAACCGCCAACGGGTAAAATGTACCCGCTATTGATTTGCAAGGTACAATGTTATTTTATTTATCATACAGAACAGTGAGTTTTGATCGCACAGGGATGGAATTTATACCAATATAATCTGTGGACTCTCAGCTTTTCATATTATATAGTTTGTGCAGATAGCATGAAGTATAACATATCGCTACCAGTGCTGATTTGGTGTTAGACTTGTGTTTGAGAGAAATCTCTCTTCTCTCTTCTCTCTCTTCTCCCTTCTCTCTCTCTCTCTTCTCCTCTCGTCTCTCTCTCTATCTCTCGCTATTCATCTCTCTATATCTCTCTCTCATCTTCTATCATCTATCTCTCTCTCTCTAGTATCTCTCTATATCTCGCTCTCGTATCTCTCGATAGCTATCTTCTCTATATATCTATCTCTCCTCTCTCTCCTCTCTCTCTCTCTCTCTTCTCTCTCTAACATCTGTTTCTCAAACTTTTTCATACCAAGGACCACTTAACCAATAAAAAAACACTCGCGGACCACCCTAACTCCACAAATATAAAAAACACATCGTTTTTCTAGAAACATATTACAAATCGCCCGGAAAATGCGTACAAAACAAGTGGCAAAATGTTTGATGAAGGTGTTGCGCTGGGCTATATGCAATCGAAAGTGAAACTTAACCTCGTTCCGTTGCGGAGATATTCCCACGAGAGTGCGGAAAACTTACATTTATTTATTTATTTCAAATAAGAAATGTTACCAATATACTCACGGACCACTAGGGGGCGCTCACGGACCACCAGTGGTCCGCGGACCACACTTTGAGAAGCACTGATCTATATATCTATATCTATCTATCGATCAGCTACGTGCACTCAGGGGAGGCAGGGGAGGCAGAGCCTCACCTGTCATACTCCAATGTAACGGAAAAACAACTAAAGAAAAACTAAATAGTAATAATAATAAAATGTCTCCACTGATCTGTGTTGTAAATGTGATTTCTGTATGAAATCAGCAAATTTGACGAGCTCCGCTCAGGCCCGCCTTAACCTGCCATCAGGCCCTGGGGCTGATGGTTTTGTAGGCCCCCTATTTAAACAAAACACTCACGAGAAACACCGGCTGTTGTTATGCCTGCTGTGACGTCAAGTTACTCCGTTCTCCGCTTGTAATTATGCCGTTACAAGCTTCAAAGTTGTATTTATCATCTGAATTTGCCGAAAGAAGTTTAATATTCTGAAAGCCAAGACTTTGTTTATTTGAAACCAGATGAAAACAAACTGTAACGGACCCTGCCGTGTTATCTATGATTACTATACGCCTTACATTCATCATTTCAGCCGGAGGGAGGGGGAGTGAGTGGCGAGTGAGAGCTGTCATCTTCCCTTTACAAGCTTCACAAATGTATTTATTGTGTGATTTTGGAAATAAAAGTTTCATATTCTGAAAGCCAAGACTTTGTTTATTTAAATGTTTTTTAAAAACATCCGAAATAAAAAACTTTTTATTTTTTTATTTAAAGGGATAGTGGAAATCCGCGAATTTTGGGTTTAACTTATGTATTTTTATTAAAAATAAGCATAATAAACAATTTTTTTTAATTTCATGCGCCTAGTTTCATTTTATTTTCAATTTTACTGCGCCCTCTCAATGAAACGAAATACTTCGGGAATCGTCGGGAATCTTCGGGTGATGACGAGAGCATAGGAAGACGGGCACAAACAATGGCAGACATCCAATAGCATTTGCATGTGAATAGCCGACCTTTATTATGGTGAATAGATGTGTTTTGTATGGTTGTAGTGCGACAGAAAAATTCTACGTGACACAACGACATTGGATTAACCTTGAGATGCGTTTTTATTCCGTTGAACACAACTTTTGATCACAAATCAAAAAAGGAAAGACGTAATTAGTGTAATATTTTTGGAACCGGATGTTGTTTACTTTCTCTTTTCTGGCTGATAGCTCCAGGAATTCGAGGTCTTACAGTGATGACATTACATGTGTGGAATCTGTGGAGTCTCAGCTTTAAATCGTATATCTTGTTTGTGCAGTTAAGATAGTAATAAGGGCATTTCTACCGTGTGTTGTGTGTAAAAAAGCGTTAGCATTAGTTAGCATTGTTTCGCTCAATGCTAATTCAAAGGCTTGGTATTACTCGTGTTTTTTCTAGCTAACAATTGTTCTTATTGTCAGTTAGCGCACTTAGCGGAGTTTCTTACCTTTAAAAGGGTATGAAACATTAATAGTTTCATAAATGTTAAGAAGCCCTGAGACATGTGAGAGAAAAAAAACTGTGGGAGGGGTCCACTGGGGGGACCTTCGGGCTTAACTGGTTAACAATGATTAATATTTGTAAAGGCTACAGGTGATCTTAAGATGCGTGAGCTATGCTTAGGGACCTACCAGTCAAGATTATTTGTGCGTAGGGGTGCATCATCTGGCGCCTGGTCCTGGTCATCCTCGCCATTGCCCATGCCGTGAACCATCACCTCGGGCTCGGGCTCGAACAAATAAGGACGTAATGGTCCATCGTCTGGCTCAATATTGTCACCATCGTCGCTTACTGAACCGGATTCAGATTCAGTTCCTAAAACGACATTTTCGTAGGAAAGCCGAGAGGATGTTTCTGACTCGCTATCATCACTGGATACCTCGTACAATCCTTCTTCTTTGTCTGGTATATTTGCCCTTCCACGTTCATTCTGCATAGACGCCATGGTTTGTTATCGTATCGTCTTCCTAAGTTTTCGTCACTTCCGGTTTGGCTGAGTCGAACATTTCGTTTCTAAAAAACTTCGGGGAAGCTGCAATAAAGTGCTTCTAACATGCGTAAGGCAATTATTATATTTTTGTAATCAGGTGTGATTGTTTTGGTACGTAATTATGCTTGTATATAAGTTAAAACGAAACTATTTGAGGTTCCATTTCCACTATCCCTTTAACTTTTTTTTTTTTTTAAACTTTTTTATTGGCTCATGATAGGCCCCTGATCTCCGTAGGCCCCTGGGCTTCAGCCCAGGTCAGCCTGTGCATTAAGGCGGCCCTGGCTCCGCTACAACTACGGGTAGCGATGAGAAGTGAGGCAGGGACGAGCTCTGCCTCTCGTAAGCCCACAGTAACTGGCTGGAGCGCGGGCACTAATTTAGCGCGGGCACTTATTTTGTGAGCGATTAAATGATATGATGAATTGGAAATGGGGGACCCTGATGTAAACAAGACGAAAGTCTTTCTCTGGTCTGCATCCCCTTAACAATTGTATGTTTTGAGCTGTACTGTACTGTACCCAATATACAAGCTGTTAATAAACTCAATCAAGCCAGTTACTGTGAGGTGAGGCACAGATGAGCTCTGCCTCACCTCAGAATGCGTCACCCCACAGAAACTGTCTGGAAAGCGGGCCCTAAGCGCATGCCTGCACCATCTCACTGTATGTCACCAATGTAATGTTTGTAGATCCCTTTATTACATTTATCCTCACCATCCATAGTCTCTAAATAACTTATTTCACGTATATATGATATTTAGGCTCGCTGGTCTCATCATACAACGGCAATGAAAAAAGCACCAGGGGAGGCAGCCATAACCTCTGCTGCACTGAAGGGGGCGCAAGTGAGCCCACAGTTCCTTGTTGCTACTGTTATTCTACGCAGAGACGGTATAGACGCCAACAACAAACTAGACTTTTGAAACTAGAGGAAGATAAGGAGGACTTTTACAAAAAAGTAATAGAGATTATTGTCCAGAAGGATAGCATGGACTTCATCTTCAAGTCAAGGTAAGACCACAATTGTAATGAAAATTGGATCTTACTAAGAAAGAACAATACAATATTTAGATTTTGGGTATCCTTTTGTTGAAAGGTCTGTTTAAAATGAATCGAAGCATCAGACTAAAAAAGCTTTTGAAAATAACAGAATATTTCGATTATGGTCAAAATATGATATTTGTAAATCTGACTCTGAAAGAGTCAGTGCCTCACCAGCCATGAACCTCACCGCACGTCACTGCTATCGATCCATCTATAATGTTCTGTTCTATGGACATATAATTGTCTACATAAACAGACCACGCAGACTACTTCTCTCATTCCGAGTGTCCATCTTTATTCAACTGGCACGCAACCTGCACACATGCATTACGTCCTCAACGTGAGCTCAGTCATCCAAGATCTTGTATTCTCCAAGATGTTACACTATCTATAACCAGTACTCGAGTTGAGGGGGGATGAGGGGGGATGACATCCCCCCTGAAATAAAAACGGTCAAAATCATCCCCCTTCTAAAACTGCCATTCCCCCTTTCCATCCCTTATGTAATTTTATCAATGAACGTGGCACTGGTATTACTGCTATTTCAACATTAATTTTGCGCATTTTGAGTAAAATACTGTGGGCGAGGGAGCACGCACACACGCAATGACATTTTTACCAAGTCACTGACGCTATACTATGCGAGTGCCCTAGAGGGCGCCAGAGCGCCGTGATGCGCCTGTTTGATCGATGCCAGAAGCGCAGGTAACGGTCATCACAATGGCCAAGCGACCAGGAGGACAACGCGATCTGAGGGACTTCCTATTTAAAAATACTAAAAATAACATTTCAGGTAAGTCAAGAGTCAGTAATCTTAGTCATTACTCATTACTTTAGTCACCAAAGGTGGAATCTATGGACATAAGCAGCAATAACAACTTAGTTTGGAGTTTAGCTACGTTTTTCTCTCGTGTTAGCTCGCTGGTAAGACTCAAAACTGTTGATGAAATGATACCACCTGCACCAGAAGAGCTGAAACCCCTCCTTCAAGCAGTGAACACTCTGGTCATCTCCACAGCTGAGTGTGAACGTGGGTTTAGTCAGATGAACATTTTAACCACAACTAGAAGCTCCCTAGAGGTAAAAAGCATGTCAGCCTTGCTTTTCATCAAGTGTGTTGGCCCTCCACTGAACAAGTTCAGACCAGAGATATATGTCAAGACTTGGCTTCAAAGCCATTGCTTAGCTAACAATCCGAAAGCAAGAGAAAATTGAGACCAAAAAACATGATTATGAAAATCTTTGGATACTTCTATGAGATGGGGGAGAGTGGAGTAGGCAGCCATTGACAACATTGGTCCTATTTTGTATTATCTATAATCTTTTAATATATTTTCATATTTTATAAACAATTTTAATTTGCAATTAATGCCCTGTTAAAAAAAGTAACATTGGGAATGTTAACATACAATATTTGTATTTGAACTGCAATAAAATGATGACGGATCAATATTTTTCAAATTTGTTTCCTCAAATTGTTCATGAAGTGTTTAATTTACATAATGATTTAATTAATTACGATAAAAATGTAACCCTTAAGATACCAGTTTTGATCATATACCAGTAACTGCTTTTTTGAAAAAATACACTATAATTCAATATTCTAAAAACTATTTTGACTTTATTATTAGTGTAATCAACTCGCTGCGAGGGGGACCCAAGTTCCCATCGGCAAAAACACGTGGGTTTGCTATCCTGGCTCCAAGATGGTGGAATGAGCTCCCCATTGACATCAGGACAGCAGATAGCTTGCACATCTTCCGGCGCAGACTGAAAACTCATCTCTTTCGACTCCACTTCGAGCGATAGAACTATTAACTAAGCACTTATATACTAATAAAGGACTGGCTTATCTAAAGCCAGTTGAGTAGCACTTGAAATGTTTGGCTCTATGAAACCTGATGTACTTATATGATTCTGTTTTCTTCAAGGTTGTGTCTTCCTGGTCGAATGTACTTATTGTAAGTCGCTTTGGATAAAAGCGTCAGCTAAATGCAATGTAATGTAATGTATAATCAGTTGGTCCATCTGAATAATAAATGAGGGACTTTTAACCTACAAGATTTGTACCATAGACTTCCATTATAACCACATTTTTGTATCCCCTCCCCCCCTTTAAATTAAAGTGAAAAAAAGATTTTGCACTAATTGTCCTCTGCATTTGACCCTAAATGTTAGTGGTGCCATGGCAGCCCGGGGACCGACTCTAATTCTGAGGTGCCTTGGTCAAGAGCAATGAAAGGAGTATCTGAACATCCATAACATGCATGTTGTTTTAGGAGTATAATAATTAGGGATGCACCGAATATTCGGCCACCGAAAATTATCGGCCGAAAATGGTTAAAAAGGCCCTTTCGGCCGAAAGCCGAAAAAAATATCACCGAATGTCAGAACAGGCTTACGTTGGTAACCTAACGTGTTGTTGTGATGACGTAATAAAGACGCGGCGACCATGCTCGCGGCTGGCTCACAGGGGGGGGGGAACATTGACCTTTGTCATCGAGATTGCCCTGAGCCTTTAACAAATCGTATTAAATAATGTGATGACAGAACTGTAAACAGAATAGCTGCAATTTTAACAAACTAAATAACTCAGTTTCCTCTAATCATTAACCCATGTTTGTATCATGTAGTTAACTCCGTGTGTAGCTGCTAGCATACATAACACCTGACGTGGAAACGTTACTCGTGGATGGGGCTACAGAGCTGCTAGAAAGACGGTCGAACCCGGTACATTCCTCCGTCTGCATGCGGTGCACTAAATGTTTAGACAAATTGCTCGTGCTTACATGCTAAACTCTTATTGCACTTATGGTAACAAGTATTCTCCACATCGAGACGGGTAAAGTTTAACCACACCTCGGAGCGCGTTCTCTCCGCCATCTCCGCAGTGTGCTCCGCTGCATGTAGCAGCTGCGTGTATGTAAACTGCCCCGCCCCCTCGCACACAGACGGGGGAGAGAGATCTCGTCTGATCGAAAATACATCATAGACGCATTTGTTATCTTTGCATATTAGAAACGAGTTGGCGACACTAAGACTGCGATATAATGTTTTTTTAGCAATATTACATGACATATATAAATGTACTGTATGCATTCAAAAGTGCTGAATAAATGTTTTATGGACCCATAATAGTGATTATTATTTAAGTTAAGTTTTGCCATAATCATGTCTATTTCCATAATCAGGTAGCTGAACAACATTGGTAAAAAATGTATACATTATATATATATATTTCTATTAATCATTTTTGGCCTTTCGGCATTCGGTTTTCGGCCAACTGTTTCCTATTTTCGGTATCGGTTTCGGCCAAGAATTTCCCATTCGGTGCACCCCTAATAATAATGATCTTTATGCTGGTTGGTCTCCCACCCTCGGCGAACCGCAGTAGACAAAAGGCGTTGCTATAGCAACACGTCATGTTTACGCTGCATTTTCTATGAGGTAAATATTACCCGGTTTTTTCAATCTGACTTCCTATTGACCATTTTTAACTACAGAGGGTGCTATATAACACACTTTCAGCAAAAGTCATGGACTGGGAGACTTTAATATGTTATGGAAAAAAAGTTACATACAATCAAAAAACAGCTGCGGGTAAAATGTACCCGTTGGTGGTTCTAGTGTTAACCAGTTGAGAAAAAGTTTTTGTATTTTTAAATCTAGACTGATTTAAAGGTGCTTTTATCTAAACGTTTTAAAGCTAAATGCCCTGTAATTATTGTATTATATTTCTTATGTTTTCAGATTATTTCTACTTTAGACTGAGATTTTTATTCAAACACTTTTTTAGCTTTTTTTGGTTATGAGTATTGTCTTATCTTTGAATGTATTTGGTATCGTACTGTAGCGTACCGTATCGGACAATAACGAATCGTTCCATATCATACCGCATCGTATTGTATTACTTTTCTCACCTTCACTTCTTGACCCTCAGTCTGATAAGTCAGTCTATAGCTGCCTGCAGGCTTTGTATGTGGTTTCCATGACAACCGTGCAGTGCGAGGGGTCACGTCTTTGGACTGGAGATCGCCAAACCCGTCTCCATCACCTCCAGAGCCTGGAGAGAGAGTAGAGTAATTTGTATTATTTCAACTTCCATGTGTGTGTGTGTGTGTGTGTGTGTGTGTGTGTGTGTGTGTGTGTGTGTGTGTGTGTGTGTGTGTGTGTGTGTGTGTGTGTGTGTGTGTGTGTGTGTGTGTGTGTGTGTGTGTGTGTGTGTGTGTGTGTGTGACCTGAGGTGGTGGTGAAGCTGGTGGAGGCCTCTGAGCTCTCCTTGCTGCCCAGCTGGCTGCTGATGGTGATGGTGTAGGTGGTGGAGCCCTGCAGGCCGCTGAGCTGCTGCTCCGCTGCGTTCCCAGACAGCGTGACCCTCAGCTCTGAGTCTGAACACACACCAACAATCACTCATAGGTACTTTAACATGATAATATATATATTTTTACTTTAGGAGTCTCAGTGATGTAAAGTAACCAGAAATCCTTTATTTGTCGCCAGTGGGGACATTTACAGAATTACAGCAGCAAAGGAACAGTACATATAAAAGGCAAGAGAAAAAAGAGTAGACTTATATACTAAATACAAATATAAAGACATAGGCAAAAAACAAATAAGTGCATCCTTGTAGAAAACAATAAATAAATAAGAAGCTGTATTGAAGTAAATATGTATAATAAATACTAAGTACCAAAGGTGCCGGTAACTATGTATTTTTAACCAAGGACTGTTCTTAAACCCTAAGTTGGGGTCCTTGGGTAGCGGGGACCGAAGAACGATTTCCCAGCTTCATTATTTATTTATTTTAGGAACTTTTAGTTAACAATTCCCACATTTTTCATAGGGTCCCCAAATGATACCTTTTTTCAGTTTTATAAGACATTGTATTCATTACATTACATTACATGTCACTTGTTAGACGCTTTTATCCAAAGCGACTTCCATACTCAATACTGTGGGCAATCCCCACAGGAGCAATTTGGGGTGAAGTGTCTCAGGGACACAACAACATGCTGACTGCAGTGGGGTTTGAACCTGTGACCCTCTGATCCGAACACCAACGCCCAGCCACTGCGCCACATGCCTCAATGTACTTAAAGGGGACCTATTATGCAAAATGCACTTTTTGATGTATTTTATACATAAATATGTGTCCCTGACACACGAGCAAACGAGCAGATCCAGAATTGTGGCTCTTATTACGTCATTGGTGACATCCGGCACACGTACCACGTCCCAACCTATCGTCTCCGGCACACGTACCACGTCCCAACCTATCGTCTCCGGCACACGTACCACGTCCCAACCTATTGTCTCCGGCACACGTACCACGTCCCAACCTATTGTCTCTGGCACACGTACCGCGTCCCAACCTATTGTCTCCGGCACACGTACCGCGTCCCAACCTATTGTCTCCGGCACACGTACCACGTCCCAACCTATTGTCTCCGGCACACGTGAGACGTCCCAACCTATCGTCTCCGTATACAGTCGTCTAGCTGAACCCCCTCCCCAGCTGTGTGTCTGTGTATTCAGCAGGATGTCTGCAGGAGGCACTTAGAGTACAGTTGTTATATATAATACATATAATGGCACTGTTCTAGCGGTAAACACTTAAGAAAGAACATGTCAAGCTATGTGCTGTATCAGAAACAATGCGTGGCGTGTTTTGGGAGTAATATGCTGTGTGTTTATATTAGCAAGCATGCTAACACTCAGAGCTAATGCTGTACTGGAGAGAATATGTGTAACGTAATGTCCTTGTGGTAAACCCTGCGAGAGAGAAAGGTTTGAGCTCCATACTGTTTCAGAAATAAAGCTTGAAGTGGTTAGGAGCATAACATGGCATTCAATCACCGCAGCGTTTAGCTGAGATATCCGGTAGAAATCTCTCAAGCAGGGGAAAGCTGCGTGACGCTACAAAGGGGCGTGGCTAGCAGCAGACGTTCAATTTAAAGCAGAATCAGCCAGTTTGGAACAGGGCTGGAATAGAGGGGTATGAGCAGTATGAGGCATGGCTACAATGGGTGATCTGTTTAGTATTTTAGGCAAAAAACTTCACAGACATGTTTTGTATAGTTATGGCCCTACAATATATGTTTCAAATATAGCATAATAAGTCCACTTTAAATTTGCCATGTATTGTTGTACTTTAATATATTTTGATGAGAAGTATTTTTTATCGGTATTGTTTATATATTGTATATTATATTGGGTCAAATATACCCGACGTTAGTAATGGTGTTACGATATTGTTCATTAGTGTTCTAAGGTTAAGTACAAATTACTTGTAGAGTATATTTAGCTACTTTTTACTTCTACTGCATTAGTGCAAACTATTTTGTCTTGTTTTTTATTAATGTCCTCGCATCTGAATGTTTCTGAATATATCTGTATATTGAATATTTTGTATATTCTTCCTATTGTAAAACTCCATATTGCATATCAAAGAGAATATATTGTTACGAATTTCGGCCATTTAAAAAAAGAAAAAGATGCATTGTAAATATTTATTGATTTGTTAGTATTATCATGTTGTATTACTATTGGTTACCTGAATCGATGTTAAAGTCCTTTTATTAACCTACACAGCTTTACATCACCAAGCACCTTCTTAACTCAACGACTGCCTTTCTTTTTATGTTTTTTAGTATCCAACAAGAGCCCTTAGATCCTCCAGTGCCCTGCTTTTAGAAATTCCAAGGGTATCACAGAAGAGATCTGGGGAGGCTGTGTTCTGTTTTTACGGCCCTGAACGATGGAACAGCCTCCCCGTGGATCTTAGAACAGCAAACTCCCTTGAAATGTTTAATCTTTTTAATATGGCTTTTAATTTGGGTTTACTTTCAATTGTCACTAGTACCCTACCATTGTCCATGTTTGACTGCATTTTGTTTCTGTTTAGCTTTTATTTTACATTTTTTATTTAGTTTTTTTAATTGTTATTTTAACATATTATCACTGTAGATGTTTTATCTTGTTCTGTATTCATTTTTATATTATTTTAATATTGTTGTTATGTTTCCTGTAAAGCACTTTGGGCTGCTTTGTGCATGAAAGGTGCTATACAAATAAAGTGTATTATTATTATTATTATTATTATTATTATTATAATGAAGCTTAGCGCAAGTTCAATGAGGAAGACCAATACCCCCTGGTGTTACACGTCACTTCAATCTCCTCTCCCATTAAGTAATCAGGGGCGTTACTCCCCAGCTAGCCAATCATCGCACCTGCTAACCCCTTTAAATCTGCTCTTCCCTCTCTGTCAGTTGTCATTTCAGGTGACACCCACCCCTTCGCCTCCTGTCTCCTAATTCAGGGCCAAGCTAATCCTTCTTCCTTCAGACCAGACCGAACCACTTATCACCACCACCAGTGTCTAGACCCCAGGGGGGTTCATCGGAGCGGTTTTCCCCTCCCGAATGATCATCCTACAAACCGGGGCCTAATCTCCAAACATCAGTTAATTCATTGTTGTAATCTGTCAATCATCATTTTCTTATACCATGTGTCCCGGTAATAAACATGTATTTCATACATCACGTCTCTCCTGATTGAAATGCTTTTCTACTTAATGAATGTTTCATTTAGCCCAGAAACATGAAGTTGAGGTTCTTCTGAGGACACCGCTCACCTGTCCCAGAGCCGTAAACAATGGCGTATTTATCCACAGCAGCCAACGCTGGTTGCCACAGCAACAAGGCCTTGGTGTTGGTGACGTTCACGGCCCGGAGGTCTGTAGGCGGGTCAGGCACTGAGAGAGAGATATGATCATTTATTATATTTGATCTTTAATTGCACCAAAATGCTAAAAACAGAACACTTAAAGGGAACAATATATAAAAAAGAAACATCCAAATGACGATAGAGCAAATCATAAAGAGAGCAGATGGAGGATTTACACTGCGAGACAGATGGACTTTGGTTTGTCAACAGTTACACATCAGTGCTTTGAAATAACAGAGCTGTGAACACATCCAGGACCCTCCTCTGAGGGAAGAATGCTCCGATGGTTTCCAGACCCTGCACCTGCTGCAGACATGTAGACATGTAGAGAGGAACAAGAGGAGCCATTGTGTTTAGCTTTTTGGTCTTTATTTTTTCTTGAGGTAAACGTTTATTAAAAAGAAAATCAGGAATCTTTTGCGTAAAAAAAAAACAACAACTTAAAATTCCTGTTTTAAAGAAATAGGGTCTGGAAAGAATCATATAGGGATATTTCCGAAGATTAGTTATTTGATTAAAATAAACACAGACTGCTCAATATTCATTATATTCCCTCATAGAGCGGTGCATTGACAACATATTAGCTTAAACAAGCCCTGAGGTTAGCATCGCAAGGGCTCCCTTTTTGTATGACAGATAGAAGCTTAGGAAGGGGTATTCACTGACGTATTGATGTCATAGAGAAAGAACGATAATGTCTTAAATGTGTGCTAACCACAGATCTTATTTCAGGCATCTCACCACCGGGGGTCCCTAAGGTTGCTTAACATGCTAACTCACTTCCAGGTTATCCTTATTGCATTCAGCACCAGCTCCCCTGAAATCTGAAGGACTTACATGTCATGAAAAAGTCTGCGATGGGGTCGCTCTCGTCCAGCCCGAGGATGGAGACCACGCTGACCTCGTAAGAAGAACCAGGGGAGAGCTGTGATAGGCCGAGGGTGGAGTTACCTCTGTCGATGGACACTGACATCGGCTCACCTGCAGAGACACACAAAGGAGAGCAGAAATGTGTGTGTTAAGCTGCATCTACTGACAATAATCTGCAAGTCTAAATCAGTAATCACTAATGTTGAAATCAGAAATATGCTTTGCCTCCCTGTCATCAATTATTACTCATAACAATACAACAAATGGGCCAGGCCAATTGTGGTTGAACCAATGAGAGCTGATTCAAGTATGTTAACATTTTGGATTTCTATTAAACAGCAAATAGCAAAGGCTTAACAAATATTATAATACTCATATTCACCCCCACACATTACAATGCAGAATCTAATTGCATAGTTTGTAGAATTTAGAGGGTTGCCTGATTAAAACAGTTGATTTTAAATATTATTACAATAACAGGACTGACATTTCTGTTACTTCTAAAAAATATCTTGTCACAGAAATCAACTAAAAAGTAAAAAGTACCAAAACAAGTTGGGAGTTGTTGAACAACTGTTTAAAGCAGGATCAAAAACAAAAATCGGTACTGTAATAAACGCTTTGATACTTTAGTAAGCAGAAAAAGTAGGTTATAATAAACTTTGCAGAAAGTAATTGACAAAGGAAATCCGATATCAAGACATTGAGATATAAATGATGCTAATTTTCAGGATCATATTTGTATATGTTTCTCTTTATTTTTCTCACACTGCCTGTGCTGCAGCACCTCTTTTCACCCTCTGTCTGAAACCAGAGCCCAGTCCGCTCTGACTGGTTAGCTGGCCGAGTGTTACATTGTGATGTCACTATGTTACGGAAGTAAACAAAGGGGGGCGTTTCAGGCAGGGGGGAAGTGTGTGGGAAGGAAACTCTCTGGAGGGAACACAGGGATTTTAGACTTTGCATACCATTTACATGCACTACAACCTGTAGAACACTACAGGAGAGGGAAAAGCCAATAGAGTCTATTTAACCCTTAGATGCATACAGTAAGTGGGTATTTTTTGACCCGGTGAGGTGGTATTCTTGAGGTATTTTCGTAATTAAAAAAATCTATCATTTCATATTCTAACTATTCCTCAAAAAATATGTTTTGGATATCATACCATTCAAATATTAAATTTAAATTGTATACATTTTAAGAAATTGTAGTTTTTACCCCAAGCTTCCATAAGTGGGTCAAAAATGACCCGCATGCATTTTCTATGGAATTTCGTTTTTTTTTCTAAAATTATAAATAGTGAACAATTAAATATAAAATATGTGTGAACCAAAATATAATACTAAATATTATACAAGTGATTTTTCTTAACCAAAATTACAGAAATGGCATAAAAACACATATTATCACCGTCGATCATCACATTTTAAAGCAGAGGCTAGCCAGTATAGGCATGTCCAGCCATGCAGTGGGGTGGTTTGTGAACTACCTCTCTGAAAGGTCCCAATGTGTTCATTTTGATGGGCTGTCTTCTGAGTGGTTAAACATTGCAAATGGTGTACCCCAAGGTTCTGTTTTAGGTCCACTTTTATTCTCTATCTACATCAACAGTTTAGGTGAAAATGTGGATGAAGCTACTTTACATTTTTATGCGGACGATACCGTGATGTATTGTGCAGGTCCCTCCATTAAGGAGGCTGGTGTTAAATTACAGGCTGTTTTTAACATTATTCAGACTCAGCTCTCTGAGCTTAAGCTTCTTTTAAATGTTGAGAAAACCAAGGTAATGCTCTTTTCTAAAGCTAAAAAGACACCAGATCCTGTTTTAGATATTGTAACTACGCAAGGAATAAAACTTGAAGTGGTTACCTGTTACAAATACCTTGGTATCTGGCTTGATGATTGTCTCACTTTTAAACTTCATGTCAATAACCTGCTTAAAAAGCTGAGGGTTAGGCTAGGTTTCTTCTACAGGAACAAGTCCTGTTTCTCGCTTGAGGCCAGGAAAAGGCTAGTCATTGTGACCTTTTTACCTGTGCTGGACTATGGTGATCTGATGTATATGAATGCACCTGCTAATTGCCTGGTCAAGTTAGATGCTGCGTATCACAGTGCACTGAGATTTGTGACAAACTGTAAAGCATTAACCCATCACTGTACCCTGTATGCAAGGGCTGGTTTACTTTCACTAACTGTACGGAGGCTCAGTCACTGGTACATCTTTATATACAAAGCCATGTTAGGGAAACTCCCATCCTACATCTGCTCCCTGATCTCACGGCGAATTGGCTACTGCCTGAGATCGCATGCTGTGGTTTTATTAAATGTGCCAACTGCTAGGACTGTCTTAGGGAAGACAGCTTTTAGATGCGCAGCTCCTCTGTCTTGGAATAGTCTGCAATTGAAATGGAAACTGAACAATCTGGTGCCACTAAATGTTTTTAAAGCTCGGTTGGATGCTACTCAATCGGAAGCTATTGGTACCTGTTTATGTGGATAATTATGTAAATGACATGTCACTTGTTAGACGCTTTTATCCAAAGCGACTTACATACTCAATACTGTGGGCAATCCCCACAGGAGCAATTTGGGGTGAAGTGTCTTGCCCAGGGACACAACGACATGCTGACTGCAGTGGGGTTTGAACCTGTGACCTCCTGATCCGAATACCAACTCACAACCCACTGCACCACAGGCCTCCCTAAATGATGCTGTATGATGTCCTTTTGTTGTTCTATTTATGTTTTTATGTTTCATGTGGAACTACTTGAGCAGGTCTGCCTTGAAAAAGAGATCAATGATCTCAATGGGATTTATCTGTATAAATAAAGGTTTGAAATGAAATGAAATGAATTATTCTAATACGGGTCCTTTTTGACCCACTTATGGAAGAGTGAGGGTCCAGTCACTCTTGCATCTAAGGGTTAATAAATCATGGATGTAAGTTCTCACCGTCCTTTATGCTGGTGTAGGTGACCTTGAATCCACTGATGGGACTCTTGGGTTTGGTCCAGGACACCGTCAGAGAGTTATCTGTCACCTCACTGAAGACGAGGTCTTTCGGAGGCTCCGGGCCTGAACGGTGTCAAAAAAAACCATGAGAGAGGTGGAGGAAAGCTAGGGAAGGGAAAGATTGAAGTGAAGCAGAGGAAAAAGTAAAAGAACAAAGTGACAAAATAGGATAAAAAGAAGGTAAAAGAAAAGCAAAGTAGTGAAGAAGGTAAAAACAATACTTTGGACAGATAGTGACAGACATGATGACAAAAGACAGTGTGTACAGTATTATTTCTCATCCACCCATTTGCTATTAGTGCTGATGAGTTCATGTGTATATATGTACAGTGCAAACATATATACAGTATACAGATCATATACCGACAAACAGTCATTAATAATACAAATGCAGGGGATGGATCCTGGACAGCAGCGAAGGAAAGAGTGATATAAATAGTTAGCTGGCCGCTCAAACCTGAAAATAAAAGCGTTGTACTGTAGGAGTGAAGGATGTCAAAACAAAGGAAGTAAAGCTGTATAGGATGAATGAAAACAATACATTTAGATATTAATTCGACACAGTGAGAAGATTTAAACGTGTTTGGGACGGATTCTCAACCTCACAAGAGCGTGAAGGATTTTTTCAGGTAGAAACTCTGAAAAACCGAACACAGTTTTGCATGCGTCCTAGAATCCCTTCATTTATTGTGCAACCTTTACACATTTGTATTACAAAGACATTCTAAACTCGTCTTCATAATACCATCTGATCAGGTAAAGGTAAATGTGAATCCTACTGTCTTTCTATATCCATATTTGATTATGTTCTTTCAATTATTGTTCTTGTAGCTGATGGGATTAACACTGGGATGAAAGACAGAGCAAACGTACAGAGACCAGCCGGTCTTACCCTGGTGAGAGGTGATGGGTGTCAGTGAAGATGGCTGTTAGCTTACCCTGAATAAGAGAAAACCAGAGCAGCAGTGAATGAACTGTTATGGTGTTACTGTTCAACTCTCATTTGATGTCAACTCAGTTTAAAAAACACCTTTTGTTCTCAGTGTACTGCCATTTTTGTGTTTTTTGCCAACAATTCTTTAACTGATTTGTTGTACACTATGGGTGAGTTACAAAAAAGTAGAGTCGGTCTGAAAGTCTTCATATCATTTACTTTACCACACTGTCAAAATGTCATGTTAGAAAAAAAGTAAAAAACCTTTCAAATTAAAAAAAGATATATTTAAAAAGAAAAAGCAGCAAATATACACATTTCTAAAGCTTTTGCATGAAATGTTAAGTCAAAGATAACTGAATTTAGTAGTTTACAATTCATCTTTTCTCAAAAAAATTGAATATTTCAGCTTTACTTATTTTATATCTTATTTTCAATATGTTTCTAATTGTTAAGTATGCTCACTATCACTTAAGTAAAAATTACAATATTTTGCTCTGAACTGTAGTGGAGTAGTGGAACCGGAAGCACATCCTAAAGTAAAGTACCTAAAACTTGTAGTACAGGTTTTGTATTGCATTCCAGAACTGAGTATATTAAGGTTTTGTGAAGTTTAGACAAGCTAAAAACAGGGTCAAGTTAGCTTCTTGCTTTGATTTCTTGTAATGTAGAAGTACAACTAGTAAATTGCTTGATATTTGCATACAATCTGATCAATGTTTGGATGGAAACTAAATGTAGGATTAATTTATTTTCAGCTAAAATGTTACTAGAGATCCAGTTATAGAACCTGATCATTCCCAAGTGAGCTAAAATGAACAAATGTTTTGTAAGCTGACATTGTGACACACTGTGTCAATGCATATCTGAGGTTTGACATCAAAAGATTGAGTGTTTGTTTATGGAGTGTTGATTATTATAATGTATGCCTGCGAACTCATGAATATTTCATATATTTATGAAGCGGATGAATGTGTGCACAAACACAACATTAACACTGAACACACACAAAAACAGGTAACATGAAGACCAAACCAGTGAATATAAAGCAATATTTCACCCCCAAAACGATCATTTGGATATCAATTACTCATCGTGATACCTCTTCTTGCATTCGTTTTTACTTACATTTGTTAAGAGTTTTGGATTATTGTTAACAGTGGAGGCACGAACACAGGATAAATAATTGATATGCAAATAACCATATACAGGGGGGAAAATTCCTTTAGGAACAAATACGTGCCATGAAACCGTACAACCCAAGCTTACAGTTTTCAAGAGCACCACAGGAAATGAGCTCTTGAAATCAACATGGAGGAAGCACAACATTTCCAGTCATACTTAACACAAGGGACAATGAGTTGACAAATACATTTTTGTTTGAATCAGCCCAAGATGTTTGGCGCAGTAAAGATTTAGGATGGGTGAGCGAAGAGTCTTGAGTTTTAAGGTGAAGAAAAGAGTTTTCTGCAGAGGACTTCAACATTGACGGTAATGTTGTATTATTGTGCAGTAATAAACAAAGTTGCTCTACTCTCACAATAGCTTGTACCTGTGCTGATGACAAGCTTGTGCAGTCTGGACAGAAGGCCGGGACCCTTTCCAAGCAAGGTCACTGTGTACTCGGTCTGAGGAGGCAGATCCTCAAACTGAAAGAAGCGAGATGAACCAGGAAGAACTTTTTTGAAGGAGGTGATACTTCCTGTAACAGGCTTGGATCCTGTGCTGCTTCTGTTCTGTGGATCTAGTGTAGAATCACTTTCAGGCACTCTATTTCCATCTTTACTTCTTCCATTTTCTGATTCTGATATATTAGTTTGTTCATACTTTGCTTCTTCCTCTTTATTGTCAAACTCTTTCTCCGAGTCGTCTTCCGAATCCTTGTTAGTGCTCTTCGGCTTTGGCGCTTCATCCTTACCAACATCTTTACTTGTCACAACAAAGTTGTTGTACTTCTCTTCTGGGGAGTCCCATATGAGCGAAAATCCACTTGAAGTCTGGTTCGTCACTCCCACATAGTCCAGAGGTTCCCTCACAACTCCAGAAGAAGAACCATCTGATTCCATCGATTGTCTAGGATCAACACTTCGTGTCTGGTCAGGTTGACTGTTGAACAACATTTTCCCAGAATTATTTATTTTGTCCTTTTTCCTTATTCTTCCACTGTTGTAGTGTGTTATCGGGGTGTGATGCTGTGCTATCATTCTCCTTGTTGGTGGCTGTCCCTTTGGCAGTGCGCCTGGTTCTGGGGCTCCATGTCGTGAATCAGAGGAAGTTTGTGTGATTGTTGGTTTTCCTCCACTTGTATCGTTAATATTTATGCCAGTATTGACTCTCTCTTTATTTGCACCAGTGTCAGAATTTGAATCTGGGGGGCTTGTTTCTTCTTCCCTAAATATGGTTGTTTGGATTGGAGCATTTTCACCCCCTTTTAATTTCTTGATCTGTGTTCTGACGGTTGTGTCATGGCCATCAATGTGTGTGCCTTGATTTGACCCTTCAGTATCTTTTTCTCCTAATGGTCTAATTTGACCTCCAACAGTTACGCGTCCATTTATCTTCCTGTTTGGGAAAGGCTTAGACATGGAACCTCTATGTGGATTTTGGAGTGGTCTCAGGTTTGTGCGGTTTATGTTTTGGAAACGTCCACCATTCAGTTGTGGCTGACGTAAGTGACCAATTTTGGTGGGTTGGCGATGGGAGGAAGGCAGTCCGCTTCTTCTGAGGGTCTGATTGAACTCATGGGAAATAATTGTCAGACCTTTTTGTTCAATGTCCTCTTCAACTGGCCCTGTACCTTCAGCTGGATATGATGCTTTGGAAACAAGAGGTGATGGAGTGGCTTGGAATCTAGTGGAGGACACCTGCTCTCTCCTGGTTTCTGGTGCAGGCTTTAAAGGTCGAGAGGAGGGAGGCAGCCGCCTCGAATTTGGACGAGTCCGGTTCTGTAGAGATCCAAAGTTTGGACGTCGCATGTATCCCCCCTTTGGAGGAATACGGCGAAGTGGGATTTGTTCTCTTTCTGTTGGCACCTTTTTCTGGTTTTGTTCGTCTCCATAGGATGCATGTGTATTTGATCCATTTTTGTCTCCACTGGTATCTCTCACTGGTGCAGTTTCCTCAAATGAGGACGGTTCCCCTGAAGGAGATGAAGAGGGTGACGATGATATTTCACTTGTTGATTCATGTCTGGTTTCTGTCTCTCTCCTAGGTATGAGGTTCAAATGAGGAAGGGAACGGGGAGGAATTCTCATAATTGGGCGGGTTTTGTTCTGTAGCAATCCAAACTTTGGGTGTCGGCGACGTACGACACCTTTTCCTGAAGGTGATGGTTTTCTGTCTTCAGGGGATGTAACGTCAGCAACAATTCTTCTGTAATCAACATCTCGTTCTTTGCTTCCAACTGAACCTGTATCTGAGCTGGAAAGGGAGGACGATGAAGGAGGAAGCGATAATGATGGTTGTGATGGAGATGGTAAAGGTAAGGAAGAGGGTGAAGATGAGATTAACAATGTTAGTGATGATGATGATGGTGCTGCTGTTGAGGAAGATGGAGCTAAAGAGGATCGGGATGATGGTGATGATGGAAATGATGACGGTGCAGCTGACGACTGATCTAATGATGATGATGATGAAGATCGTGATAATGATTTAGAGGTCAAAGAATGTAACAATTGTGATGCATTTGACGATGATTGTGAGTTTGATGAATGTGATGATGACAACAATGGCTTCAGTCCACTTATAATCTGCTTCCTCACTGATTCTGCATTAGCAGAGAGGTCTGGTGATTTGGACAGGTGAACAGAAAACGTTGTGATATTCAAACTATCAAAAGTATCAGTCAGAAGTTTATTTAAAGGATCTTGTGAATAAGCAATGTTTGTCTCTGCAGACTTTCTGTCTGTTTCAAAGGAACTTTGATCTGAAACCGCTGTCTTTCCTTCCAGCATTGTTCCATCCTCTCTAAACTGGCTGCCTTTGCCCCGATGGGGTAATCTAATGTGTGTCACCTTAACTTTGTTCTGACATTTCTTCTCTTGGCTTTGAACAATCCCAGTTGGCTCTGGAGACACTAACGCAGTGTCAGTTCCTTTGCCAGCCATGCCAACATCTGGTTGCTCTTTGGAGCCGACGGCAGCAGTTGGTTCCTCGGAGCTACTTTGTCTGTTTGTATGTGAATTACTCCCAGACATCATAGCTGGATACTTGTCATCCTTCCTCTCAGTGCTTGATGCCTCTACACTCAGCTCTGCCTCTGTCCTTTCTCCTATAGTGGAGACATCTGGTTTAGGTTTTGTGGGTACTATTGGTGCTTTCATCTTCCGACCAACAAGTTTTTTTTTCAAAGGATCCTTTCTCCATCCAGGCACAAATCTGGTTGTGTTGAAACGGAAAGGGCCTGAGACATTTGGCCTTCTGTACAATAATGGTCTGGTGCCATTTATTGCCTTCTTCCTGTTGAGCAGAGGTTTAGTTCTTGCAGTCACAGAGGTTGTATGGTCGCTGTTAGGCCCGTCAAAAGCTCTGTCTATTAAAGAGTCAGCCTCACTTCCATCCTCTCTGCTCTTCTGTTGGTCAAAGGCTTTAACCTCAGGCAAAGGGTTGACCTCATGGTGACCGTCTCCAACATCTTGTCCAGGTGCTTGTGTAACTCGCATGGTCAAAGCTGCCATGGAAACCCTTGGTAATGTCTTCCCTAAAGATGTAAAGGGAGTTAGCATCTGGATTCAGTGTTAGGGACATCATATGCTGCTGTTCTTAATATTCCAGAAGTCTAATAAAGGAAGAAAAGTAGTTTTAATATGCATTACGATGATTTTATGGAAATCCTATTGCAAGTCATTTGTCAGTTATTATGCAAACATTTCAGGGCAGTGTGATCCATGTAGAACCTGCAAGGAAAACATTGAAATATGAATAATGTTAAGCTTGGACAGATGTATTCGACATGGTGCCTGTGCCACTGTAGAGAGGGAAATATCCTGGAAGAAATCAGAAAAAAAGGAGCATTTTACAGATAGTGTTCTTCTGAAACTCATTATCTTAGCGGGTGGAGAGTTGAGGCTGCACCTTGCTTCATTAACTTTTACTGTCGCTCCTCCACAGTGTGTTTTCAATGATATGTTATGTTGAATAACGAGGTGTCTGGACACATAAAGTTTAAATAAGCTGAACCAAGTCTGTTTTCACCTGTTTACATCTGGAAGAGAAACAGTTGACTTGCTCACAATGAGTTCAAGCAAGGTCGAAGTACACAGGAAAGTAGCCGGTTTTGGGGATCTTAAAAAGACATCAAGACCAAGTTTAACACTTTAAATATATGTCTGGTGTTTTTTGGCATTATTCATATTTTTCATCACATAAGAAAGCCAAAAAAAGAACATTAAACTTTAAACTTCCTGTATGTGGCTTTAGCCCTTTAGTTCCTCACGCTAATCTTTAAAAACACAAATATAGATTTTCAAAACGGCGCAATAGTTTTCTAGAAGTGCTGTTTACCATGGCTTTTCTTAAAACAATAAGAGAAAGTGTGCATTACTTTTTTGGCTATATCCAACAGTGTTATAATCCACTTTTGTTTCCCTAGTGATTACAAGGTTTCAGCGATCTGAAATATGTTATCCTTGGAGTATTAAAATAAACCTCTTTCTGGAAAGAGGACCTAATCTTATAGTCAAAGCTGTCTTAAATCAAACTTTAAACCAAAGCGTTCAGATCTATTTTTTTTTGGTACTCACCCGGGGTGACCTGAGTGGTTGCTGGTTTGCTCCGACTCGTGCCCTTCTCAGCTTCGAGTATGATGTCATACAAACGCCCCGCCTCCAGCTGCTCAATGTGGGCGGAGTCTTGACCAGGTGGGATGGTCAACTCTTCACTCCTTCCTTCTCCATCGCTGGGCGTGACGGTCAAACGGTACCTGTCAATCTCACCCTGCGAATGCTCCCATTGGACCACTGCAGTAGTGGAGGTTGTTTTGACGACTCTGAGATTAGTAGGACCGGAGATGACTGAAGATGAAGACAAATAAGAATAGAAAGACACATCTTGAGCCTCATTTCATCATATTACCTTTAAGTGAATCCATATAGAAAAGCAGGCACACACACCTGTGCACTATTTAATTTACCCAGCAGACTTGGATCAGAACATTTCCTGCTCTTAACTTTCCTAAACTAACACTAACACCTCTTGAGCTGCCACAGATGACACCTTTCCCAGGAAGGGCAGTGAGAGGGAAATGTTTAAACTCTCTCTGCCAGTTTGGCAATATGAGCCACTCATGAGACCAATCTTTTTGTAAGAATCTCTTTTTGTTTTTCTTTACCAGAAACGTTACTAAACTGTCTGGTTTTACATTTTAAAGCATCACTGTCAACTGCAATACATTCGACTTGCAGTTCCAGCATCTGCCATATTTGATGAATGTAAAATCACAACACATAATGAAACCAATTTGTTTTGTATTGATGCTAAGCCTTCATCTTGCACTGCTTATCAATATCATTTATTTAGAATAATGTCTTCTAATTTCCTTGAGATATGAAGAAGAGTATCTGCAACTGCTCTTTAAGTCATGCTACACTGCTTTAATGCTCACAATTATTTATGCAGATCAGCCAATTAAGTAAAATGACAGGATCATTTCAAGACATTATTCAATGGACTACAAGATAATGATTTTTATCAAAAAGTGTACAAACAACGTATTGCTTATTGATATGTGCAAACAGGAATTCCATTCTAAGCCCTGTTATTTGGATATCCACAGCTTTGCCATCCCTGTGTTGAAAAGTAATGGGATTTTGATATAATAAAGGACGAATAAGTGTAGAAAGCTCACGGGTCATGAACTGCGCCGTCCTTTCGGCCCCCCTCCTGCCCTCCATCTCTCCGCTTATGCTGACGGTGTACTCCTGACCGGCTGCCAGGCCCGTCTGGGTGAAGGAGGTCAGGCTGCCCCCCACCTGCACACTGATCTGCTGCTCACTCTCCTTCTGTAAGACAAAAGAAACAAAACACATGACAGTCGGTTTAAATCTGCATGGATCATCCTTTGAGGTCCACTGACTACTGGTAAGACTGATATGTGGTGGTCCAGCACAAAACAAAGCAGGATCAAATACTCGTCATTCTTTTATTCTTTCATCGAATCAGGGCAGGGATGCCTGTACAAGGCTCTGACCTCTGATGTCAGGAGCAGACATGGAGGTGACAGAGCAGATATCTGTGCTAACGTTGCTAACTCTGCCGACAGAGCTCAGATTCAATAGCTAAACGCAACCATAGATCCGGATGGATATTAGCATTAACCCACACATGAGCACAGTGCAGAGGGGTGGCAATAAACTAGCCAGTTTGGCTACCAAAATAAAACAGAGAGAAGCTTGGATTACACCACACACAGTGTCAGATACTCTACTCTTTTTTTAAATAGCAAATGGATGATCGCAGCAATATAACTGTTCTTTATGTCACATATAGAACCTTATATATATATCTCCTCAGGGATTCTGAGAGTAGGTCACATCGTTAGCATAGCAAATGATCGAGTTTTAACAGTGAATCTGAGTTTTTAAGTCCTCCGCAAGTGTTAAGTGAACAATTTCTTGTTTCCTCTGTCACTGATGGCTGGTAATTAAATCTTGGAGCAATCTCAGGCAGGGAAACACATCCTCAGTAATAACAATACAAAATCATGATGTTCTCATCTTCGTTAAGGTGCTGGAAGAGTGGAAACACTGTGCTGACCGCAGGGCGTCATGTGTGTGTGGATAGCCGTTTTGATGTGTTTTTACTTGCGTGAGTTTCCAAAATCTGAATTCACTGGAGCAGATCTGAAACAATCCTGAGGGAAACAAACTTGAAAGTGTTCTTACTGTTGCTTATCGTATTTGATTGAATGTTGACATTATTCAGTGACTGCTGCACCCTGATTGGACCATGAAGCCAATATAAGATCTGATTTTCTAAAAATAAACCGTTGAAATGCAGCAGAAAGATGTTCTGTGTTTTGATTTACAGTTAAGAGACTCCTCTGTACAACATGGAAAGAAAATGCAAAGGATTGTTCAAATAAATGAAAGTAAATGAATTAATTTAAGGATCTATTTTTATTTTTTATTACAGAATGATGGCCAGTACACTGCAAAAACGGCCTTTCCAAAAACAAGCAAAACAATCTGCCAATGGGGGGAGCCACATTTGCTTGGCTAGAATTCTTAAAACTAGAATTAAAATCTAGCTACTGAAAGACCGTAATGGTCCTTGAAACTAGACAAAAAAATGTAAGCACATTTTGATTATTACAAGCAATGATTCCTGCATTATTTAAGAAAAAATAAATTCAAATGTAGTGTTTTGGTTGAGTTGACTAAGAATGTATTTCTTAAATTAAGTTTAAAAATCAGCAAATAAAGCTTACAATAACAATTACATTCTTGAATTGGCATAATATATTACATTAAATGACATGTCACTTGTTAGACGCTTTTATCCAAAGCGACTTCCATACTCAATACTGTGGGCAATCCCCACAGGAGCAATTTGGGGTGAAGTGTCTCAGGGACACAACGACATGCTGACTGCAGTGGGGTTTGAACCAACGCCCTACTCCACTGCGCCACATACCTCTATATAATTGCATTTGTCTTCAATTAAGACAGCAGAAACATTCTTATATTAGACTTTTTTTTATTCAAACATGAACACATTTAACAACATTGCGTGGTCATTTTAAACTGTTTTCAATTTTGATCAATGAGTGCCGTGCAATACTTCTACTTGTATTTTTGGTATGTGTGTGTTGTACCACACCGCAGTTGTCTCAATGGCAATGTGAGAAGTGAATAGACAGCTCTCGACAATGAATACATATATATGAAATGTAAAATTGGTGTCATTTCATCAGATTCTTAAATTGAGAAGTTGCTTGATGGTTTATTTCTTAAAATAAGAAAAAATAAATCTGTTTCATGCAAACCAATGCTGTAACTTGTTAATGGTCTAGCTCAATATAAGACAGCATTTTTTTTTTTATAAGAAAAAGTAAGATGTATTTTCTCAAAGTAAGAATACTTCCATCCATCCATCTTCTCCCGCTTATCCGTGGTCGGGTCGCGGGGGTAGCAGTTCCAGCAGAGAGCCACAAACTTTCTTTTCCCTGGCGACATCAACCAGCTCTGACTGGGGGATCCCAAGGTGCTCCCAGGCCAGCGAAGAGATATAATCCCTCCACCTGGTCCTAGGTCTACCCCTTGGTCTCTTCCCAGCTGGACGTGCCTGGAACACCTCCCTAGGGAGGCGCCCAGGTGGCATCCTAACTAGGTGCCCGAACCACCTCAACTGGCTCCTTTCGGCGCGAAGGAGGAGCGGCTCAACTCCGAGTCCCTCCCTGATGACCGAACTTCTCACCTTATCCCTAAGGGAGACATCAGCCACCCTGCGGAGAAAACCCATCTCGGCCGCTTGTATCCGCGATCTCGTTCTTTCGGTCATGACCCATCCTTCATGACCATAGGTGAGGGTAGGAACGAAAATGGCCCGGTAGACAGAGAGCTTTGCCTTCTGGCTCAGCTCCCTTTTCGTCACAACGGTGCGGTAAAGCGACTGCAGTACCGCTCCCGCTGCTCCGATTCTCCGGCCCATCTCACGCTCCATTGTTCCCTCACTCGAGAACAAGACCCTGAGATACTTGAACTCCTTCACTTGGGGTAAGGACTCATTCCCTACTTGGAGTGGACAGTCCATCGGTTTCCTGCTGAGAACCATGGCCTCAGATTTGGAGGTGCTGATCCTCATCCCAGCCGCTTCACACTCGGTTGCGAACCGATCCAGTGAGTGCTGAAGGTCGCAGACCGATGAAGCCATTAGAACCACATCATCTGCAAAAAGCAGTGGTGCAATCCTTAGTCCACCGAACTGCAGACCCCCTCCCCCATGACTACGCCTCGAAATCCGATCCATGTATATTACAAACAGGATTGGTGACAAAGCGCAGCCCTGGCGGAGGCCAACCCTCACCGGAAATGGGTCCGACTTACTGCCGAGGACCCGGACACAGCTCTCGCTTTGGGAGTACAGAGATTGGATGGCCCTGAGTAGAGACCCCCTCACCCCATACTCCCGCAGCACCTCCCACAGTAACTCCCTGGGAACTCGGTCATACGCCTTCTCCAAGTCTACAAAACACATGTAGACCGGATAAGCGTACTCCCAGGCCCCCTCCAGGATCCTTGCGAGAGTAAAAAGCTGATCCGTCGTTCCACGACCAGGACGGAATCCGCATTGTTCCTCCTCAATCTGAGGTTCGACAATCGGCCTGACCCTCCTTTCGAGTACCTTAGAGTAAAGTTTCCCGGGGAGGCTGAGTAGTGTGATGCCTCTGTAATTGGCACACACCCTCTGATCCCCCTTTTTAAAAAGGGGAACCACCACCCCGGTCTGCCACTCCTTCGGTACTGTTTCCGACTTCCACGCAACGTTGATGAGACGTGTCAACCATGACAGTCCCTCAACACCCAGAGCCTTCAGCATTTCCGGGCGGATCTCATCCACCCCCGGGGCTTTGCCACTGTGGAGTTGTTTGACGACCTCAGTGACCTCCCCCCGGGAGATTGGTGTTGATCCCCCGTCATACTCCAGCTCTGCCTCTAACATAGAGGGCGGAGTTGTCGGGTTCAGGAGTTCCTCAAAGTGTTCCTTCCAACGCCCTAACACTCCATCAGTTGAGGTCAACAACGTCCCATCCTTACTGTAACCAGCTTGGATGGTTCCCTGCTTCCCCCTCCTGAGGTGTCGGACAGTTTTCCAGAACAACTTTGGTGCCGCCCGAAAGTCCTTCTCCATGTCTTCTCCGAACTTCTCCCACACCCGCTGCTTTGCCTCGGCCACGGATGAGGCTGCTGCCCTTTGGGCCTGTCGGTACCTTGCAACTGCCTCGGGAGTCCCCCGGGATAACAAATCCCTGAAGGCCTCCTTCTTCAGTCGGACGGCTTCCCTGACCACCGGTGTCCACCAGGAGGTTCAAGGGTTACCGCCCCTTGAGGCACCTAGGACCTTGAGACCACAGCTCCCCGCCGCGGCTTCGGCAATAGAGGCTTTGAACACCGACCACTCTGGTTCAATGTCCCCAACCTCCACAGGAATGCCCGAAAAGCTCCGCCGGAGGTGTGAGTTGAAGGCCTCCTGAACTTGGGCCTCCTCCAGACGTTCCCAGTTCACCCAAACTACACGTTAGGGCTTACCAGGTCTATCCAGAGGCTTCCCCCGCCACTCGACCCAACTCACCACTTTTCTTAAGCAAAACATTCTTAACAAGATAATTTGACTTTTTAGACGAAAACAAGTTTTTTTTCTTTCTTAAAATTCATTTTTTGCAGTGTAGCAGCTGACTCCAGCTATTTCATTGAGCTTGTTTGTAGAATGTTTTTTTTACTTGTCGTTACACTTTCTTCGTGCAGATTACAACAAAAATATCCATGTAATGAATTGACTTTTCGAAGAATTGGTTGATTGACTTCTATTTCGCTTAGAGCAGGGCTAGCAGTTTTGTCCTGTTAAATAAGTATTTTTCAAAAATGCCAAGGGGAGATTATTATGCAAATATATATTATTATTATTCAAAGACTTTCAAACATATTAGTTCTTAAAAATCTGATTAGAAAACTAAATACATGAAAGAGACATTTTAAATAATGCTTGCCAGTCTGTCATTACAGACTCTATCGTGACTGTGTTCGGTGTTTTCATTTATTTCCAATTTGTCATTCCCGTTCATGCTGCACAACGTTCTTTTTATTATTCCCTTTATTTGTTTGAACACCGGAAACTTCCCATCATTTAAAAGCTTACTCACCAGTTTCTAAACTGTGAGGACGGCGCTGGTGTTTTTTAATGAATGGATACCGTGTTGTACAGTAAACGCACCACAGCTGGTTGCTATGGAGCCTCAGAGGTCGTGCCGGATCAGCTTTCATCCCTGTCCATATGAATGAATGAAGGTGACATCATAAAAACTGAAAGTCCAATACATTATTGATACGCTTTAAAACAAGTCCGGTCTCTGTGGTGCTTCTGAGGGGCGTTCAGGGACCACAGGTCATTCTGGACACAATGAGGTCTAACTGGAGTAGCATAGAGCAGTGTATTTCAAAGTGGGGGCCCCGACCCTCCGGGGGGCCGCCAGGGGGCGCCAGGGGGTTCACGCAAAGTTTGAGGGAAACGGGATTTTTTTTTTTTTTTAAGTTTTTTTTTTTGTTGATGTTATTAATAACTGTATATCTATCAATCTATGTGTCCTTTGATGCCAATCTTTTAATATTTTTTGTTTTTGAATCACACAACCGCCCTTCAAGCCAATCAGAATTGAGCTGCCGCTACTGAGAGTGAAACTGAGTATCTGCTCAGCTTTTGGAGCAAGTGAGAGCTAGTGAATATTTCGCTCTGCAGCTGGATGAGAGCACGGATGTAGCAAATGTCACAGAATTGATTGCATACATCAGATTTATATCAGAAGACAACTTTGTTGAGGAAATATTATTTTGCAAAGCACTGGAAGGTAGGACCACACGAAGAGACATTTTCCAAGTTTTAGATGAGTACATCATCTCTAATGGACTTGACTGGTCTCGTTGTGTGGGTGTGTGTTCAGATGGGGCAGCGGCTATGACAGGCAAAGAAAGCGGAGTGACAGCTTTGATAAAGCAGAAGGCCCCAAATGTAGTGGCAACGCACTGCATTCTCCATCGCGAGGCACTTGTACACATCATTTAAAAAGGGTTAGACTAAAAAATTGCAACAGGGGGGTCCCCGCCAGAGGATAATGCTATATGGGTCCTTGGCATGGCAAAGTTTGGGAACCCCTGGCATAGAGGATAGAAGCTTAAAGAGGCCCTATTATGCTTTTTGGAGTTGTCCCTCTCCTGTAGTGTGTTCTATAGGTTTTAGTGCATGTAAATGGCTGTAAAGGCTAAAATCCATGTGTTCCGGCCATGGTTTCAGACAGAGGGTGAAAAGAGGTGCTGTACCCCTTTAATTATTGATGATTGACCGAGTTATATTTATGTTGTAGTTACTTTCTTTATTAAATTACAGTACCCACTGTTCCTTTTGCTTTTATTGTCTAACAGTTGTAAATAAATATAATAAAAAGATCATTGTACTATAATCCTGACATTTTACTTAAATAATTCAAAGTAGTTGTTAAATGATATAGTTAGATGATTAGAATAACAGAATAAAGAAAAGATGAATGATTTGTCGACCAACATGATTCAGCATATTTGGATAGTGATAAATGATCGTTTAAAGCAAAATGCTCTCCATCTTTTTTGTTTAATATGATCACAAACTAAATGAATCTGAATTATAAACAAACCAGTCATTTTAAGATGCCAACATTGGCTCTGGAAACCTCTGTTGGAAACATTTCTAAACATTTTAAGTGCAAACGATTAAGGCATTATCCTCAAAAATAAACAATAAATAATAATTGTTTGCAGCTCCTGAAATACTGAGCCTGTGACTGGTGTACGTCTGCAGATTGAGAAGTGAACATCTATTTTTAGGAATCATCTGGACTGAAAACAACGATTATTAGTCTGATTAAACGTGATTCATAAACCACTTGAACATAAAACATGATTTCCAACATGCAGCATGTTGAAAATAAAGACTAATCCGTGTTGTTGTTGTTGTGACATTCTGCTGTTTATCTGCTCGTCTGGTATACATCCTTGCCCACTCCCCAATCTCTCTGTGTCACAGCTGTGGGCCACTGCTGATGTCATCCCCCTGGCAGTCGCCATGTTTTTGACAGTGTTTACAGGTTTCCGTAGCAACAAGCATCCCACATCTGCATATTTTCCTCTACGCCTCCCAGCGCTCCTTTCATTCACTGACTGCTCTTCTGCTTTCATTCTGATCACTTTCAACCGTCTGACTTTCATCTGTCTCTCCTCTTTGTTCTCTTGTCTTCTGTCCTCGTCCAGCCAGTCGGGAAACAAGTTCATTAACTTCACAGAGAGCTCCCAGTTTCACAGTTTCTTTAGCTTCTCTTTTCTTTACCCAACTTTACGGGACTTTTCTTTGACTTTCCCTTACCTTTTACTATCGATACTCTATTGATATTGATCTTTCTGCTGTTGGTATGTCAATATGACTACTTTTAATTCATGTGCAATGCCCGAGTACAATTTACAATGTATTCAGTTACAGCACTATTATTTCCTTTGTCACTTCCTTCTCGGCTCCCCCCCCCCCCCTGGAATGCAGTGTGGATTATCCCCCCTCTCTACGGGTTTGTTAAGGACATCATTTTTGTATTCCCTGTTGCAGAGCTCTTCAGGAATCTCTCCATCACCTCCCACCTCCATCCAATTGTTGGAGCTCCTGCCCCCCCCCCCTCCCTGTGAGCCCAGTGTGCTCTGATTGGTCGGGACGTTGCGAGGCTGCTGCTGCGAGGAGCGGACAGGTTTCCGGGTCGGCGATACAACGAGACACAGCGAAACTCATCCTGAGCACACACAAACACTCACAGCCGAAGTAAAAACAATAAGTGTAGCTTGATATTGAGAAAGAAAAAGGTTTCTAACGCTGTGAGCATGGGTCTGCGGAGAGCATTTCTCTTTTTTATTACGAGCGTTCAGGCAGCTCTATGCAAGTCAATGGGACTCCCTGTTAGTTAGCCAAGGGATCCTGGTGTGTGAGGTGCTCCGCGGATTGGTCCATTTGGGCCAATCCGGTCATTTGTTGTTGATTTGGGTGTTCACACGTCACAGAACCCAGGAAGCAAACAATGGAAAAAGAGAAATGTCCAACGAGGCGTTCTGGGGCAGCATAGACAGGTATTATCTGTGTTAGTGTTTTACTCGCTACAGGGTGTACTTTGAGGGTTTGTGACTCTGCAGACCGTTTACATGCATACAAACCTTCATAACACACAAGGGGACTGGTAATAACCAGAAAAGAATGTCATGGGCCCTTTAACATTAAGTAACATTAGGTAAGCCAAAATGTTAAACAGTAAGAGTAGTAGTCATATTTCGTGAACCCTTTGAAGAGTACTGTCGCACCGATGTGATCATTCTATAATACACCGTTTAAGCCCGGATGCCCCCGGGGGAGACATGCTAACGCTACATTAGCATCGGTGATCTTTTCTACTTCATGCTATCTGCACAAATGGTTGACATTAAACATTAAAAAGACCAGGCAGTTCAGAGAGAATCAAAGGAAGGCAGGCAGGCAGCTTTGCATGACATTCTTCTGGACGTGTTTCATTGTGGTGATAGTGAGGGTAGTCAATCGTTTAGTTGACAAGACAGTAGTGACGGCCATCTTGGTGACGTGTGTTGTTGTGCGAGACCAGAGATGTAGTTCATTCAGCGTTTCACACAAAAAAAGTCTTACTTCACAGTTTTACGGCAAAACGTTTTTTTTTGTTACTTGCAAAAATTATCTTTTAAATTGTAATTCGTGGCACAATTCAAACGGGATTGAAAGATAACTTTTCTCTCCCCATTGACTTCAATACATACTTTTTCCGAAATAAGGTCCCATAGAGGTCCACTGGAAGGGGAGGGACTTCGCCACTCTATATGATAGCTACCAGTGTATGACAGCTTCCGGTTTTGGGCATTCTGGCTACGCATCACTCTCATTCACCAATGGGTAATGTTTAGATGGATTTTAGGAACTTCCGCTCGATTCTATTGGCTCTAACGCAGGGATCACCAACTACATTTGTCCAAGGGCCAAAATGTATCCAATAGACACAATCGCGGGCCAGTGATTTTGATATAGTCCACAATGCTAGTGGAGCACGCTCAGGTACTGCAGCGGACCTTTAATTTATTATCTGAAATGATGTAATAACTTGTAAAACTTGTTCCAGTCACTTGCCCCATGCATTCAGCAGCAGCAGGCCATTCACTTTGATTTGATAGTTATGAAATGTCATAATTTCGACAATAAAGAAATGCTACATAAACGTTATCTTGCACATTTTATCCAACCATCTCCATTTCTAACTTTCAATATATTTTAAAAGAGATCTCTCTCTCTCACTGCGTGCGGGGGCGGGGCCTCAGACAAGCTGCACCTCTCTCTCGCTCACAGACATGCTGCAGCGCTGTGCAGTGTGCACACAGTTCAGCCGGTAATGAATATTACATTTTGTGAGGAAACTTTTCCACCAATAATTCCAATAAGTATTCCAAAATGTATTCAATTCAGGTTTACGAAAGTAACTGTAATCAGATTACTCGTTTGTGAAATGTAACGCCAGCTGAATACAGTTAGCCTACTTGATTTTTATATTCTGCGTAACGCCGTTACATGTATTCCGTTACAACCAGTCTATGGTTACAACCCAACCCTGCTTCTCGGCTACTGTCCCGCAGCTCCTGCCTCTGTTGGACTCCGTCGCACTGCTGCGGAGCACACAAAGCAGACTCTTCACAACGAAGGGTCACTTCTTCTTGAAGGCAGGGAAGGTTTCGCAGTACGCAGTCTACTGTCCCGCAGCTGCTGCCTCTCTGTTGGACTCCGGTACTGCACCTTACTCACGACGTTGTAAAAAATAAAAATGGGTGGGAGGCGAACGCAGTAACCACTCAGCCAACGCCACAGTCACCCCCGTCGTGCGGGCCGGATGAGAATATCTGGCGGGCCGGATGTGGCCCGCGGGCCGCCAGTTGGTGGTCACTGCGAGTCTAACGGTTAAAAAGAGATGTCAATCATCAAAATCGACCGAGGGGGGCCAGAGATATGACAAATCCACCCAAATGACCCCAGAAGTGTTTCCTTTTGCTAAATCTCTCTAAAAAGGTTAAATGTCACTTGTTTTGCATCAATCTTGATACAGGGTACTTATTATATGCTATAGTTTGGATTCCTAAAGCTTTTAGTCAACTAACCCATCACTCAAGGCCGCAGTGCTGGAATTGGGCCGGTACTCACCGGTACGCAGTACCGGCACTTCTGGTTCTGACCCATGGAGTACCGGCACTTCTTGCTCAGTACCGGCATGCTGGCGGTACTCCGGTACTCATGCACCGTGCCAGTACTCAACACTCTCCCGCCGTTCTTATTATACATCCATATATATATATACAGCCGCCCGGTACTCAGTAGATGCGTCATGAGGTGCCGAACAGACATTCTCATCGCTCTAACCGCTGGAGTTTCACAGCGGCTGTCAGCTGTTTACTCCTGTCATTCAAACAGAACGTGCTGGAGAGGGGGCGGGGCTTATCTTCTCCATGTAAATACTGTGGTGGAAACGACTATGTCAAAATTAACCTATTTGACCGTGATTTAATAGTAATACACGTTTCAAAATAATAATAATAATAATAATGCCGAAGTAACAACATACTGAAAACTGTTAGTAAAACCATGTTTTAATGCTTTACAATTTACATGCCTAGATGCACGTGTGTTGTGTTTATGCAGTGCAACTCCCACCCAGTGGGTGGCTATGTAGAGTGATAGAACAGAGCAGGCACGCCCCCGAGAGAAGGAAAGCAAGTCACGTCACAAATTAGCATTTCTAAAATGTTAGCGTGGATTAATAAAAGTGCAAAAAGACAGCGGTTGTCGCCGGAAGAAACTTCAAATACAGAGAATGCTGTGCCTGTGTTGGAAATTGTGTCTGATGGGGAGCTTTCTTTGGTTGATCCTCCTGCTCCAAGTTCTAGTGCATTAGCATTAGCACTAGCTCCGCCGCCTCCTCCAGAGCCTCTAACGTTAGCTGCTGCTGGCGCAACTGCCACCACCAACACCGGGCAAAGCGATGCACCTGACTGCTGGACAACGGACCAGGTGCAATATTTTTGCAAGACCAATGCATGGCTCCTTCTTAAAGATAAGAAGCTAGGATGTCGGATATGCAGAGATGTCAAATCTTTGGGAATACATACTGGACAAGGACTGAAACTGTCAACTGAATGGGGTGAGTGTGCAGTGTCTCATTTCGGTGTTGACAAGGGCAAACAACAAGCTAGCCTGAGAAAAAAAATCAAAGAACATAAAGAATCACAAGCCCATGTAAAAGCTGCTGACATCCTTACATCTGCTTCACGTGAAACTATTCAACATCAAGTGCAGTCTATGCATAAATCTGAATTAGACACCACTATCAGAGTTTTTCGAACGGCATATAAAATTGGCAAACATAGCCGGCCATTCACAGACATGCCAATTGATTTGAATGTACAGAAACTGAATGGGCTGAACGTGGGCAGGGTTTTGCACTCCAATAAAACCTGTGGCGAAATCATCTACCACATAGCTCATGAGCTGAAGAAAGACATTACAGAAAACCAAAGAAAACTCTGTGTTTTGGTCGATGAATCTACCACTATTAGTGGTAAAATGGTGCTTGTTGTGTGTCTACGCTCAGCATTAGCTGATGCTGAGCCCGAAACGTTTTTTTGGGAGCTGTTCGAGTTGGATGGAACAACGGCTGATGACATCACAAAGGCGTTAATGGAGTGTCTTGGAAGAGATTTTAACGAGGACTTTTTAGGTCAGTGTTTCGTTTCTTTTGCATGTGATGGGGCTTCAGTCATGCTAGGGAAGAGAACAGGCGTTGCTACCCAGTTGTGTAGTAAATTCCCAAGCCTGTTTGTGTGGCACTGCTCCAATCATCGTCTAGAGCTGGCAGTTGGGGATGTGGTCAAGGAGGTCTCAGGGCTCAATCATTTCCAGATCTTTTTTGACAAACTCTATTCCTTGTTCCATGCCTCCCCCAAAAATCAGAGGCAGTTAGCGCAGTGTGCGCAAGCAGTCGGACAGCGTCTCCTGGTGATAGGGCGTGTTTTGTCCATCCGCTGGGTGGCTTCAAGTGAAAGGAGCGTCAGAGCAGTCTGGGAAAACTACCGAGTGCTTCATGATCACTTCACAAATGCTGCAAACGACACGAGCAGGGATTCCAGAGACAGAGCAAAGTACAAGGGCCTGGATGATGTGCTCACATCTGCAACGTTTGTCAGCAATCTGGGACTGATGTACGATGCGCTCACAGAGCTCAGCGACCTCTCTCGGCAACTCCAAAAAAGAGAGATGACACTGCCTACAGCAGATAGGCTCTTAACTCGAGAAATACGAGTTTTTGAATCCATGGTCACCATGCCTGGCCCACACATGACTACAGTTCATACAGCTCTAGCTGAGAAGTCCTTCAAGGGTGTTGCCCTGCGTGAGAATGGCAGGCTTGTACAGATTCATGCAGGTCAGTTTTTCCGCAGTATGGTAGAGAATCTGAGACACAGAATGACTTCCACAACCTCCTCTCATGTCAGCACAAGAGAAATCCCATTAAATGGCCGGGAGGCCCGGGACAATCAGCTAATCCAGGACATGAAAGTTATCCATCCTGGAAGTTGGCCTGAAGAGGAGTTAGACGTACAGTATGGGGACGTAGAGGTGCTACGTTTGTGCGAAGTGCTGAAAGTGGACAGAAGAGAGACTGTTCAGGGCTTTCGCGAATACAAGGAAACCAGGGCATCCCGTACACCTGCTGCCATGGAGCCTCTACTGAAAGCAGTCCGAACCATCGCTGTCTCCACTAGTGAGTGTGAGCGGGCATTCAGCTGCATGAACGATATCCTTACTGCAAAAAGGAATGCTCTCTCTGTCAGCCGACTGTCCAGCCTGGTTTTCATTAAATGTAATGGACCATCACTAGGACAGTTCAATCCGGAACAGTATGTGAGGTCCTGGCTGGCAAAGGGAAGGAGAAGTGCTGATGAAAGAGCCTGTCCAGCTCCAGCCCCTGATACTGATGTCCCCAAGGCCTTCTGGAGCCTTTTCTAACAATGTGAAGTATATTGCAAAGCAGCTCACCCAGTGAGAAGACTTTTGGCATAATGTGCCGATTTGTACAGATCCTGGAGATAGAAGGACTTCAGACCAACCAGGGAGTTATCTGATCAGCTTGGTGTTCAATGTAACTCTTTACCATGGCTCAGACTTTGTTACTTGCAGTTACAGTTTCTCATTTTAGATTGTGCAAATTTTGCATTTGTTTTTACATGTTCTTTGTTCATGCTCTTTATCATTTTTCTGAGTTGGAAAGTTAGATTGCATCATAGTTTACTTTATACATATTTGTATTCTTCAGTGGTGAAGTATATTGCAAAGCAGCTCAGCCATGTGAGAAGACTTTTGGCACTTTTTCGTTTTTCGTTTTCTGAGTTGGAAAGTTAGATTGCATTCAAAATGTACAGAAATACTTAATTTTGTTAAAGCTTTTTATAAAAAATGCTTCTGACCAGAGCTTTGTTTCCTTGTCATTAATGTTGAACACCACCAGAGGGGCTCTCACCTGAAAGGTCTCTGCTTCATGTGTCTTCAGCAGAAGATCTAGACTTTGATTGCTATATTTTCAGTTAATATTGACCTTACTGAGCTTTAGCCATATCCGCTGCCTATCATAAAAAATGTTAAGTACAGTGAACCTTTCTAAAATATACAGTAGTAAAGAGACAAACCCACCAGTATTATAGTAGCCAAATTCTTGTTTGTGGGCTGTATATATAAAATTGACTTGAAAAAGTTGCTGATTTTAGAGTACTGGCACCTTTTTCATTCCAATTCAAGTCAAGGGTGGTTTTCACTATAAGTAAAGTTTTTTTCTTTTGGACGGACACTATAATATAAATTGTTTTACTATGTTCAATCTGAATTTATTTTTAAAATAAAAAAAATCTATATTGATTCTGAATAGTCTACATCCAACTCACAGGTTTATCATTGCTTTGAGAAAAAATATTATTAATTTACCCCTTTTAGAAGGGAAGATATAGTCATTTGTTCTGGGAATGTCATTTTTGATCCTGAGACCTGAAAAACAGGCTCGGGGCTCAACTGAACTAAAGTGTGCTTTATGGATACGGGTACTTGTTGAATCTACAGTCGCTCCATTTTGGAAGCAAATTTTACTTTTCTTAGCCACATGAGGTTAGGTGGAGCTTCCTCACCTCATAAAATAGAAGCCAAAACAGAGTTACATAATATTAACTACAGTGTTAATACTTGTACTTATGTAAAGGATGTAAATACTTCCTCCAACAGTGTTGTGAATCTGTCTCCTGAGTGAGGGGTCCGCTCTTAAAGAGACAGTGTTGCCTAGCGACCGTGTGTTTGTCCCACACACAGTGAGAGTGATGGTGTGATGCTAACGCTGTCACTAATAACACACCCACTCCTGCTATTCAATGATCTGTTTAGGCTCCTGGAGGAGGAACGGAAATACATATAAAATCTGGTCCTAGTGAAGCGATGTAGGAAATGAAAGAAAGGAGATGAGGTGTTTACTGTATGTCCTCCATGTGACTGCTGAGTTCATCCCAGTGAGACGGAACCGTTTTAAATTCTAAGAAAACCTCACATCTGTCATGCTTCAACTATATTCAATTGTCGAGTTACAATCATCCTAACCGCTGCTTGCTATGGAGTCAGAAGTTACTTTGGTTCATTAGAGGGAAGATTCAGAGAGCAACAGACTAAACATTGTGTAGGCTCTAAATTAATCTCATCATAACATGAATCCAGCTCTGTCTCCCCCTGAATGTCTCATGTAAACTGTCTCCTGCACCGGGCTGTTTGCAGCGTTGACCTGTTAGTACAAACAGTGGCTAAACCAACATGAAATATTATCAACATCCATATAACAATACAAATACACGTCATGGATATAAACATAGGTTATTCATAGCCTCTAAATCAGATGGACAATCAGTCAAAAGTCGACCAACTTTATTTAAAACATTTCTGTTAGGGATTATAGTTGTCAACTCTAACCTGAACTTCTTTTTATGTTGTGTGCTTAACCTCTACTTATTTAATGTTAATGAATATATATTTTACCTTTGAATGTTTGTCTAAACTTATGTTTGTTTTACACAATGGTACTTTGAGGAACATATTGTATTGGGGAGAGCATGAGGACTCCTGTTTTGGGTCATTTTGGTGCTAATTGCTGAACTGTGTCCAGAGGAATTTAAATGACAGGGTGCGGCGATTCAACACATGCTCATTAGAAGTCGCCAAAGGAACTGTTATCAGGCTGTTGAAAGAGCTCATTGTCAACACAGAGAAGCCTGGTAGTACATAATAGAATTCATATAAGATGGCTAATTGTTTGTATTATTTTGTATTTCACAATGGACAAATAATATTGTAAACAGTGTGTTGCAGACATTTTGGGGCCGTTATTAATTTAAGCAATAAAACATTAGCAGGGAAAAAAGGAAAAGAGCCACATAAACTGGCAGAATGCATTTATCATAGAGCATAGTATGAAAGAGTTCTTTTAGGGTAATATTGTAGCATTCTGGTATTGTTTGAATGTGTGTCATGTCTGCAGGAATTTAATCAACTATAGAATAAGGCAGGGCACTAGTAATATAAGAGTCACTGTTTTATATTCATGTGTATATATTTCATTTACTGACGTTCAAGCTGTAACGTTAAGCTTTTTGCTGCTAAAATAGTGTAAATTAAAATAGTGAAATCTATCAGTATTATTTTCTTTTTTCACAGTCCACGTTTGAGAAAACATCAGTCTAGATTTAAATGATCTTGCCTTTTAAATGATTATTGTTCAACCTTTAAAAATATGTATTGTATACTTGGAAACTTGGACATACATTTGAATTGGTTTGAATTAGGGAGTGGGAGTTTTCATTCTGTAAGGTATTTACACTGTCAGTGCATTTCCTGAAGCAGAGGTTTTGTGTACATTCATCTCCAGACTGTGACCTGAGAATGTGTTTAATAATTAGGACAATATCTCAAGTGTTTTTCACAAACATGTGAGAGGAAAACCCCCGGAGTGCTGAGTTTGGATAAGGATGGAACAGTAATAGATAAACTTGGCACTTTGAACCAAACACCACCAGAAAGAGTCAATTCATTTTCTAAGGAAGAAGCATATTAGTCGGCTTCCTGAGCATTACTTTGAGTTTACTAACATGTGAACAGAAACTCTGGACATCCTGGCATGGATCAGATCCCAGATTTGATTTTGTATCTACTGATAACATTTATAATGTTTTAAAATTGTTTTAAAAGAGCAGTTGTGCTGATTTATTTTGGTATATGACCAGGGGCGGCGCCAGGCGGTAGCTTGCAGTTGCTACAGCAACACCAACAATTGGCCTAGCAACTGCTAAGCAACCCCAAGAAATGTATGGGTTGTTTTATACATGTGAAATTCATCATTTGAAAAATGATTGATTTGAAATTGATATGCTGCTACAGTTCAAGTAGCCTACTTCTGGGCGTTTCATTCAAGCTCGTGTGTGTGGCACTAGTGCCACACACACAGTGGGTCTCAAAACAGTTTGATCACCATTTATGTAAACAAGTGTTTCCGAGGCACACCTTCATATGATCATTATAGTTAGGCTATAAAACAATAAGAGCATGAATGAAAAACAGTTATGAAATAGCTTACTACATGATAGTAAAATAAGAATACAGTTTAAAAGGGGAGTGATTAGTAAAATATCCATAAAGAAAAATTAAATCTGATTACAGTTCTGTTTCTTATGGGTGTTGAGAGATGTATCCAATAAAAAAAAAAGAGCATGCCCCCCTAGGGGGGGTGGCAGGGGGGGCCAGTGCCCCCTAACACTGACCTCTGACCCCCCTGTGGCCCCCCCTAACAATTTTTTAATGTATATTTTCTGGTACTCGGTTTGCCAAAAACCGCAGGATTTTGTTGCTGTAATGTGAGATTGTGCAGACACCCTTATGTAAAGTAGAGATGTAACTGTTCATTGCCTTTATTTTTATATAAATATGGTGTTAGTGCAAACATTGCACTATAACTTAAGCTGAAGCTAACAGTAATAACTATAAGATCTATCTGAAATAAATAAGTATACTGAAACAAATACCAATAACTGTATTGCATTGTTTTCTTATGCGCAATTACTTCATACTGTCTAGTTCTCTTTTTCGTCCTGCATTTATTGTGCCCCCCTCAGAAAATAACTGGCCCCCCAGTGGCCCCCCCAGTCAAATTGGTCTAGAACCGCCACTGCCCCCCGGACCCGCCTCCTTTTTAACTTGTAAAAAATAGCACTTTATCCTTCCTACTGTATATGCCGTGAGCTGATTATCGAGCCTTCATTGTAACAGTCGCGGGTGTAGCCCATAGCTACCTTAATGGGAAACCCTACATGTTGGAGCAACCTCGATGAAGCGGCAAGCTACCCCACAGCACCCCCAACAGAAAATCTCTGGCGCTGCCCATGTATATGACGGATAAATTAGCTAAAAATATCCCAAAAAATACAGATGTACTGATTAATCTTTGTTTAATGTACCTTGAATGGTTAATTTTAGTGTTTTTGAAACCTTGCCTGAAGTCTTAAGTCACTGTGAAATGTGAAGTCACTTTTCTCTTAAACTATTACCCAGTGTAGCAGGATTAACGTGTTTGTTGTCTTTTTCAGAGTTTTGGGGGAATGTGGTAGTTATCCTTGTTGTCATGGGAATGCTACATGATTACACAACATCATTATCATTATGTATGACATCTAACCTGGCATTACATTTACAAAAAACAAATGCTTCAGAGACAGAGCTGTGGTCCTATTGGCTGCAGGTACTGTATATAATCAGTTTTCTTGTTATGTATGTTGTCAGACAGCAGAGGTTGTTTGAGGTGATGCTTTTGAGTTTTAAAGTTCTGTCTGCAGACCTCATCCTCATGTTTTAGAGCTCCCTAAGGATCTTGTGTAAACTTCCGCCAAAGTTTTGTCCTCCAAACGAGCGGCTGTATGAAGATTTTGAGCAGCTCTGAATGTTGGGACATCCGGCAAACATCTGCTGTCTGAATTATGTGTGTGAAGGGTGTGTGTGTGTGTGTGTGTGTGTGAGTGTGTGTGTGTGTGTTTTTTTCTACGTCTCGTTTGACAGATTTTGAGCATAAACAGTATTTAGACTCACTCACAACTGGAAACCAATGAGTTGTGACAACACTTGGACTCAAGTGTTTTGACTTCAAAACACTTGATAGCTTCTGCCAATCCCAACGACTGGAACATGTGTTATTCAAGTGTGCCATTGTCCCTGCTTTATTGAATGAATACACTTAATGCTAGTCATTCCAAGGAGGTCCGCACTTGATTTCCCAGAATCCACTTTGTTTGAACTGACCACACCTGATTAGAGTTGCAGAAGAAAACCATGAAGAACTAATGTGGTGTTCCTGAGTGCCAGATGGAGACAATCAAACCAAAGATTGTGAGTGCACAAGAATCCTGCGATGGTCGAGGAAAAACTAGCTGCATGTTCTAAAATGTGTGGGTCAAACTTCAGGATACTGTACAGTGTACTTTAATATAGTATGGTATAGTAATGTTAAGTATAGTTTAGTATTGTATAGTAGAGTAGAGTAGAGTAGTGTAGTCTAGTGAAGTATAGTATGGTATGTATGGTATAGTAGAGTGTAGTGAATTATAGTGTAGTGTACTGTAGTATCATATAGTAGAGCAGTGATTCTCAAATGGGGGTACACGGACCCCTAGGGGTACGTTGGGGTACTGCAGGGGGTACGTGAGGTTAAAAATAAATAAAAAGGTTAATTAAAAAAATACCATGCATGATTACAAAAATAATCTTAATACAATAAGTTAAATAGAAAACACAATTTTATATAAAATATTCCTAGAACCTAGGTCCTCATATAAACATGTTACATGTGTGTATTGTATTTATAGTTTTTAATAATATATCATTTTGTTAATTGGTTTGTTAAACATATTGAAAAACTAATTGAAAACATCTTTTTTTTCATGCATAAAGATGAAAATATCCTTAGTTTGTTGTAATTCATGCATGAAGGAGTTAATAAATCACACACTGATGGAACATCACTATATTGTAATTATTTATATAGGCTTTTTCTATCAAAAATGTCCGGGGTCGGTCAGGGGGTGAGAAAATGTTTCAAAGGGGGTACATTACTGAAAAAGCTTTGAGAAGCACTGTAGTAGAGTATCATTTAGTATAGTAAAGTATAGTAAAGTTAAGTGTAGTTTAGTATATCATCACAGTATAGTATAGTAGAGTAGAGTATCGTAGAGTGTAGTAAAGTAAAGTATTGTATAGTAGAGCGTTGCATAGGGTAGTAACATATAGTATAGTATAATGTTTTATAGTATAGTCTCGTAGAGTATAAAATAGTATAGTATATTAAAGTATTGTATTGTTAGTAGTAGTGCAGTTTAGTCTTGCAGTTGTTGAGTGTAGTGTAGCATTGTAGTATAGTATCGTTAGTTTACAGTATATTATGATATGGTATTGTAGTGTAGTATATTAGAGTATAGAGAACAGTTTTAGAAGGAATGTGTATGGGGAGGATGTGGCGCAGTGGGCTAGTGCGTTGGTGTTGGGACCAGGGGGTCACAGGTTCAAACCCCACTGCAGTCAGCATGTCGTTGTGTCCCTGAGACACTTCACCCCACATTGCTCCTGGGGATTGCCCACAGACAAGTCTGACAAGTGTCATGTAATGTAATGTGTGCAAACAAAGTCATAATGCAAATAAATAGGCGCAGTGACTGATCCAGAGTGTGATTGGATCACGTGTGTGTACCTGGCTGCTGAAGGTCAGGTGGTAGGTGTCATACTGGACGTGGGGGGGGTTCCAGAACAGAGTGACATCTGTCTCTGAGATGTCCCTGGTGCTCAGCTGAGAGACCCCCGACATGGCTGCAGAACATAAATACAAATATAATGTTAGTACAGCAGGCAAATACTCCACTTCATATCTGTGTTCAATCAAGTACACAATCATATCTGTGCTTTATAAAAGTTTTACAATTTCCACTTGTGACCAGTTTGGTCCAGGTTCTGATCATTTCACCAACATGTGGCTAAATACTTTCAATGCAGTTACCCTGTCAGTCTCACAGTAACCCCTTGTTACTGCATTGGCTATAGCTGATACATCCCAGCTCTGTCATTGGCTGGGGAAAAGGCAAATACATTAATGATGATGTATTATTATAGATTGATAGAATGTTATGCTATGTTATGCTCTATGGATTGTCATGCTTCAGAACACAAAGCCCAGACGGGAACATGTGCAGCTGATGCATGACTTCATACAGTAAAGCACACTCGATAATAATTCACAGGTTTGCTTTACTGCACCAGTTTCTCATAAAGTTGGTGCTGAAAAATGCACTGCTCAGCGAGAGCCTGACGTCATATTTCCTGTAACCAGTTACGCAGACCCAACATGCGCTTCATATACAGAGTCATGAGGCCACGACCACATTCACACATGCGTTTCATTGCATCTTCTTTGCATTCAATTCCTGCAAAAGTTTCTAAACACAAGTTTTTTTACTTCAACTACTTTTATAGGAAGATTTGGAGATGCTGAATCCTGTCGGGGCATTTCATTGCTGCACCTGAACAAGTATGTGTTTAGCATTTGGTCTTGCTGAGGTCATATCCTGTGTTTAAACTACCTGTGGATGCTTACAGTAACAAAAAGAAAAGTGCACAGCAATGGGAGGGGCTGAGTGTGTGGGGGGTAATCATATCATTTACTTCAGTGCAAGCACATTGTGGAAAGACTAAAAGTAAAAGTACTGCATCAAAATCTAAGTAAAGTATCCCAATATTATCAGCAAAATGAACGCAAGTTAAAGTATTTATTGTGTAGTAAAAGTACTGTTGCATCACTTCCTTCCTATCTATACTTTTAAGCAGCAGTGGAAGAAGGACTGAGATCGTTTACTTTAAAAGTATCAGTAAAAAAACTGTAAATGCAAGTTTGATCAGCAACATGTAATAAAAAAGTGTTTTGCTTGTTCCGTAAAGCGATCACTGCCAGTGTTTTAATATTATATAAGATGACAAAATAAGATGTATTTGCATTACTGCTGCATTAAAGTTGATGTTGCATTGTACTGCTGTAGATGCTTATTTTAACTCCTTTATTTATTGTTGGGTATATTTAGAGCAATGGATCATATTCAATAAAATCATTTGTTTGTAGCTTTGCAATGTCGTTTTTGAACTGATTCAAGAGTCTTGTTGAAATGTTCATTTAGCTTGAGAAGTAGGATCATTTTAACAAACAAAGGAACACTTTATCCTTTAAAGATTCAAAATTCTAATAAAAAAAACACATTGAGAGATTTCAAATTGTAATTTGAACTGTAAGTAAAGCTGCCAGACAAATGTAGTGTACTAAAAAGTACAATATAAACATCTCCTATGTAGTGGAGTAGAAGTGTAGAAGTTTAGAGTGGGAATACTCAGGAAAGTACAGGTTATATGTAACTCACATGTATCACACCTATAGAACACACTACAGGAAAGCATTATGGCCTATTTAATATGGATGCATGACGTTTGGGGAGGTTAAAAAATAGGGTTGGGAACTGCTGAACTACATAATCCTCTCAGGAATAACCACATGTCTCTTCTGCCTTTAGAGTGAATCATTAACCTTGGATTGAAGACAAATTGTTTCCAGAGAACATCTATCAAAATTGCGCCATATTCCCCTGATTATAAAACAAATGATTTAAAGCATTTTATTGCCAGAATGTTGCTCATGACAGACAGGCCCAATATGGATTAATTTCCTTGCCACTTGCATGCGTGTGTGTGTGTGTGTGTGTGTGTGTGTGTGTGTGTGTGTGTGTGTGTGTGTGTGTGTGTGTGTGTGTGTGTGTGTGTGTGTGTGTGTGTGTGTGTGTAGACAGGTGTTAATGTAACCAGTTCAAATCATAGCTACATGTAAATACAGTCTTGATACTAGATGCATTTACAATATTTAAGGTGTATAAAGAGGGCTTGAACAGTCAAATGCATATTAATATTTGATCCAAATGCGGGAAAAAATGGTTATACAAACAACACATTAATTCCAGGTGTAAATGGAGACTCCCTCTAATACCCCTTTTCCATCGAAGCAGTGCCAGGGCTGGTTCAGAACCAGTTTTTCTGTATTTCTACTGAAGTGGCACCAGCTCTCTGCCTCGAATTTTGTTCTCCCATTTGGAACCAGAAATCTGCTGGGCTGGAACCATACTTGCCAACACTCCCGATTTCATTGCCCTCTCCCGGTTTCCTCCCGGGGTCATATTTCTCCCGCATTTCTCCCGATTTCTGACAAATCAGTGTTTCCACTCGGACTTTAATACTGCTACACCATTGTTTGGTTTCCATAGTAGCGCATCTCTTTAGTAGCGCGCGCAACTGAAAGTCTGAGAGGGTGAGAAAGATAGTCACAGAAAACAGAACAAGAATCGAGCCCACACATATGCTCCATCAAGGATGGTGCTACATGCCACGAGGCAGTGCACTTACAACTACAGTAAGCATGATAGTGTTAATCTAATACAGCTCTGGCAATCCACTAGCACCCCCCCCCCCCCCCCTGGTTTTGGAAATGCTCCCGATCTCAAGGTTGGCAAGTATGGCTGGAACCCAGAGCCACGCACTCGGATCCGGATAAGAGGTTTAAGTTGGAGTCTTTCAACAATTTAATCTGGTTTCTTAAGTTTAAGAAAAACATGAGCACAGCTCCTACGCAGTCTGCCATTGTTAAAAAGTAAATGATGTAATGCACAGCAAACTGGTTTCGCAGTTGGTTTAACCTGCCAACCAACTGCGAAAACCAACTGCGAAGCAAACTAGCACCAGCCGAGAACTACAACGGAACTCACTCCAGTGGAAAAGGGGTGTAAATGACACAGTTCTTTAGTCTCAATTAGTGATTCTAAAATGCATTGGCTCTGACTCACCGGTATCACAGTTGGGTCCAGTCATGCCGTCTTCACACTGGCTGCAGTCCGGCCCTTTGAACCCTCGGCGGCAGACACACCTCCCTTTGACGCAGCGCCCCTTGCTGTTGCAGTTACCAGGGCAACCTTTGGCGCCGCAGTCCTGCCCGGCGAAGCCCACCTCGCAGACACACTTCCCGTTGACGCACTTCCCGCGGTTGCTGCAGTTATTGGGACAAGCTTTTTCAGAGCAGTCCGATCCGGTGAAACCGTCATCGCAGACGCACTGTCCGTTAACGCAGCGCCCCCTACTGTTGCAGTTTCCTGGGCAGGACACCTGCGAGCAGTCTTCTCCGGTGAAACCGCTTTCGCACTCACACCTTCCGTCCACGCACTTGCCGCGATCGGTGCAGTCGTTCGGGCAAGTTATTTCGAGGCAGTCCGGGCCGCCAAATCCTTCATCGCAGACGCACTCTCCGTTGACACAGCGCCCCCTATTGTTGCAGTTTCCAGGACAGGACTCGTCCGAGCAGCTGGGACCGGTGAATCCGCTTTCGCACTCACATTGACCGTTCACACACCTCCCACGGTTGTTGCAGTTATCAGGACATGATCTTTTGGAACAATCTGGTCCGGTGAACCCGGGGTTACACACACACTGTCCGTTCATGCAGCGCCCCTTGTTGTTGCAGTTTCCTGGGCATGAGTTCTCAGAGCAGTCCGCACCGGTGAACCCGCTGTCACACACACATTTACCGTTCACACACCGACCTCGGTCACTGCAGTTGTCCGGACAAGCCCTCTGGGAGCAGTCCGGGCCGGTAAACCCAGGGTTGCACAGACACTGTCCATTGACGCAGCGGCCCTTGTTGTTGCAGTTTCCGGGACAGGATTGGTCTGAGCAGCTGGGACCGGAGAAGCCTTCACTGCACACACACTTGCCGTTCACACACTGGCCCTGGTTGTTGCAGTTGCCCGGACAGGCGTTCTCAGAGCAGTCGGGGCCGGTGAAGCCAGGGTCGCACACACACTGTCCGTTGATGCACCGGCCTTTGTCGTTGCAGTTTCCAGGACAGTCGGACTCGCTGCAGTCCGGTCCGCTGAAGCCAGGGAAGCAGACACACTTCCCGTCCACACAGCGACCCTGATCACTGCACTCGTTGGGACACTCGTCCGTTTCCGTTTTAATGGAGCAGCCTGCACCTGAAGCAGAGAAGGACATACAAATTAAATAAACAACGGAAATCACATACAGATGCCTCCAACTACTAAAAGGATTTTTAAATGCTAGCCTTCTTAGTTTTGGCAAAACTCTTTTGACATTGTTCTGCTTTACTCTGTATATACTACCCACATACTTTTATGAAAGTGTACTGCTGCTACATAAGAAAAACAAAAATGCATCAGAATCTTGGTATATCGTTAAAAGTGTATTGATTTTCAGAAGGTTTTCTTGTTATGACAAAAACTGTTTTAAGTTATAATGAGATAAGTATTTCCCAGGCAGAGGTGCAAAAAGTAAGTAAGTCCTATTATAATGTAAAAAAACATTATGTCTTATAACACTAAAGCCACAGTTTAACATTTTACCGCCATAGGCACTTGTCTTTTGTTTCAGCAGCAAAAAGATGTGGCTGTGTATTGTTCAGTCAGATGTAGATGGAAGAGTAAATGGCAAATATGTCTAATCAGGAGACCTATACTGTGCATCTGTGTCCACTTCTCATATATGTTGAGACTTCTTCCATTGTGCAAGTCTTTTTTGTTGTTGTGTTTTTTGCATGAAATAACATATCTATTACATCTGCAACACACTGTCAAACATGTCTTGAATTATTCAGAAGAGAGTCCTCTTCCTCCTCAGTATTTGATGGTGGGAGGTGGAGGCCTAATCCTCCGTCATTAGAGCGTAACGTGGCCTGGCTTTGACTAATTAGAGGAGGGGAGCTGCTCTGGACTGGGAGGAGATGGAGACTGAGATCACACTGGGCAGAGAGCAGAGGACACACACACACACACACACACACACACACACACACACACACACACACAAACACCGACACACACACAATTAGCTCATGCTTTGAGCTTTGCCAGTTTCTAATGGGCTCAGTCTTGAGGTCAGCTCCACTTTACCAAGGAACTTGGTGACGAACTGAATATAAAATGGTCAAAGATGGTTAAACTGTGATGGATCTAATAAGTACAAATACTCAAGTGCTGTTCTTGCTGTCACTAAATATGGAGGTAAAGGTACTTTATATTTCCACCCCACAAATGTTAGAAATTAGTTATTTTGTTATTTGATGATATTGATCCCACTGTAGCTGTTTTTCATATTTATCTCCAAGGAAGTTATGTTTGTGTTTATTGAGTTTTATGAAACCTGTTGGAAGAGCGAGCCAAGGCAGAACCTCTTACATTTTGAGACCATTACAGGGCGGATACACAAATGGTTAAACTTTGTCAACATTTGAGAAGGGATATTTATTAGATCTTTTAGTTGATCATTGAATATTTTGTTGTTGGATTCAATGATGGTTTCAGTTTATTTCGTGCAAGTAGGGTTGAGTTGAGTTCAACTCATTATTAATTAATTATTCTGGTATGAATCAGGAATCATTGGGTCATACGTCATGATGGAAGCTGTTTTTTATGTGTTAACCTATTCTGGTAAGGTTTGTGCTCACCATAAAATAAAGAAAAAAGATGGAACAAACGGTATGAATGTGTAACTACATGCTCAGAAAAGTTAACATCTTTAAAACTATTTTAATACATGATAAATTGTCAACCGTCGGCTGCAGAAGGGTTGTGTGTGAGTATGTGTGTGCCTGTGTGTGTTGCATAACGAGTCAGTGGAACAGGAGGAGCAGCTACAGGCAGAAACAGTGAAGTAATATGAACTCATGCGATTGGCCGAAACAAAGACATGTGCAGGGCAAATTGTGACTGAATGTGACGAGGAGTTGGAGCAGGGAGAGATGAAAGCTGGGAAATATATAGACTGTGAACTCTGAGTCAGACTTGTATATGTTCAGTATGAGTCATACCCTACATCTGCTGATTTATGGTTTAACAGTTGTTATTCTGAGGAAACACTTTAAAGTATAATGATACAATACATTTGAAATGGGCAGTCCAGAATCATTGAACTTTTTGTTCATTTCATTAATAACCTTCCTGTATACAAATCCTTAGTGCATTTCATCACATTACCAGCTACTTGATTATGGTTTTGTAACATTTCACTTTTATTTTAGCGCCACCTTAAGGCCAAACTTGTAACTTGCACAAAATTAATCAAATGTAGCAGAATATCTTTATGAAGTCTAAACTGACCAACTCTTCTTGGAATGCACTTTTAATTAACAAAGACAATGATATGAATTACTAGAGAATGCAATTCCTGAAGAAATTGCTAGTGGGAATGATTTATGCTGAAAAGCTGATGCTGAATTGCTCTGCTGAAATGTAATGTGTCAGAAGAAAGTGAAGAATTTAGATTGAAATGATACATGAACACTGGGGGCTTGAATGTGTGATGAGAGAAGAAAAGAAAGTAAAAAGGCTTGGAAAAGCAGCAGAATATTTGAACAGCAAACTTTTGAACTAACTTGATGGTGAATGATCTGTCGCAATGCCAACGGCATTTGATGACATCCCATAATACGCTTAGATGCATTGATGGCTGCATCGTTACCAAACCTGTGAAGTTTTGGGCCGTTTGGAGCATTTTCACTGAAGTTATGAGAAAACCGTGTTTCATGGTGAGCATTGTGTTGCCATGGCAACGACATTTGAAGAAATCTCAAAATTGTCCCGTAGATGTCTTCACGGCTGGACTGTTAGCACACGTGAAGTTTGAGCACTTTTTGAACATTTTCATAGGAGTTATACATTACATTAGGAGCATAGGCGGCGCGTGAGGCTCAGGTTTGGGAAGGCTAAATAACTTTTTTTACCTGACGCTGCCCGCCTTCGGCATCTATAGAAAAGAGATAAACTCAGTGAAAGCACTGCCTGCTGACTAATCAGAGCTCAGTGTGCGGAGTTTAAATCTATCAAGTCATATTACAGGATAAAGGAAATACAGTTTAAACTGCCGTATGCAGAGAAGACGGCGACGTGTCACACTTATCATTCATATCACATCATCAATCAGATCATCGATCATATAATATCATAATATATAATATATTTCCTTATCTGAGTCAGCTTCTCGAGACGTATCTGGCCGTGCAACACTCACATTGTCACATACTGTATGCAGAAGTATTAGTTTAAGCAACACATTAGGTTGACGAAACACTCAACTCAAATGTAATTAAAGTCAGATCACTCGTGTCTTAGATGGAGCAGTGATATCATAAACCTGTTGTATGCTTTCAAACACTCGGTAGTTTATTTATTTTTTAACCAGTTGTTCTATATTCACCTTGCAGGTGATGCAATGTGGCTATGTGGCTTGTATCCTGGATTATATGTTTAAATCATGGATGTTTAAAGTTCATATTTGTATAATATTATTTTACTTTTCATTAATGAAGTATGACACTGCGCTGTCAGTACACTTGTCCCTGTTTGTGATTGGTCAAATGTTGCTAACCCCGCCCTTTTCACGTGAACGCGCTCTCAGCTGGAGAGAGAAACCCTGGCTTGATTTACCGAGTTGATAACCAGCGTCGTAGGACCGCTTAGCGAGATCTCGTTTGTTAGGGTTAGTTAAGATAACTCAAACATATCCAGGGTCTGTTGAACTGGCTTCGTAGAACAGGGCACAGGTGGCTGCATAGCAGCGCTAATGTCAAAGACACAAACATTATACATTACATTTTTATTTTACCAGAATGCAGTGACAAAAATATTTTGGAAGGCTTAGCCTTCCCTAGCCTACAGAACCCGCCACCCCTGATTCGGAGGTTACATTACTCTCTCTCTTCTCTTGATCGCCCTCTCTCTTCTCTTGATCACCCTCTCAATCTTTTATCGCCCTCTCTCTCTTCTCTTGATCGCCCTCTCTCTCTTCTCTCTCTCTTCTCTTGCTCGCCCTATCTATTTTCTCTTGCTCGCCCTCTCTCTCTTCTCTTGATCACCCTCTCACTCTTCTCTTGATCACCCTTTCTCTCTTGTCTTGATCGCCCTCTCTCTATTCTCTTGATCGCCCTCTCTCTTCTCTTGATCACCCTCTCACTCTTCTATCACACTCTCTCTCTTGATCGCCCTCTCTCTTCTCTTGATCACCCTCTCACTCTTCTATCACCCTCTCTCTCTTCTCTTGATCACCCTCTCACTCTTCTATCACCCTCTCTCTCTTCTCTTGATCACCCTCTCTCTCTTCTCTTGATTGCCCTCTCTCTCTCCTCTTGATCACCATCTCTCTCTTCTCTTGATCGCCCTCTCTCTATTCTCTTGATCGCCCTCTCTCTTTTCTCTTGATCACCCTCTCTCTCTTCTCTTGATCACCCTCTTGATCTTGAAATGGCATATGATGACGCCCCATAATTTGCGTAGAGCTGTTGAGGGCAGGACTATTAACCATTATCTGAAGTCTGCTGCTCTGAGCATGTCAGTTGGAGTTATGAAATCATCGTGTTCCATGACACAGGTGTTTATATTTGAGCTAACGAGGTGTCCAGAGATCAAAGGTTTCCATTGTTCTGAATGAGAGATAAACCTGTTACGTGTGAACGTTTTGTTGAAGAACCGTAACAGATATCGGTGAAATTTCAAAGCGTGAAGCATCTCAAGGAACTTGAGTATCTGAAGTGTACTTTTTGTGTACTTTCGGGTGAAAGCCTGAAATTACAATGGGCTTTAATGGAGACATGTTGAAAGTGTTTGTCACTTCATGCCCTCAAGAGGCATTTTGTTTAATTATTTTTTGCCTAATTATTTGTCATTTTTCAAGCTACGAGATGTTTTCCTATGTTTGTCATGAAAAATGATCTGTCAGGAATGTAGGGTATGGGAATTATGGCAGTTTAAAAAAAATATATGAAGGCAAATCTCAAGATTTCCTACACTCTAGCTGTGACATCACGCACTCTAGTTAATGTTAAAATCTGCAGAAAGCCTCTTTAACAAGGTCTGAACAATGTTTAATATCTCTAAAAGTAAGAATCGGATTTAAAAGTTATGTTACACGAATAATCTCAGAAATATGTGTAACATTTTAAAGTTGGAATGAGGTTTCTGAGTGAAAGTATGAATGAACAGTTAGCAATTGAAGTCGCATGAAGATTGTTCAAGTCTGAAGATTTTCTCCATTGACTTCAATGGTTAAAAATGTGATGTATTATTGGATGTATCTCTGGAATTATGAAAGTTATGAATGAGAAAAGTAATAGCACTCGATTCCCGACCGAGCTGAACGTTTTGATGTTTGAACAGTTAACAGCATTCCAACTAAATTATAGGAACACTGGTTGAAACAACCCTGCAGGTTAGAAACCGTAAAGCATCTGATGGAGTTTTCTTTGGTGCTTTTCCATCAAAAATAATTAAGAACAAACTTAGGGAGCTAATGGTGAATGATGCCTTTTGTTTTTAAACTGATTATAGCCATTTTTGTTGCTTATTAAGTCATGAATATACATATATACATATGATACAACGTATTTTTTGATGGCCAACCAAGAAGTAAAAATAAATAGAGTACTTGGATTGGATTTCGGGAAAAACACAAGTTCATGCTTACACGTTTTGTTCAGCAGGATAATATCCACATATTAACACTGATTTATGATTTTGAAGCGTAAATGCAATCGCCAGAATCAAAAAGGTAACGTTAGGCCATAAACAAATACCTTTGCTCTCTTTGGAGGTGCAGCAGCCCCCCTCAGGTCCTCCACACTTCTCCCTGAGGGACGACACCTCCCTCTCCAGCCTCTCCAGACGCTCTCGCAGGGCAGCAAAGTCCGCCTCACAACCACAAGACCCAGATCCCGACCCAAAACCGGACGGAATCAGTTTGATCTTATGGGTCAGAACCAGAGAGGAACCAGCAGTCAGGTCTATTTCTTTACCTGAGAGTGGAACAGGTTGGATTAAAATTGGGAGAAGGTTGAAACTGAACTTTGAGATTAGCAATGATGAAGTCGGAAGAAAGTGACATTGGTTGAGGATAGTTTTCCTTAGATAAACAGTACTGTTCTGCAGGGTTTTACCTCCCTCGCTGGCATCAGATGAATCTCCCTGAGTGACGCAGCCCTCGGAGATCACCACCTGTAACAAAGATTACATGAAGGATCAGCTGTTTGTTTGTGTTAGGTTTGCAACATCCTACTTATGGGGCTAAATTAAATATCAAAGGTTGGGTTCAAGCCCAGCTCCAGCAGTCAACTTTTCAATGTTTTCTTGGGCAAGAGTGTTAGTCTCCCTGAGTAAGAGACACCTTAAATGGCAGGATTGGCAGCCCTCTGTGTATGTGTGTGACTGGGTGAAAGACTGGAAAAATGCTATATAAATGCAATCCATTTCCCATTGACTACAAACGGACCAATATTTGGCAATGCATTTAATTATGAAGTGAGGTCAATGACGTTAGTTAGTTGAGCCAGTATGCATCAGGATGAACAGAGAATTATAGGAACTGGATAAAGTTGTGACACAACCAACCATTCTCGTTCTGTAAACTCAGGTATATTTTTCCATGGATTATATACCAAAAATCAGGGACATGCCCAGGAGGTCAAAGGGCCCATGGGGCTATATGTCAGAGTTTCAAAGTGTTTACCATCACTAATAAATATTTTGTATGTGATCCGAAGCGTTAAAGCACTACATAGAGTCCTGAAACCTGATTGAGAATCAGAATAATTTATGTCAAGGGAATTCATTTTTAGTTCCAATTAAGAAATCAAATCACAAGCAATAAAAAGAGAAAATAAAATGATTATACATTTAAATAAACAGAAGAAGATAAATTCCCAAACCGATCAAATTAAATTAAATAAAAATAAAAATACATGTATGAACACAAAAAGTGAAAGCAAATTTCAACATAATATATATTTTGTTGGCAAAGATCTGAATATGTCTTTCTGTGTCTTTGGATGATGATATAATTGAAGTTCAGGAAACTTCTCTAAATGCATCTCTTGCCATGAGGAGCAGGTTCTGTAAAGCCTGGACTAATGTGGATATAAACGGTCACAACATAAAGATGGATATTATCTCTTGAATGTGTCAATCAATCAACAAATGTCAAGATCTGTCTGGCTTGTGTTTTGACTATGTCTTCGGTGAGTGTTCTGTTCTGTCTTTTTTAATAGTTTAGCCTTGAAATAAAGGAGTTATTTTTGACACTTTAATCTGCATTTGGGTCCTGCTTCCTACACACACCGTAACATTACGAACCGACCTGAGATATGGGCCCAGCAGATCCGTTTGAGCAGGAACTATTGGATTATACCTTTTCTTTGTCTGACTGCGCTCATCGATGGATAGGAGCGGTCAGGGTTCAACAGTGAGATGCTGCTCTGGCAGAAGCATTCAACCTTACAATGAAGAATCAAGATTTGGTTAAATTCTTCTTTTGGATTACCTCACGGTTTGTTTTCCTGATCCTGATAGACCCAGGTCTCCCAATTCCCTTTTTGATACCACACGCATCGGTGTGGTCCGTCTGGCGTCAGCCCCTGCTTCTCACCCAGTGTTTGCTACAGTCCAGGAGCCATTCGCTGGTACTCGTCTGGCTTTTGGAGGTCCACAGAGCCTCCAAACGGCTCCTAAAAGAAGGAGTCGCAAGGCCAGGTTAGCAGCACGAGCCCAAAGTGCCATGGTTCCAGCCCCAGTTCTGGCCCCAGCAGCCATGGTTCCAGCCCCAGTTCTGGCCCCAGCAGCTATGGTTCCGGCCCCAGTTCTGGCCCCAGTAGCCATGGTTCCAGCCCCAGTTCTGGCCCCAGCTGCCATGGTTCCAGCCCCAGTTCTGGCTCCAGCAGCCATGGTTCCAGCCCCAGCAGCCATGGTTCCAGCCCCATTTCTGGCCCCAGCAGCTATGGTTCCGGCCCCAGTAGCCATGGTTCCAGCCCCAGTTCTGGCCCCAGCAGCCATGGTTCCAGCCCCAGCTGCCATGGTTCCAGCCCCAGTTCTGGCTCCAGCAGCCATGGTTCCGGCCCCAGTTCTGGCCCCAGCAGCTATGGTTCCAGACCCAGTTCTGGCCCCAGCAGCCTTGGTTCCGGCCCCAGTTCTGGCCCCAGCAGCCATGGTTCCAGCCCCAGTGCTGGCCCCAGCAGCCATGGTTCCGGCCCCTGTTCTGGCCCCAGTTGCCATGGTTCCAGCCAAAGTTCTGGCCCCAGCAGCCATGGTTCCAGCCCCTGATCTGGCTCCAGCAGCTATGGTTCCGGCCCCAGTTCCGGCCTCGGCAGCCATGGTTCCGGCTTCAATTCCGGCTCCAAAGCCGGCCCACACAGCCATGATCCAGGCTTCAGCTCCAGACCTTACAGCCATGTTTCCGGCTCCAGAACTGGATCTTACAGCCATGGTTCCGGCTCAAGTACCGACCCCAGCAGTCATGGTCCCGACTCCGGCTCCTCGTCACCTGTTGACTCATCGGCCGAAGCCAGATCCCCGAGTCCTGTCGGCATACCGGCCGACTCCAGCACCTTGTCTCCTGCTGGCTCTCCAGCCGACGCCAGCTCCCTGTGTCCTGTCGGTGTACCGGCCGACTCCAGCACCTCGTCTCTTGTTGGCTCTCCAGCCAACACCAGCTCCCCGTGTCCTGTCGCGTACCGACCGACACAAGTTCCCTCTCAAGTCCCCTCTCAAGTCGCCTCTCACGTTCCTACCCGAGTCCCCTCTCAAGTTCCTACCCGAGTCCCCTCTCAAGTTCCTACCCGAGTCCCCTCTCAAGTTTCCTCTCAAATCCCCTCTCGAGTTCCCTCTCGAGGCCCCTCTCAAGTTCCCTCTCGAGTCTCCTCTCGAGTCTCCTCTCGAGTTCCCTCTCAAGTTCCCTCTCGAGTCTCCTATCGAGTCCCCTCTCAAGTCACCTCTCAAGTTCCCTCTCAAGTCCCCTCTCGAGTCTCCTCTCGAGTTCCCTCTCAAGTCACCTCTCGAGTTTCCTCTCAAGTCCCCTCTCGAGTCTCCTCTCGAGTTCCCTCTCGAAATTCCTCTCAAGTCACCTCTCAAGTCAACTCTCAAGTTTCCTCTCGAGTCCCCTCTCAAGTCACCTCTCGAGTCACCTCTCAAGTCTCCTCTCGAGTTCCCTCTCAAGTCACCTCTCGAGTTCCCTCTCTAGTCCCCTCTCGAGTCTCCTCTCGAGTTCCCTCTCAAGCCCTCTCTCGAGTCCCCTCTCGAGTTCCCTCTCAAGCCCTCTCTCGAGTCCCCTCTCAAGCCCTCTCTCTCGAGTCCCTTATCGGGTCCCCTCTCAAGTCACCTCTCAAGTCTTCGTTCAAGTTCCCTCTCGAGATTCCTTTCAAGTCACCTCTCAAGTCAACTCTCAAGTTTCCTCTCGAGTTCCCTCTCAAGCCCTCTCTCGAGTTCCCACTCAAGTCCCTACTCATGTGCCGTTGGAGGTCCCGCAGACTACTCTTCTGCCGGGGGTCCTGCCAACCCCATGTCCTGAGCCGTTGGAGGTCCCGCAGACTGCTCTTCTGCCGGGGGTCCTGACAACCCTATGTCCTGTACCGTTGGAGGTTCCGCTGGGGATCCTGCCAACCCTTTGTCCTGTCCCGTTGGGGGTCCCGCCGACTACTCTCCTGCCGGGGGTCCTGCCAACCCTATGTCCTGTCCCGTTGGGGGTCCCGCCGACTACTCTCCTGCCGGGGGTCCTGCCAACCCTATGTCCTGTCCTGTTGGGGGTCCCGCCGACTACTCTCCTGCCGGGGGTCCTGCCAACCCTATGTCCTGTCCCGTTGGGGGCCCCGCCGACTACTCTTCTGCCGGGGGTCCTGCCAACCCCATATCCTGTGCCGTTGGAGGTCCCGCAGACTGCTCTTCTGCCCGGGGGTCCTGCCAACCCTATGTCCTGTACCGTTGGAGGTTCCGCTGGGGGTCCTGCCAACCCTTTGTCCTGTCCCGTTGGGGGTCCCGCCGACTACTCTCCTGTCGGGGGTCCTGCCAACCCTATGTCCTGTGCTGTTGGAGGCCCCGCCGACTACTCTTCTGCGGGGGGTCCTGCAAACCCTAAGTACTGTGTCGTTGGAGGCCCCGCCGACTACTCCCCTGCCGGGGGTCCTGCCAACCCTGTGTCTTGTCCCGTTGGAGGCCCCGCCGACTACTCTTCTGCCGGGGGTCCTGCCAACCCTAAGTCCTGTGCCGTTGGAGGCCCGCCGACTACTCTCCTGCCGGGGGTCCTGCCAACCCTGTGTCCTGTCCCGTTGGAGGCCGCGCCGACTACTCTTCTGCCGGGGGTCCTGTCAATACATTGTCCAGTCCAGTTGGAGGCCCCGCCATCACCTGTCCTGCCGGGAGTACTGCCAACCCCTTGTCCAGTTCCGTTGGAGGCCCCGCCATCATCTGGCTCGCCGGGGGTGCTGCCAACTCCTGGTCCTCTTCCGTGGGGGATCCTGCCGAAGCCTGTCCCACCGGCTCCGGTTCCTGTTCGGCCGACACCGGGTCCTGCCCGGCCTCCGGAGCTGTTTGGCCTTCGCCCCACCCTGAACTCTGCCTTGTCGCCGGGCCGTCCGCCTGAGTCCCCCTTTTTGAACTCTGCCTTGCCCCCGGGCCGTCCGCCCGAGACCCCTTCCTTGAACTCTGCTTTGCCCCCTGGCCGTTCGCCCGAGACCCCTTCCTTGAACTCTGCCTTGCCCCCGGGCCGTCCGCCCGAGACCCCATCCTAGATCTCTACCTTGCCCCCGGGCCGTCCGCCCGAGCCCCCTTCCGGGTCCTCCGCTGTCAGCCCAAGCCCGTCCTCCAGACCCCCTCCACCCACCCTGTTGGCCTTAGTTGTGTGTCCCTCCTCCGGTCCCCCTCCACCCACCCTGCTGGATTTTTTTTTTTGGGGACGTCTGGGATCCGTCCCTTGAGGGGGGGTTCTGTCAAGATCTGTCTGGCTTGTGTTTTGACTATGTCTTCGGTGAGTGTTCTGTTCTGTCTTTTTGAATAGTTTAGCCTTGAAATAAAGGAGTTATTTTTGACACTTTAATCTGCATTTGGGTCCTGCTTCCTACACACACCGTAACAAAAAACATGTCAATCAACTGACCTTGAAGGAGTCCTGCTTGTTGTCCCTCGGAATCCATTGACCTCTGACCTCTAGCTCACGAGGGGGCGATGGGGTCAGGAGGGTGGGAGCAGCCCGGGGGAGGAGGAGGAGGAGGAGGAGGGAGGGGATGAAGGAAAACATGGCTGGGGTCAGGAAAACCTCCCTAAGGGTGAATTAGAGGAAAGGTTCCGGACTGTTCTGAAGCAGTTTGTTAATCTGTAGCTCTTGGAGTGGAGGTGAAAGAGATCTCTGTCAGCTGCTGTCACTTCAGTCAGATCCAGAGAGCTGAGGACATTCAGCGGACACTTTCCCTCTGTACGGCAGGGACTCTCTCCCTCTGGAACAAAGACAGAAACACACATTTAATCCACTGTACATTTCCAATCCCTTTTGGTCACAATTAGCACAAATGGGGCCATTAGCTGTTCACAGGCTTCACTGTCACTGTAGCGTGTCGGCCAACGGAAAAAGTAGCTTGTTCTGAATGAGTAATCTGTTAGAATGCAGACAGTTGCTGATGGATCACGCAGCAGACTATTAGTCAAACTGTTATATGTTAATTTATTTAATGGATTAAGTATTTCCACGAAATGGATGCTAATGTCTCACTGTTTTTAGTTACTTTACTTGTTGACTGTGATTTCTGAATCTCAAATAGTTAAAATAAGTTCATTAATACATCTTAATTCCCTTATAGTCAACATTTGTTATCTTTTATTGTCAAAACTTTGAGGTCACTAAGAAATAATGGAGCTATTTTATATGAAAAGGCTTAATTTATTATACCAGGTGTACTGCTCATGTTACTCTAACCCTAACCCTAATCCTTACCCACACTAATGAAGCTTAGCGCAAGTTCAGACAGGAAGACCTATCACTCCGTATTGCACGTCATGGCAATACTCGCTCCCTGCACTAAATGACAGGGAGCGCCACTCCTCAGCTAACCTATCACTCCCCTCCATTTACAAGCCTAATTATCGCACCTGTTAATCCCTCTATATATGCTCTCCCCCTTCCTATCAGCTGTCTTCCAGGTGTCAACGCGCAATCAGCAGCAGGGCTTCGTCCCAGCTCCAGGCATTATACATCAGCTCCGCAGTCTTGCGGATTAAGCTACAGGCGGCGTCCCCCAGTCGGCTAGCGGTTCCAGCCGGCCGCCCCGCAAACCCGGACGCGGGAGGAAAAGACAAGGAAATCGGGCTCCACGGAAGTTCCTCCGGCTAATGGAAATGGGCTACTTCACGCAAACAATTGACGCACGCCTTCAGTCTCTCAAGAGGGCATCACTGGCATCAGGGCCGCTCAAATGCGGCGCTTCCGGCTTCACGCGGAACGGGTCCTCATCGCATGCGAAGCTTTACCCAGTGGCGGCCGGCCTATAGGGGCGCTAGGGGCGCCGCCCCACCTCTTCCCACATTAAAATTTAAAAAAAAAAATATATATTAAATTAAAAAAAATATATTAAAAAAATATATATATTTTATATTTTTATTTTTAATGAACAAGGTAAATATCATACAATTGGTATCAGTAAAATGTATAATCTACAATAAAATCTCGTTTAAAATTGTGTTACGATGTCTAAAGTTACTGATAAGTCACATGTTTCCTGCCTGGCCTTGCCCATGGCATTAGTTTATCATTACCGGGCGCCGTGCAAGGAGCCCCCGAGCCAAACAGCAGCAACCAGCACGTTGCAAAAGTCTCAATAGTAAACTGTGCCGCCGAAACATAATTTCAGCCAATCAGCGCCGTCAAATATTTTGCTCACGAGGGCGCTCACGTTGGCGCCCACGTTGCTTACGTGCGTTGACGTGAGTTGTTTTTTAGACTCGTGAGTGACCAAGGTGACGCAGTATTTAGAATGGTGTGCAGGTGGAGTCGTCGGACCTCGGTACGCACCCAATTCCGTGCAAGAGCTACTCTCCAATCCTTTCCAAAGGAGAAGTTTGGGAGATAAATTGATACTTAAAGACCTTGGACCGGACCAACCCGATTTGTATATATCACAGCAAGCTCGTGAAAAAGACAAAACGTATCAACGAGGCTAGCTGGATGCAAACGATGCAAACAGGTAAATGCTATCTTTTGTTTCCCATGCTTGCTCTTCAAACAGCCGGGGACAGGCAGATCTGTTCAGAAACTAGACAAAAGTTAAACAAGTACAAACCACAGACTGTCTGTGTCATGGAGAATACAGTCGCTGGTTTATTTATGTCTGTATAGGCCGTTGTTGTGAGTGTGGACGGTCGGAGCATATATAACGTTAGCTTAGCCAAGCTCCATTCAGAAAACAAGCATTCTAAAAGGTTTTTCGCCTGCCGTCTGTCTGCAGACTTGTCAAAGCATTAATTCATGGTTTTTACTAACCGGTATCAGTATGTTGTTACGTCGGCATCATTTAGAAACGTGTATTACAATTTAATCACGGTAAGATATGTTCATTTTGTTGTAGTTGTAGCTCCCGAGCCAGCGCGTCTTGTTTGAATGATGCGAGTAAACACAGCTTGCAGCCGCGGTGAAACTCGAGCGACTTGAGCGATGCGATAGGAGCGTTTAGAGCGAAGCGAATATTCGCATCGCGTCCGGTCTGAACGCAGCATTAAAGCGAGCTCCGCGCTGCACTGGAAACGCGCCATTACATCACCAGAAGTCCTAATTTAAGGGGTCATTTCTCCCAAAAAAAAATGTTTTACTCACTATATCAAAAGCCCCACCAAAAATATTTCCCACCAGCCGCCACTGGCTTTACCCATTCTGGCTTCAACCACAACCCCTCCTGCAGGCAGGCTGAGGCCGGGCATAAGCTACATTCCATTGAAGCTACTTCCTCCTGCGCCTCACCTCTAAAACAGGCGTCAGGGTAGCGCTGGCAAGAGGCAGTTGCAACAAATTCACGATATGTTTCGTATATTGTTATGACATTTGGGTCATGCAGAGTGAGATCGCTACCCTTTTAAGAGAGGGGTGTGGCGCGTGCATGTGTGCGCGGGCATGGTATGGTAGACCGAGCGGGATACATGTTTTCTAGAAATAACGAGGCAGCAGAAAAAGGAAGGTCTGTGATCTTGCGAATCTATCTTGCGAAACAGAAGAGCTAAATAAATGCAACGGCCTCCCAAGAAGAGCTCGTCTCTCTCCAGTCTTTCCGATAAAATGGGTTATTGAACCCGAAGCGTGTTGCTTCTGCCCTGGGAGACGACAGAGAGCCATCCCCCCCGTTTCCTCGACTACAGTCTGGGAGCCGACAGGAAGTTCAACACTATGCATTGCTACCTTTAGTTCAGGGTTAAGGTGAGTCCCAGCAGGCAGTGTTGGGTGTAACGTGTTACAGTATGGAGTTCAGTAACGTATTACTTGCATTACTAATGCAGTTCGGGTAATTACTACCCATTACAATGCTCAGTAACTAACGCAGTTTCAAGCTTCAACACAGTGTTACCTGAAATAAATGGCGTTTCGTAGGGCTTCTTTTCCTCAATGACCAAGTCGCTGCACATTATGCTGTTTATGACACGACCAGATACTAAATACATTAGGAATTCACTCCCAATATTAATTGAATGATTATTGACTGAATGATCGTATTTTTCTCTTTTTCTTCTCCACTAAGAAATATTCCGTTTCTCGTTGCACCAACGGCTGGATCTGCGACAACAACATCTCCTCGGCAGTAGGGGTGCAACAACTAATCGACTTAATCGATTACCAAATTAGTTGGCAACTAATTCAGTCGTCGATTCATTGGTGACGTCATCACGTGTGTTTTACGCGCCGTTAAGTTCCAACGTATTGGTCTTTTATCGGTACCGGAGACATTTATAAAATATATGTCATGTATTATTGCTAAAAAACATTATATCGCAGTCTTAGTGTCGCCAACTCGTTTCTAAATATGCAAAAGACAACAAATGCGTCTTTGATGTATTTTCGATCAGACGAGATCTCTCTCCCCCGTCTGTGTGCGAGGGGGCGGGGCAGTTTACACACACGCAGCTGCTACATGCAGCAACACACTGCGGAGATGGCGGAGAGAACGCGCTCCGAGGTGTGGTTAAACTTTACCCGTCTCAATGTGGACAATGCTCGTTGCCAAAAGTGCAATAAGAGTTTAGCATGTAAGGGCGGGAACACGAGCAATTTGTCTAAACATTTAGCAAAAATGCACCATCCAGACGGAGGAATGTACCGGGTTCGACCATCTTTCTAGCAGCTCTGTAGCCCCATCCACGAGTAACGTTTCCACGTCAGGTGTTATGTATGCTAGCAGCACCACACGGAGTTAACTACATGATACAAACATGGATTAATGATTAGAGGTAACTGAGTTATTTAGTTTGTTAAAATTTCAGCTATTCTGTTTACAGTCTGTCGACAGATTACTTAATACGATTTGTTAAATGCTCAGGGCAATCTCGATGACAAAGGTCAATGTTCCCCCCTTTCTACGCACGGAGATAATGTAATCTTAATAGTGTGCAGGCCAAGGCTGGCTCTTCAATGCAGATATTAACGACGCGCTTTAAAGTTCATATCATCATTCAGCGGAACTCTTTCAGCCAGTCAAGTAAGGAGAAACTACGTGTGCACCGGCTATTCGGGTAAATAATATTAATAGCTGTCTCTCCCCAGTTCAAATCACCCACTGCTCAGGGAAATCTCCTCATGCATTGCCTTTACGCATCTAGTGTTCGAATACAACATTACTAACCTATAACTCCGCTCAACTGGGAAAAGAGAAGAAGAAGAAGAAGAAAGAAGAAGAAGAAGAAGAGAATCCTCCAGGAGCACAGCGTTCCTAATCATGAGGAACTATAGGCCCAGTCACACACCTGGAGTTCCTAGGCATCACATCAAGCTCATGGTATTAACGTTCCTCTAACCAAACTGCGTGCATCCACATAAACGTCTTCAACGACAGTTGCTCTTCCTCATCGGGCAACCGTACTTTGCATGTGGATATTCTTCGGCACGCCATCATCTCCCGTTTCCTGGACGTGGCATCCGCCGGCCTCACGACGACCGCGTTTTCCCCGACTTAAGGACGTGCACCGCACATCCTCCGTTTTGGGGGGGACATCTGCATGAGATCATCCGCATAGCGGCACACTCAGATTTCCACTATTGCTACACATCTATTATCACACTCGCTGGATCTAACACTAGCGTCCCTCAGAAAAGAAGTCAATCGAGACGTCAGCTTTTCTGACATATCCTTTCACGCCAGCCATTTTAGCTTATATCTTAAGCACTCCAAATGCGGCGGCGCCTGCTCCGTCATCGCCGCCCGCATCGACTCCCAGTTCTGCCCTTATAAATCCATGATCAAATTCCTACAGCTTAGACCTACCTCTAATCCTCTCTCACCATTATTCCTTATCTCAGGGAATTTTCCTTTAACTCAACGACAGTTCAATATCTATTTAAAACAAGTCCTCATTAAATCCGGGTTATAACCCCTTCTATACACAGGGCATTCCTTTAGAATAGGCGCAGCTACTTCCGCTGCTAATCAAGGTGTCTCATCCTCATCTCTGCAACAACTCGGACGGTGGTCCTCCTCCGCTTTCTCATCCTACATTCGCCCTGACCTCAATGCCGTGCTGGCTATCCAAAGGTCTCTCCAACCTTAAAATTGGTACGTATGCATATAACTGGTGGTGGTTCCTAGCATGTCAGCACGTATGTCGCCCCGCGGCTCATGTTTATTCCTGCATATCTAACCCTGTATGTCCAGGTTGTAAAACCTTCGGGTCTGTATAAATGTGTCCCTGCTAAGGCAGGTTGCCCCCCACGTTCGGGAAGCCCTGCACGTTCCGGGCGCCCCGCACGTCGGGTCGCCCGGTGCGTCCGGGATGCCCCGTACGTCCGGGATGCCCCGTACGTCCGGGATGCCCTGTATGTCCGGGATGCCCTGTATGTCCAGGATGCCCTGTACGTCCAGGATGCCCTGTATGTCCAGGATGCCCTGTACGTCCAGGATGCCCCGTACGTCCGGGAAGCCCCGTATGTCCGGGTCGTTAACCTCCGGTCCGTATAATGTGTCCCTGCTAAAGTCAGGTTGCCCCGCACGTTCGGGATGCCCCGTACGTCTGGGACGCCCTGTATGTCCAGGATGCCCCGTACGTCCGGGACGCCCTGTACGTCCAGGATGCCCCGTCCGGGATGCCCTGTACGTCCGGGAAGCCCTGTATGTCCAGGAAGGATGCCCGGGAGGCATCAGATGTTTAAATTCTCACATGTATTAACCTCTCATTTCCATCCATAGAATTCCACTGCATCCCACAAGGTAAGATTCTTCACGTTCAGTACTTCATACTTCATTCTTTTGGGGGTTCATCGGAAACGGTTCTTCCCTTCCCGATTGATATCCTACAAAACCTGGGCCTAATCGCCAAAACACCATTTCATTCACTTGTTATAAACTGTCATCATTATGTTTCATTTATATAATGTGACCGATAATAAATATGTATTCCATACATCACGTCTCTCCTGATTGAAATGAAGCTTAGCGCAAGTTCAGACAGGAAGACCTATCACTCCGTATTGCACGTCATGGCAATACTCGCTCCCTGCACTAAATGACAGGGAGCGCCACTCCTCAGCTAACCTATCACTCCCCTCCATTTACAAGCCTAATTATCGCACCTGTTAATCCCTCTATATATGCACTCCCCTTTCCTATCAGCTGTCTTCCAGGTGTCAACGCGCAACCCTCCTCCACCCCTTCGCCTCCTGCTTTCAACTCAGGGCCAAGCTTAACCTTCTGCCTTCCAACCGGACCTAACCACTTATCAACACCACTAGTGTCTAGACCCAGGGGGGTTCATCGGAAACGGTTCTTCCCGATTGATATCCTACAAAACCTGGGCCTAATCGCCAAAACACCATTTCATTCACTTGTTATAAACTGTCATCATTATGTTTCATTTATATAATGTGACCGATAATACATATGTATTCCATACATCACGTCTCTCCTGATTGAAATACTGTTCAATGCAATGTTAATACAAAAATCTGTTTATTATTTTTTTAACTTAAAGTTTTTGAAAAGTTATTCCATTGTAAAACATAAGAATATTTCAAAGCAAAGCAGCTAACAGGTGCAAACAAATTAAGCAAACAGGGGATTGCCAACAACTGCAGTCCCTCAAATGACCACTTGAGGCTGTGGGAGATCCCCAATGGAGGGAAAAGATAAAGAGGAGTTTCCCCTACATTTCTTCAACCTTGTTCCTTTCTTATGGGATGACTGCGTTTATCAACCTTTGCACTATCATCCCAATCAAATATGGACATAAAATAAGTAGAAAAAGAGTCGACCAACATTTGTAAGGCTATTAAATACAGAGTTGGTACGAGTTAAACACTTACGGCCCGTCCACACTACAGCTTAAAAAAAAGCTTGGAGCTGGGCGTGTCTGAAGCTCGACCAACAACCAATCACATGAATCTCCCGCCCCTGACACACAAGCAGCGGTTTGATTGGCTAGAGCTTGTACTGGCATATGATTTGATTGGCTGACGCTTCCACCGAAAGCTTCAGAAGCTTCAAAAGTTGAAAATTGCTTAACTTTTGCAGCCTGAAACGCCAGGAAAGCTCCGCTCTGCTTCCCACAATGCAGTTAGGCGAAAAGTGACGTCACCCCATTCAAATTGAATGGGCAGACGCGTTGGAAACCGTTTTTGAAGCTGTCGAAGCTGTAGTGTGGACGGGCCGTTAAAGAGCAACTTGCAGGCTTTTTTTTAATTACATTTATGCTTAAACTTGCCTGAAAATTACAATTTAAAAAAAAAGTAAATGCAGGATTTCATATGTTTCACGAGACATAAGGCCAGGAATTCAGAGGGGAAAGTAGCCGTTTTGAGTTCTGCAGGGCTCGCGATGCAGGACACAGGACCGCAGGATCATCCATGACTCCGGATCCCAGCGTATATAGACACCAAAAAGAAAGAAATGTGGGGAAGCTGGGTTAATCGGAACATGAGAGTACACAGGTATAGACAGAGAGAAGGAAGAAGTAAGATGTCCCCCGACAAACTAAGCCTATATCAGAAAAACTAGGGGCTGAATCTAATCAGCCCTAACTATAAGCTTTATCAAAAAGGAAGGTCTTAAGCGCACTCTTAAAAACGGATAGGGTGTCTGCCGCCCGAACACAAACTGGAAGCTGATTCTACAAATGTGGAGCTTGATAAGAAAAGGCTCTGGCTCCCATTGTACTTTTAGAGACTCTAGGAACAACCAACAACCCTGCATTCTTGGAACGCAATGCCCTAATAGGACAGTAGGATATAATGAGTTCTTTAAGGTAAGATGGCGCCTGCCCATTAAGGGCTTTGTAGGCGAGAAGAAGAATTTTAAATTCTATCCTGTGTTCTATAGGGAGCCAGTGTAAGGCAGCCAGAACAGGAGTAATGTGGTCCCTTTTCCTAACTCTGGTTAGTACACGAGCTGCAGCATTTTGAATCCGCTGAAGCGACTTGACTGACTTCTTGGTACACCCTGATAATAAAGAGTTACAATAATCCAGCCTTGAAGTAACAAATGCATGGACTAGTTTCTCTGCATCGTTTTGAGGCAAGATATGCCTGATCTTTGCAATGTTATGTAGATGGAAGTAGGCGGTCCTTGAAATAGATTTTATGTGGGCGTTAAAGGATAAATCCTGATCAAATATAACACCAAGATTCCTTACAGTCTCACTGGAGGCCAAATTAATGCCATCCACAGTTAGTATATCTTTAGATAATTTGTTTCGTAGATTCTTCGGGCCAAGTACAATAACTTCAGTTTTGGTCGTGTTTAACATCAAAAAGTTTAAGGTCATCCACGTTTTCAAGTCCTTGAGGCAGTCTTGAATTTTATTTAGATGATTAATTTCATCAGGCTTGATTGATACATATAGTTAAGTATCATCCGCATAACAATGAACATTTACAGAATGATCCCTTATAATATTGCCTAACGGAAGCATATATAATGTGAACAAAATAGGTCCGAGCACTGAGCCCTGTGGCACTCCATGGCTAACTTTGGTTTGCGTGGAAGATTCATCATTGACACGTACAAACTGAGAGCGTTCAGATAGATAGGACCTAAACCAGCCTAAAGCAGTTCCCTGTATGCCAACTAAGTGCTCTAGTCTTTGCAATAGGATATCATGGTCGATAGTATCAAATGCAGCACTGAGATCGAGCAAAACAAGAATAGAGACAAGACCCTTGTCAGAGGCTATTAGAATGTCATTTGTGACTTTAACCAGAGCTGTCTCTGTGCTATGATGTGTTCTAAAGCCAGACTTAAAATCTTCAAATAGATCATTGTTTTTTAAGTAATCACACAACTGTTTTGCGACTGCTTTCTCAAGAATTTTTGAGAGGAACGGAAGATTAGAAATAGGTCTATAATTGGCTAAAACCTCTGGATCGAGGTTGTGCTTTTTAAGAAGCGGTTTTATCACTGCTACTTTGAATGATTGTGGAACATAGCCTGATAATAAAGACATATTCATAATATTTAATAAAGAAGTGCTAATTAATGGAAAAACTTCCTTCAACAGCTTAGTTGGAATTGGGTCTAACATACACGTTGATGGTTTAGAAGAGAGAATCATTGAATTTAATTGTTCAAGGTTTATGGCTGAAAAGCATTCTAGTTTACTATCTAGTGTAATATTAGAACTTACATTTCCGGGAGCTGTTGATAACACTATACTTGTCAAAGGCAAGAGGTCATTAATTTTGTTTCTAAGAGTAACAATTTTATCGTTAAAAAAGCACATCAAATCATTACTGAGTGCTATGGGAATAGAAGGCTCAATCGAGCTATGGCTCTCTGTCAGCCTGGCTACAGTGCTGAAAAGAAATCTTGCATTATTCTTATTCTCATCTATTAATGAAGAGTAGTAGGCTGCTCTCGCTTTACGCAGTGCTTTCTTATATTCATTGAGAGTAATATGCCAAATTAAACGAGATTCTTCAAGTTTAGTGGAACGCCATATCCTTTCAAGTTGTCTCGACTTTTGCTTTATTTTGCGGGTTTCGGCATTATGCCATGGAGCTAATCTATGTTGTTTTATTTTCTTCTTTTTCAAAGGAGAAACAGAGTCTAATTTTATTCGCAGCGCATCTGTAGCACTATCAACAACATGATCAATTTGGGGTGGTGTACATTTTGTATAAGTTTCCTCCCCTACATGCAGACATGCTATCGAGTTAAGTATTGGTGGAATCTCTTCCTTAAATTTGGCTATAGCACTAACAGATAGGTTTCTGCTGCAGGAGGTGTTGACTAATGCTTTGTAGTCTAGTAACAGTACTTCAAAAGTTACTAAGAAATGGTCGGATAAAGCAGGATTATGCGGTTCGACGAGTAGTTGCTCAATTTCAATACCATAAGTCAGAACAAGGTCGAGAGTGTGATTATAGCAGTGGGTTGGTTTATTTACACTCTGACAAAAACCAACAGAATCTAATATAGAGTTAAATGCAACAGTAAGGCTATTTTTTATCATCGTCAACATGAATAATAAAGTCACCTACGATAATTACTTTATCTGTTTTAAGAACCAAAGTTGATAAAAACTCAGAGAATTCTGAATAAGGACCTGGTGCACGGTACACTGTAACAAATAAGATTGGCTGCAAAGTTTTCCAGGTCGGATGCGTAAGACTAAAAACGAGACTTTCAAAGGAGGTATAATTTAATTTTGGTTAGTATTGATAAGTAAACTTGAGTCAAAGATTGCTGCAACTCCACCTCCTCGGCCCGTGCCTCGGGCAATATGAGTATTGATATGGCTGGGTGGAGTGGCCTCATTAATGCTGACATATTCTTCATGTCTCAACCAAGTTTCAGTGAGACAGCATATATCAATATTATAATCTGATCATTCATCAATATTGCTTTAGATGCTAGAGATCTTATGTTTAAGAGACCACATTTAATATTCCTGTTTTGTTGCACTGTAGTAGTTGTTACATTTACTTTTATTAGGTTATTATGTATGACACCTCTATTAGGTTTTACCTTAAATTGTCCTTGGGCAGACACACACACCGTTAATATTGGGTATTTTATTGGATTCGGGATTCCTATGGATGACTGCCTAGGAGAGAGCGCAGAGAAGCGTGTAAGACTGCAACTCCGCCTCCTGGTCTCAACTCCAGTTTGTCATGGATTAAGTCCACATAGCCCTGAAATGTTTGCCAAAATGAGATTTGCACCATCCAAAGTAGGATGAATGCCATCTCTCTTAATCAGATCAGGTTTTCCCCAGAAGGCTGTCCAATTATTTACGAAGCCCACATTGTTTGCTGGGCACCACCAAGACAACCAGCGCTGAAATGATGACATGCGGCTATACATGTCATCATTGATCAGATTGGGGAGGGGACCAGAGAAGATTATGGTGTCCGACATTGTTTTAGCATAACTACACACCGACTCCACATTAAGTTTGGTGCATTCTGATTGGCGTAAACGAACATCATTACCACCGACGTGAATAACAATCCTACTGTATTTACGTTTATTTTTAGCCAGCAGTTTAAGATGCGCCTCAACGTCACCCGCTCTGGCCCCCGGAATGCATGTGACTGTGGAGGCTTCGGTCTCTAAATTCACGTGTCTCAAAATAGAGCTACCAATAACCAGAGTTGGCTTCTCAGCGGGTGTCTCGCTGAGTGGGGAATATCTGTTAGATACGTGAATGGGTTGGTGGGGACCTGCGGGTTTCGCGTTATGCCCCTTCTGAACAGTCACCCAGTCTTCCTGCTGCTCGGGAGTTGCCGGGGGACGGCTAATAGGAGCTAGCTTTTTCCGGTCCGCACCGGCTAACATGGGCTTTACTGTAGCTGAGTTACTTTCTAAGATGCGGAGCCGGGCTTCTATGGCTATGATTCCCGCCTCCAACCTAACAACTATACTACATTTAACACATGTATTGGTACCAGTAAAGGAGGTAGGGAAGTAACCAAACATGAGACAGGAAGAGCAGGAAATAACACCCGAGGGTGGGGAAAGAGCCATGGCTAGCTATCAAGCTAAAGTAGCTACCGTTAGCAAACCCGAAAAGAGTGTAGGCAACTGTGGACTTACAGTCGCACAGCGGCTTTGGAAAAAGCTTGCCGGCGGGCGTGTCTGAAGCTCGACCAACAACCAATCACATGAATCTCCCGCCCCTGACACACAAGCAGCGGTTTGATTGGCTAGAGAAGAAGCTTCCAACGCCGCTGTGTGGACGGGCCACAACGAGAGTTGTGAGTGCTTAAGCTGTAGTAACGTGTGATTACAACGTCAGGCAGTTGCCATGATCAAGAGTTTTAAAACGATCGATTAAGTTAAGATAATAAGCTATCAGCAACAGAACAGGCACACGGGATACCCGGAGATGACAATGACAACAACAACCGAAAGTTAAAACATGCTTACTGCAATAGTCGTCCGTGTATATACTACTTTAGTTATAGTCTGATATATGATAGCTAACTTTACAATGTTGTGATGTGACTGACGTTAGTTAACATTAACTGTAGCTAACGCCGGTCACTCACCAAGACAGCTGCTCTGTTCTCCACTGGTTCTCCTCACACCACAGCTCCATTTCTCTCCGATGGCCGTTATTTCTTCTAATCCTTGGCTGCTCCTGGTCTCTTGGACGCCTAGCAGGCTCATAATTATATGGTTTGTGGTCCGTCATGTGTATTCGAATATACATTTTCAACCTCTTCTGTGTCAAAACTAGCATTGTGAACCATGTTTATTCATACCTTTTTATGCGGAAGTAAAAATGTCATACAAAAACGACGCCAGATGTCACTGAAGTGTATATTTCTGTATTTCTCTTTGAAAATCTAGTGTACATCATTTCCCTACACATTTATTCACTGGGGTCTCTTACCTGCAAGTTGCTCTTTAACTAACATGTTTAATGTTTTAGCATGATTGCAACAAACACTGAACAGCTGTGGTTGAGTGTCCTTAGTGTGGTGGGTATTTGGACACATTGAAATGTTGGACTGATGGCTATAATAAAAGTCAAAGATGTAGTAAAGTTTTGACAATTGACCCTGAGAGGAAGATGAATCTCTAATGACATTACATAAAAAACATAGAGATAAATATGAACACTATGATGGTGAGGAAATGTCCCATGATTCTGGGAACTACTGATGTCTGCACTATTCTGTGCCAATAATACATTTAGTATATTTTGAGATGTTTGAGACAATCGGACAATTCTAAAAAAAAAAGGATAGCAAAAAAAAGGCAATTAAAACATTTAAATATCAAGATTTAGATAAATATAAAATAACAACAAAAGCCAAAGGATTATGACCTGAACATACTAAACTCTCTTCTACAGCAGAGACACCTCTCTGTAAATAGAGTTTGTAAACTGTACCCTGTACATTATGTTGTTTGTCATCCTTATTGTTGTTCTGTTGTTTTTATGTTACATGTGTAACTAATGTCCTGCAGGTCACCCTAGAAAAAGAGATCTTTAGATCTCAAGGGGCTTTCACCTGGTTAAATAAAGGCTACAAACAAACAAACACCAAATCATAGGTTTGCTACAGAACATAAATGTATATGTTCCCCTGGTGGTCCAATTGTTAAAGCTATGTGATCCCCTCCAGACATTATGTATGACCTAAAAACACTCTGAATAATACGTTTGTGGTGCTCTTTTTCCCTTGTTAGAACTGCATGCCTCATTACAACATGCAGAAGGCAAATGGTATCAGAAGTCTCAAACTGATGCATTTCATATGGGAACCCACATGTTCTCCTTGGTGCTAAATTGACTTGACTCAGAGAGTTCAGCATCTGCAGTCAGTCTGCACCCCGCCGTCAGCCACCCCATTCACCTCAATGGGAACAATTAGCTTGTAAATACCTGCCGCTGACAGCTGCTGCAGCTGCTCCGGTTGCACCTTCTCGGAAAGACAGGGCAATAGAAAGTCCCTGAACGCACCATAAAGACTGCACACTTGCTCTTCACCTTTACCTTCTCACACTGCTGCTGATTGTATTCCTCCTGTTCACACACCTAGCCTCTGAAGCCAAAAAGAACACTCCTCCATAACTTGATATCCAAACTTGGCTGTGTTTAATGACGTGTAAACAAGAGATACCTGGAGGCGTGCAGTTTAACAATACAATTAATTTATAACCTGCTACTGTACCTCTATTCTCATTTCAGAACTTTATTTCTTCAACATATACGTAAACCAAAAACAGACCAATCTTTGGAAATTAAAACTTCCCTCTGATCAAATACTATAGAAAACAGCAATTCATCCTGTACCTCCAAATCAGTAAAGATGTTCTGCTTTTGATAACTTGGTCAAATTAGTACTCAGATTTTTCTATGCAGCAGAACCAGAGATTTAGTCTTTTTTATTCCACAAATTCTTCCATATTCCTTAAAAACTGGCGCCTACATTACCCATAATTCAACTTAATCACAGACAGCTGGGTGTGAGAGCCAGGTGTGTTTGGCTCGTTTGGTGCTAATGTAGCCTGGAGCCTCCAACCTGCAGCAGAGGGGTGTGACATCATTTCTTTCAAACTCCCCCTCTTTTTTTCCTTCTCAAATGTGTAAACTCAACCAACACTGACTCCGGTGACATCACTTGGGGACATTTATCAGTCTTCATACAGCTTCCTCTGGATACACAAAACCCCTTTTGCAGACAGCTTTTAAAAACATGTACAGCAGAACTCCTAAACAACCCATCATGTGGAACACTGCCCCCTGTACATTTTTAACTCACTCAGTAAAGGCTAACGACATGTAAACGATGTGAACAATAGTTTGTGGACTTTTTGCAGGTCAATGGCGTGTTTTGATTTGTTGTTGGTGGTGATGTAATGATGGACAGCCATTACGGTACAAGCCTTCTTTCCCAAATATCAGTCAAGTGAACTCTCTAAAGTCTGAACAGTCAGACAGGATGATGTCACGTGTGCACAACAAAACAAAACCACTTCACTCTCAAGATTTGTAATTTTCACGTTAATGTGCTTCCATTTTCATCTGCCACCTCTATAACACTGCAGCACATTTCAACTATTGCCTACATGCATGCAGGAGCTTTAAGATGGAGTGGATGCGGTTGAATCCCCCATAATGCCTTGATGTTAGTGAAGTGCATTTAACATCTGGATAAACCACCATGCACACATGGTGATTCCACTTGTTTCCAACATGAATTCACTTGTTTAAGGCAATCTTTCAAATGTTCCGGACGAACATCTGTCTTATCTCTGTTTTGTAATTAACATGAACCAGGGTGAAATAATATCATCCTAATTGCAGACTGGAAATAAGAGATACTCAGAAAATGTATTTCATTGCATAAGAAAATTCACTTTTTGAGTGCCACAGAAGTTTCTATTGTTCAACAGCTGGTGTCCCGAAAGAATGAAAAAAAAAAGTTTTCTGATTATTCAAGATTGAAAGTCTTTATTGTCATATGCACAGTAGCTACAGTGTAGACATGGCAATGCAAATCTTAAGTCCCAAGCTCCTCCAACAATGCAACATGGTTATATAGGACATCAAACAAATAAAATAAAAATAAATGGTTGCAAGAGGAAACAGAGTAGAATAGATTAGAATAAAAATATTCAGAATGTGGTTGCATATTATCATTATTTTTGTGATGACTGATTCTCTAAAGTGAGTCATACAGTTTTGTTTCCAAAACATTAGCATTAGTATCACATAAGACCATCTGAGAGTGAGTTTTAATAATGCCTATTGCCTTGTCATTCTTATCCCTGCATATAATACAATATCTATAATATAAATCAACCTATTCCAAAATGTCCTGAATGATTATGAATCAAATATGTGTATCTAAGCACCCTGAGAGTGGAGGAGCATCTTACCTGCTGTGGTCTGCAGACTTCCTCTGAGTGTGACTGACTGACCAGCAGGAGAGGAAGGGCGGGGGATGGACAGAGGAGAGAGCAGGGGAAAAAGAGAAGCCGAGGGGAGGAGAGCTGTAAAGTTTTCTCATACTTGAAGAATTTTCCTCCCTCTCCTCCTCCTCTCTTTCTCTCTGATGTAATTCTATGTGCTTTACAAGTCCCTGTTGGGCGGAAGATTTGCGATGGAAAACATCTGAATCTTTGAATGTTCTTAAGGGAACGTTGGGGCCCGACGATCTCTGATGTGTTTTGTAGCGTCTCCTCTGCTGGACTCTCCATGGCGATAGACTGTGTTCCTGTTGTTGTTTCATCGGACACATCGTGATGCTGTGATAAACCTGCTCTCCATTCCCTGTCAGTGGAGCAGCTCAGGACCTGGCATCTCACACACACACACACACACACACACACACACACACACACACACACACCACACACACACACACACACACACACACACACCACACACACACACACACACACACACACACACCACACACACCACACACACACACACACACACACACACACACACACACACACACACACACACACACACACACACACACACGGCTGAAATATTACTTGTTCAGAAGGGGATGTTTAATAAATGTGTAGCCCTTATTATTATTCGAATTAACGAAAAATACAGTTTGCAAAGATACAAGGTTTCCCTAACATAAGTGATTTACTGATAATTTAACACGTCTATTTATGTTAAAGATATTTAAAAAATATTTAAATATATATATTTTTTATACTTTAATGATTGGATATTGAGTTAAGATAATACATAATACATTTAAACAATTTTAGCATAAAGCTGCAACATAACTTTATTGGGGCACCCTTTGACTGTAACTGCTGCTCTGTTCTATATGGATTTGATTTCTATGACATTGTTTTCATTGACAAAGTAATTGTATTACTTTCCTGAAGTGATTTGGTGTATCATGGTACATAAAGACCTTAAAGGAAAAGTGAAGTTGTTAAAAAGAAGAAAATATAAAAATCTATTTCACATCCTAAAAAACATTTGCAGTATATCAGCTGTAAAGCAGCTATGGTGCTCAAATGAAAGACATTTAGTCATTTAATCGCATCAAGCAGAACACTCCTGTCAGCATGACTCTGCACAATCTGTGTCACACACTCACAAGCCATGGACCTTCTTCATGGTACACACAACCTCAGGAGGAGTCAGAAACACCAGCAGGAGGAGAAGTGGTGTTCAGACGCCTCTGTCCCGTCCCACCTGTATTTATAAATGCACAAAGATCACAGCCCTGTGGGGGGGGGATAACACTCTGAAGATGTGACCCCTCCACCATCCTCTCACAGACAACATGAGCTTCTGTGTTTCTCACTATTTATGAACTTCCGCTCCCTGGTGCATCTCAAACAGATGCTGAAGGTGCACAGGGCTCGCCTTGACCTCCCTGGGGCCCAAATATCTGGTAAGGGGCCCTCCTACCTGACCCATGAGCCACATAAACCATTTTCTGTCATGGCTGACACCCCCGGCTCCCACTGCATTACCCCATCCCTCAGAACAGTCTGCTGCATCTGTCTGTCTGAGAATAAGTCATCAGTTACATCAGGCCCAAGGTACTGGCTCACCAAGATTTCCTTTCATCATTCATATTTTGGCATGAACTGCTTGATGTACACAATGCCCATCATGCCCAGGTTCAACATAGATATGTAATCAATAGTCACTCTGTTGGAGGACGATGTAATGTGTGCTCAAACACCAAACATGCATTCTATCATTTCACCTACTCTTTAATGAAGAAAGACACAAGCAGTGATCTCACAGCACCTTGTTGATGTAGTCGTGTCCAGGTCTACAGATACATGTTCACAAGTGTGCAGTGGACTGCTTCTGGATTCTGACACTGCCAGAGAAAGAAAATGCCAAATGGTGCTTTGGCTCGAGATTCTGCACATTGCATTCTCTTTGTTTTGAACACTATAGCTCTTTTTCATTTGAAATGAATATGTTGAATAGAGTTTGTGGTTTTAGTTAACATTTTTCTAGTTAATTACTTTTGACCTTTTGATCTTTTACTGTTTATATTGTGACCATTTTGCATAAAGGAGTAAATAACTCTAATGTAAAAACCTACTTGGCCATGAATCTGATTGTCATTACTTGGTAGTTTTACAGATTTAAGATACAGTAAAACATAACAAATATTGACATGTATATAATTTGTGTTGATGGATGACTGTACTCTTACTTCTCTTCAGCAGTTAAAGTCTTTTTATATGTTTTGTCAAAGGGAAGTCAAGTTGTGTGTTGATTGAAAGCATAGTTTAGGAGTGAAGAATATATCGCTCCTTCAAAGAGAACACATGGGATAGGCAGGACAGGAGGGGTCAGCCAGAGGAGAAAGATTTATACTCACATGAATTACGAGATCTACTGCTGGGTCAGTCCGCTACCAAAATACATATATCTGTTTCTGTGCTAAGCTGTGTTTCAATCTTATTGTGGTTGCTGCTTTTACACCTGGAACACCTGGAACACCTGGAGTTTTGTGATGGTAACTCCATTTTAGAATGAAAACAAAACAAAAAGTTAAAGAAAAATCAATACAAATATTTAGAAAAACACAATAAATGAGAGAAGATAAATACAAATAAAGCTATTAACATAAGGAAGTTAAAGACAACACACAACTTTATTTTAGCAAACAGAAAAACGCAATGTACATAGTCTGAAGATGTGAAGTAGATTCCCTTTACTATTGAGGTGTTTGAGGATTTTCTAAAGAAATGTCCTCATAAGATTATGGTGTTATTAAGTTATTAAATATGTACCCTAAAGCTTTTTTAATTATGCCAGGCTATTACCACTTGACGCCACTCTTGGCTGCAGCAGCAGGACGTAAACACAGATGCTGTTTGCACGTAATTCTACAAAGATGATGTTTAAGCAGTCAAATAAAGGGTCAAAAAAGTAAACATTCATCACAAAAATGGATTATTTACCATTTGAAATTGTTCATTCTTTGCCGTTGGAATCATGTAATGAGCTCTGTATGGATTACTGTTGGACGCCTGTACGGAACACCGGTTGAGCATCATGATCTTCCAAGGCCTTACTTTGTTACAAACTCCCAGAATCCTGCAGGTCCGATGCAACTCTTACGGCCCGTCTACACTACAGGCGTCGAAAAAGCTTGAAGCTGGGCGTGTCTGAGGCTTGGCGATTTTTTGTGAGCAACGCGACCAACAACCAATCACATGAATCTCCCGCCCCCGATATACAAAGCAATAGCAATGTTAAAACGAAGTAAACTGGATATAAAATCCCCAAACAGGCGAAAACCTACCAGTTTCATCCACTGTCTCTGCCACCTCCCTCCATGCCTCGCTCCTCCGGTTTGTATCCCGGTAGATCAGGGGTGCCCAACCTTTTTTGAACCGAGAGCTACTTTTAAAGTTGCCAGTCTGCCGAGATCTACCAGTCCAAATATAGAGGCGTAGCCATTACTGACAGCCTACTACCAGGTAAACACACACTTCTACTTGTATAAAACTGACCTCTGTACGATTAATACTTCATAAAATAATGCAGATCCTTTATCTTACATCTTTCTAATCTACACACATACAAGTATTTAACTGAAGTTACACAACAGTGTTGTTGATACAGAGTTGGAGTTTATTCACACGTCACTACAGTGGGTAATGTTTAAGAAACATTGAACAGTGCTGCCACATATGACACAGGAAAAAAAGAAAAGACTCTGAACCCTTTCTTTGCCATTATATAAAAATAGTGTTGCTACAAAAGTATAAATTAGGTTTACTAATAAGAAAACTCAGATCTGAAGCTACACAGGAATCGGCTGCCAACGTGCAATAAAAAAGACAAAATTAATAGAATCAAACCCTTTTTTTGTTGCATTTTAGTAGATTATACAAATAAATGCCTTTAAAATAGGATGCAAGCAACATTCTTAACCTGAATTGATAATAGACTATAATCAATTTAAGTTTGCATTCTTATACCATTTTGTAAAATAATTATAATGAATAAGTTCAAACAAACTCAAACTTACAGCTGATTAATAACGGTATCTAACTTGAGTTTTTATCATATCAAAAACCTGTTGAAATGCTGCTGTTATTTTTATTACGCATCGGCAGCCTACATGAATGCTTTTCACAACTTTGCCGTCTTTGAAAGACTTCATGTGTTTCGCAAGAACGTGACTGATGCGATAAGGTGCTCTGGTAGCAGCCTTGCTCTTGTTGTTGGGCCTGGTGAAAATGGACTGCTGTGCATTTAGCTGTCCTTTCAGGCCCCTCCCCTTTTGGAGCGTAGGGCAGAATTAGGAGGGAATTCCGTCTCGTAGTGTTTGTGGACTGTTTTGAAATGCCGCTCCTAAATTACCCTTCTTCGATAAAGCCACGCTCGCATTGCAGATGAGACAGATGGACTTTGAATTGGAATAGATACAAACATAATCATCCTCCCACTCGGAATGAAAATTATATATGTTTTGCTTCTGCCATAATTGCGGTCTTGTGTGTGTGTGCGGACTGTCACTCCTGTTGACACGGACAACGTTAGCGAACTAGTGCACTGCTCACTGCCCACCAGCCACGCCCCGACACATGGGGTCACGCCGGCCAATCACAAAGCTTTGATGCGTTCAAGTGCATTATTCTGGCACAGGAAGATTATGTTATAGGACATTAACGATAAAACAGAATATTGTTGTTCTATTTTTAGACACATCTCGCGATCGACTGGGAATCTCCCCGCGATCGACCGGTCGATCGCGATCGACTGGTTGGGCACCCCTGCGGTAGATGAACAGAGACTGATCATACAGCACCGGGTGATTCACTACCGCTATAATGAATTTTCCCTCAATTTTTTTGAATATGAGGAAATTACCTGCGTAGTCTCTCCCAGCATAAACGCGGTTTGATTGGCTCGCTTGTACTGGCAGATTTGCATAAACGGGATTTCATTGGCTGACGCCAGCTTCGAGCAAGCATCGAGCCTCAAAAGTTGAACATTGTTCAACTTTTGACGCCGATAGACGCTCGCGATGCTTGCAACGCCTTGCCATGCTACCCACAATGCAGTTCGGCGAAGTTTGAAAATATCCTACGTCACCCCATTCAAATGAATGGGCGAAGCGTTGAAAGCATTTTTTGACGCCTGTAGTGTAGACCGGCCGTTACTACTTTTAAATCCAGGCTCAAGACTTTTCTTTTTGCCATTGTAAATTATAGTGTCCGTCCAAAAAATATGTTTATGTATAAAAGACATCAAAACGTGCATTTTGCATGATAGGTCCCCTTTAATGTCTTTCATTTTTGTAAAGCACTTTGAATTGCCTTGTGTTGAAAGGTGCTATATAAATAAACTTGCCTTGCCTTCATTATTTTCTCCCTTCAGAACAGAGCCCTATCTCTCTCACTTTGCCCGCCAGGCTCCAAAGCCTTCAGCCCCCCCCCCCCCCTTCATCAACAGGACTTGTATGGCCTCTGGGAACCCTGAGGTGACTGAAATGCCTCAGAAACCAGGACCACATGCAACACGGAGCGGAGGCTAATTGCACCATATGTGTTTTGAACAGAGCCAAGGTGAGTCTGTGAGAGTGTTAAACAGAGCGACGGCAGGAATAACGACAGCATGGATCATGTATAGCTGGAACATGCTAATTGAGGTTGACACCAACATTTTGATTGGCATGTCAGTGACTCGCTGACGGATGTAGTTGTAGTCCGGCCACAAATAACACAAGTGTGGGACAACAAACCTCTCTGGTTTCACTCAAACTTTAAGCTAGGTATTGAAATAATAATAGTTTATATCTATCGTTACAATAAATGACATCTACCTGATCTGTGTATGTTGTAAGCACAGATAATAATGCAAAGATAATCAAGTTGTGGCTGAAGATCTATTCACTACTATTTACAGTGAAACACCTTGACTATTTTCTCCTCTAAAACCCCCTGATAAAGAGGTTGAAAAAAGCAAATTGAGTTGTCATAACTACGCTTTACCTTTCCATTTCCACAGCCTAAAAATATGAGTTTACAGTACCAACTCCTTTTTTAAATAAACCCTTGTCTTAGATCAGCTACGTAAATATACTGTATCCTGTACAGTGTAATATATTACATATTACTTATTACTGTCTTTTGAAAGTAATAAGTTACATTACAATATTACTGTCTCTGAAATGTAATGAGTTACACTACTTTAGTTACTTTTGAGTTACTTTCACCAAAATAACCGCAAAAGAATGGCTAGGTATTTTAAATGCTGAAATGTAGTTTAGTGCAGCTCATTATACATCCAGTGAAGGGCAATGTGGTATAGCATAACAACTGTGTAGGCCCTTAAGGCTACTAACAACTTGTATTACACGGCTTAGTTGAATACTGGATTCTGATTGTAACTTCTTAACATGTGACACGTTGTTAATCCAGTAGTACAGTTTAGTATATGGCCGTGTACAGGCCCGGTTCCAGAACAAAATGACTCAGGGTGCCTCTGAGGTTACAGGGGGCGCAGCAGTAGTAGGTTTACATGAGTAATAGTGGCCGGCAACAGCAATGAAAAATAGCATTGATGGTCCCCAATGAACAGATTATGGCATTTGTTATGTTTTGAAACCAAGCAAGTGAGAACATTTCAAGTGAGTTAAAAGTGCAATCCTGAAATATTTCATATAGTCCAAAGTGGACTATGGCAAGGAAAAGCACAAAAGCTTCAAAACTGTACTGATAAAATAAATGAGAACATATTGTAAATCAAGGCAAATATGATTTGAACCAGCTCATGGTTTGACATGGCAAACATTGAAAAGCAAAAGTATTATTAAAACCATGTACCAAATCATCACCTTGGTCCCATCATATACTCTGGGAAGAGAATATTTACTGTGCTTGAAAACTGGTATCACATCATCATGTGAGGTTGACTTTGTGACCTGGAGAACATTTCAGCTGCAACATCAGCTTGTTGATAAGCTTGGGATATGAGATCTTTTTGTAGCCATTCGTGGTGAAGGCATCTGTGCTATTGTATGCATTATATTTGACCCAACATTTAAATACTCCACTTGCTCATTTTAAAGCTTGTATGTGTCTTCAAAAAGTCAACAAGTGGCTTTACTTGCCCAAACTTATGCTTTTAGTTACGTGGCGGTGACTTCAAAGTCATGCAACCTTGTTTGTGTTAGCCTAGTTATAATTTTACTTAATAATTACAACTGTAGAATCGTAGCATTAAACATCTATTCCTTACAGCTTATTTTACATTGTGCTATTTTCTATATTACTCTGTGTATTATCTGTTGATCTTACTGATGTTTGCACTTCTGGTTAGATGGATGATAAACTGCATTTTTCTTTCGTTTGAGTACTCTGTGTTATGACAAAACAGTTTAATCTAATCCAAGCTAGGAGTATACCACACATTGTTGTTCAAAAACAGGACTTTTACTTCTGGAAATCTAGACATATTGTAGAGTTTATTCTGCATTTTAAAAATATTTGAGGTTACGTCACCACCCTTACATAATTGGCAAGTCAATGTCTTACAAACAGGTGCAAAGCAGAGAAACAATGACATGACATTTTTATCGCATGTGAAACATTTCAAACTCAAAGCTAATTATCTATCTGTCATATTTCATATTTAATCATGACATTCCCTAGACTGTATTTTGCTTCCTGCCCAACACACAGATGTTAAACCTGTGGGTTAAGTATTTTTGGGAAAATAATAATAATATTTTTTCCTTTCTCGTCTTCATCAATAAATTATTATGTGCTTTTCTTTTTCTGCAGCTTGTTCAAACCCCAGACCCGATCCCCATCCTGCCTTTGTCAGGGAGCAACAAGATGAAGATGAAGAGGAAGGAACAAATCAGTTAGACTCGTTTCATTTTGAGCCAAAAGCCCAGGGGCCTCACTTATAAAGCCTTGCGTAGGATTCACGTGGGAAGGTTGCTTACGTAGGACAAAGCAAATAAATACGAACAGACATTTTACCGATTCATAAAACACTGCGTGCCGGCGTAGGTACGCAGTGTTTTATGAATCGGAAAATGTCTGTCTGTGCTTCTCAACCCCCCCGCAGCAACTCTATATCCACCAGTTAAATGAAATAAAACTAATGTGTTGAGTTATATCAGCTGCCAAATCTACCAAATATATGGTGTTCTTAGTTTCCATACCTCCTGTGTTTTAGGAGCGACTTAGCAAACGGCATAAAACACGATTAAACATGATAGTATATAAAACCATGCTCGTATCTACAACCTATAGAAATGCAAAACGGCCTCAGTTTAGACGTAATTCTGTCCCTCTGCTTATGAGAAAACATGTCATAACATTAACAGTTAACACAACATATTCAAGGTGGTTTTTAATAACATATCCGTATTTATTTATTTCTCCAAGTTATGTTCTTGTGTGCACTGAGGAGTCTCAAACAGGCGTTTGTTTAATCATTTTAAGATTGGCTTTAATCAATGTTTGAAAATGAATTCTTCATATATGATAAATGAGAGGTAACATTTTGTTTATGGTATTATTTCCACATATTTCTCTCCATTCTTCCTTCTGCCAACGCGGTGTCGCAGTTTCTCGTCTCTCCCGTGTTTGTGCTTAGTGCGTACGCATGGGTTAGAGTTTGCGTGGAGGACCGCACGTTTTCCCGTCAAGTTAGTATTTTATAAATCGCAAACATTGCGTAGAAACTGGCGGACGCCATTTTTTGAGAGACGCACCGTTTATAAATGAGGCCCCAGACCTCTCTGCTTTTAATAAATGCTGTGTGAGTGAGAGCAGTCAGACAAATGTAGCAATCAAGTCCGTGTGCCACACACACACACACACACACACACACACACACACACAATAAACAGCTCCTTTCTTTGTCCTACGGGTCATAAAAATGTACTATCACATGATTTGTCATTCTGAATGCAGTATGCGCAGGTGGAAGGCTCTAGCATTTGTCAAGCTCCTTTACTCTCACAGAAACTGCACAGGCCACCCTCCATTGTGTTTGTAATTGACTGAAACTAAAAGTGTAAATAAATGAGTATTTAGTTAAAATATATATTTATAAATCCTCAAAACATTTAGTGACTCAAACTTTTCTGTAGCTAAGATCATTCGCACAATGCTATCAGCCAGAAGCTAACAGCCATGATACTTCTATGCCAGCGGTTCCCAACCTTTTTCAACTAAGAGCCCACTTAAGAATAAAACAAAGTTTTGCGGCCCACATTCAACCATAAACAATACGGAGGCTAAATAAAGTTATGATTGGTCAATTCAGAACATGTGACATGTTGTTAATCCAGTAGTAGACCGCTGTCAAGGACTGTAAAGACCGTTGCTAAGGAGGATCAAGAAAGAGAAAGGAAAAGAGGTTAAAAAATAAATAAAAATCTTAACAAACTACACCATCGCTACGCATCACAACCGCTAAGCTAAAGGTGGCTAATATTTGGCGTGATGACATTTTGTAGTTTCATTTAGTCTTTTATTAGAAATTACTGTTTTTAAGACACATTACAGCTTCGGACATTTGTAAGTGGGGAATTTGCTGACATATTTAATATTATAGAACAAAATGTTAAAATGTCTTCAACTTGCGTTTATGACAGACTTTATTTCAGTCATCTAACCAAAAACACATTTACTAAAACGTTTACTTTGAGACAATGGAATCTGAAATGGTAAAACTCAAGGACTAATTTTCAGGTTCTAGTACTCAATCCTGCGCCCCCCATGAGAAGGCTAATGGATTTCAGTAAAGATTCTATGCCTGTGTCTATGACTCAACCCACTTTCTTCAGTCTGCGTACAAATGACACGACTTTACACATTGGAAATGCGTGCAATAGATACGCGGAAGTCCGATTTTGCGTGCATATGATACGCTAACCATTCCCATTGAGTTCTGAGGCCGAGTTTGGCGTGCATATGATACGCCACGTTTTGTCCGGTCGGGTCTTGGTAGACCGGAAGCTGTGTGGTTCATAAAAAGATGTTCTTACCGGTTCTTACTCAATATCAAGCCACGATTATTGTTTTTATTTTAAATCGTATAATGTCGGACTTTTTTCGCCGTCTGTGAGTAAAATAAATGGGGCTCAGAGCCTCAGAATAATGAAATCTGTATTTTTTTAATCTTTTGTTCTTTCTAATTTATTATTCTTTTCTGAATAACACACTGTTATTTACTCAACAATAACACACAATTATCCTTGTTTTTATTTATTCGTTTGATTCTATAATCTCGGGCTTTTTAGCCGTTCCTCAGGAACTGAATTTCAAAATAAAGTCACTGGAAACAGACGTAGGCCTATAAGGGACATTTCAAGCGATACACACCACAAACCCACAGAACTGATTACCCAAGCTCCTCAGCTAGAAGCTCGGTGATTGGATTGTTTAGCCGCAATGCACGTTGGGATATGGTGTTAATGTGATATGCAATCCGAAAAACATTTAAAAAAAGAAAATAATACTTTATTCCGAGTGTTCTTGCTTTTCTCTTTGGAAGTCATCACATAACGGCATTGCAATACACGGTTCGGCTGCATTAAATATTACATATCTGCCGTAGTTCTTTATTTATAGAGCCCTGATGAGAAGACATCAGGACAAACATGAGAAACTGCCACGGAAACTGAATACGTGACATGGATCATAAATATATCAACAATTAAACAACACATTTCTCTTCGCACAATACGTCTCCTTGCAGTATCAACATTAATTCGGCTGACTTTTATATTTGATCCAATTGGTAGATAGGTTATATTTACACCATAACGGTGCACAGCTGATAGACAGGGACTTGTAGTTTTTAAAGATATTACTGATTTTCTTTGAATATAAGAATGTAAATACTGAGTTGAGAGAATAGTCAGGGGATTTGGGTGATGGGAGACACATCTATGGATTCAGAATTTCAATAGCTTACCATTAAATGACGGATATACCTTTCTGTCTGTGATGTTTTACAAATCAGATATTAATGTGTAGAAGTAAAACATGAGAAATATTATAGCAATATCCTGTAAAATTATGTAAAAACATGAATAAAACTACATATCTTCAGATGTTATACATACATAAGTGTCCTACACTAATAATACAAAGTTATTATTAGTATGCTGTGTGTACCTGTACTATGCTGTGGAGAAGAGCTCGACGCTCGTGACCTGTAACGGGCCGTCCACACTACAGCTTCGACAGCTTCAAAAACGGTTTCCAACGCGTCTGCCCATTCACTTTGAATTGGGTGATGTCACGTTGCCTCGCTTTTCACCGAACTGAATTGTGGGTAGCATAGCGGTCCGTCTCCGGTGTCTCCGGCGTCAGAAGTTGAACAATGTTCAACTTCTGACGCCGGAGACGCCAGAGTAGCCAGCGCCAGACAATCAAATCCCGTTTCTGAAAATCTGACAGCTCAAGCGCTAGCCAATCAAACCGCGTCTAAGCTGGGAGAGATATCCCGCCGTTCATTTCTATATTTCAAAAAAAGATGGAGGAGAAACTAATTATCGCCGTAGCAAATCACCCGGTTTTGTATGACCAGACCCTCTTCACCTACCGGGATACAAACCGGAGGAACCATGGCATGGAGGGAGGTGGCAGAGACAGTGGGTGAAACTGGTAGGTTTCGCCTGTTTGGGGAGTTTATATATATATATATTGCTCGCATAAAATCCCCGGGGTTTTTTGCTTTGTATGTCGGGGGCGGGAGATTCATGTGATTGGTTGTTGGTCGCGTTGCTCGAATAAAATCCCCAAGCTTCAGACACGCCCAGCTCCAAGCTTTTTTTGAAGCTGTAGTGTGGACGCTCCGTAAGAGGGCGGGGGGAGCCTCGCTGCAGGGAAGCAGTGTGTGGACCTCTCAGCGCAACTTACTTTAGGGATGCTCCGATCGAGTGGGCGGGACCTATAGGGATCTTCCATTTAAAGTGATGTTTAAAACTCAGTTAATGGGGCTCATTCACTGGAGCTTCCACAACAACAACCAACATAATTATTACATTTAAATGAAGTACATTATTCAAGTTTACATTAACTTTGGATAATAACACGGGAGAAATTAGCGGAAGCGCTCTCTTTTCCTCTCTCCCTCTCTCTCCTGACAGCCTGTCAGTATCTCATGCAGCTCACTGATCCAGTAATGAGTGACCCGACAGTGAAGAATAAATATATTTATAACTAGTTTAGCTTGTTCCAGAGGTAGATAAAATAGCTAAGTGTGTTAGGTCTAACTCTTGTGTGTTTCGCTCCGCTCACCGGTCCGTCACAGCGGGGCGGAGCTGCAGGATTTCTGCTCTCACACGTTGCATACCGCTATTTTATTGTAATTTTTGGACACCTTAAGATACTGCCAGACTGGTGAAGCCATTTTGGCGAGCTTGTTTTGCCGCACACAGAGAAAAGTGTCATGTATTTTACGTCATGCGGTCGGCTCTCGCGATCGGCATTTTTAGAGAGCACCGATCGATCGGCAGAGAGTGAGTATTGGCCGATATCGATCGGAGCATCCCTAACTTACATGATGCCGAATTTAACAAACACATTTAAATAATTGATTTGAACAGCATAATAATAAGGACGATCGTCCATTCTGTGATTCTCCAGAACACACATGGCCAGTCTGCCCCTGTGTAGCATGTTATTTCGATGAGCAACACACTCTCACTCCCTAAACAACACGTTCTCACTCCCAACCCGGCATTCGAGTCCAGTTTTGGATAGTCTGCCGTGGTTTTGTTCGATTTCAAAGAGCTGTTTGACGCTCGGCGTAACCTTGGCGCACTGCCACTCCAACACCCAATCCCAGAGCTTGAAGATTAATCACAGGGTTTGTCAAGCAACGGGACTGTAGTCCCAAACGATAGCTGAGGATTATGGGTAGTGTAGTGTCTTCGGCCATCCTAAACTCTGAAATGTTTTTCGGATATCATATCGCATTAACACCATATCCCAACGTGCATTACGGCTAAAACATCCAATCATCGAGCTTCAAGCTGAGGATCTTGGGTAATCAGTTCAGTGGGTTGTGGTTGTCGTGTGTATCGCAATGATGCTTGAAACGTCCCTTATAGGCCTACGTCTGTTTCCGGTGACTTTATTTACGGCTAAAAAGCCCAAGATTATAGAATTAAACGAATAAATAAAAACAAGGATAATTGTGTGTTATTGTTGAGTAAAACAGTGTGTTATTTAGAAAAGAATAACAAATTAGAAGGAAAACAAGATTTAAAAAAATACAGATTTCATTATTCTGAAACTCTGAGCCCCATTTATTTTCCTCACAGATGGCAAAAAATGTCAGACATTGTACGATTTAAAATAAAAACAATAATCGTGGCTTGGTATAGAGTAAGAACATGTTTTTATGAACCACACAGCTTCCGGTCTTCCAAGACCCGACCGGACAAAAATAAGTGGTGCAGGCACGAAACGTGGCATATCATATGCATGCAAAACTCGGCCTCAGATCTCAATGGGAATGGTTAGCGTATCATATGCCCGCATAATCGGACTTCTGCGTATCTATTGCACGCATTTCCAATGTGTAAAGTCGTGTAATTTGTACGCAGACTGAAGAGAGTGGGTTGCTATGAATATGTAGAGTTTACTCTCCATATGCTAAAACAAATAGGTTTAGGTTAAAATCACTATTAACGTCCAAGAAACTTCAGTTTTTGAAGGGTAAGTATTAGTCTGCATGTCCACTTTTCAAAAATGTGTACAACTGTCAAATATTTGACTTTTATCTCTTTTATGATAAAGAAATGGTGGTAGCTAAGGCTAATAAGTCGGTCAATTAGGTATTAGCGTTCTTCATTATCAAGATTATTTGTATAATTTAATTATTTGTAGCAATTTTGCTGTCAGTTGTGTTTTGATTATAATTGTTGATCATGAAAGTGTTCTCAAAGCTGGTAAAGGTGCAGCTAGTTTGAATGACTTTGTATACTGCAGGGTAGCTTGTGGATTTACTCCAGGTGGAACTAAAGTCTGATTTAACACTTGATTATATTTCACATCATTAATCCACATCTGTAAAGTAACTAAAGGTGTTAAAAACATGTAGTGGAGTAAAAGTACACCATTTACCTCTGAATTGTGGAGTCGAGTTACAAAGTAGCATAAAACGGAAATACTGTACTCAAGTACTGTTTATACCTCCAAATTGTACTAAAGTCCAGTACTTGAGTAAATGTATTTAGTTACTTTACACACTACTAATAAGACAATGTCATAGTTGTAATGACACAACCAGGAAAGGTTATTTATATGACTATGTAACCTTACAATTACAGTTTCCTAATTTAATAAGGATACATATTGTACACATGTGTTACCATTTTGAATCGGAAACTCCCGTCAACATGACTTAAATAAAATTATCATTAGTGGTTTTTAACAAATTACTTTCTATTAACTTGCTGGATTAAATCCTTAATTTATTTCAATTATTTAAATGTAACAAAATACAGACTGCAGCTATGTAATTTGGCTCCAGCACTCCTCTAAAAAAATCATCACACCAATCTGAAGTTCATTTGAAGTTAAGATGAAGGAATGAGTGTGGAAACCACAGAGGTGAAGTCATGCGACAAGAGATAATTGGTCATTATGAGTGAGGAGAGGTCGTTACAACAGTCAAGTCATTAGAGGAAGAAGAATAAAGGAGATTCCTGTAGGAGAGAAGTTAATCGAAGAGCTAAGAGGACCCAAAATAAAATAGAGGAGAGGGAAAAAAGCCATTAGAAGAGGAAAGTAAAGGCTTGTAAAGTCTTTGTGGTTTTGGCTGAAGCTGGTTAACGTGCTTAGCTCTTTGGCACAGAGTTTCAATGAGTGTCCAACCAGAGAGCAGCTGGTCTGCAGAAGCAATATCACTTATTTAAGGTTTCTTTCTTTCTCCTTCTTGTGCAACAAATATACGTTCTTTGGGTTTAAAGCATGGTCCTACAGTATTTTTGTTGAGATGTCCCAACATGGGCCAGGTTCCAGAACTCTTTACTTTATGTCAGTATCCAAATCATGGTCTTTATTGGCATTCAGAATTGTCTAAATGTACCTCTTTTATGCAATGTTCAGTCATTTTTGCGAACAGCATTTTTTATAATAAGATTCAAATTTTACCAGACTCTGGGGGTAACGGATAACATGTAACGAGATTGTATTCCCTTACAGTTACTATGTAACTGTTACTATGTAACTGTAACTCTGTTGTGATCACTCGCAATCACAACAGAGCCAACGCTTGGTCAGGGTCCCGTGGCGTGCAGTTGTGACGCACCGAGTCTCCTTCAGCTTCATAAACGGACGCAAAGAGCTTTCAACTGATTGCAATGTATTCCCATCGGCGGCGGGATTTGACGCTCATGGAAGCACCGCATCCGTCCATGTCTACGGCAGCTAAAGGCAAAGTGAGCGTCCATTCCCATTGGATAACGGATCATTTTACACCTGGAAGTAAGTATTCTCCTTACTGTCGATTGATTTTACAGTGATATCTGCACTACTCATCAGCTAAAAAACACCAGATTATCTTTGTTAATTACACAACATTGATTGGTTTAAATTGTGTACAGTGCTTTCGTGTTTTCCCCTTCGATTCTGAGAAACAAATAATTTTTCCGAAGACACTACACTACCCATAATCCTCAGCTATCGTTTGGGACGACGCCAGTCAGCTTTGCTCAACAAACCTTGTGATTAGTCCTCAAGCTCTGTGATTGGTTGACCTCCAACTGTATTCCATATGAAAAAAACGTTTCGTAAAAGATAAAATCATACTTTATTCAGCAGTGCTTGCTTTACTCTTTGAAAGTCATCACATAAATGCGTTGTAATAAATGGTTTGGCTGCATTAAATATTACACATCTGTCGTAGTTCTTTATCTACAGAGAGCGGGCCTCAGAATAGACCGGAAACTATTCCTTTACCGTTCTGTTTTAATTTCACAATAAAGTTAGTAGTAATATTTTGTTTTGATATTATTATCTTTTATCAACTAGACCGCTGGGTCGTGTTAAGACCATCTTTTCTGTGTTGCTGTGGGTTTTTCCATCGCTTTTGTGTTACAAATATCAAAATAATATATGTGTGGATAACAAAATATATCCGTCGTAAACTAAACCGGAAACAGCAGTATCATTTATTTTGTTAACACTGTAAAGTTGACAGTTTTTTTTAACCCAAACCACCTACTGGTTAAAGCACGTTATTACACGTTTAGAGTAATTGCAATGCAGGTAGATTGTGTTGCTTTTTAATGACTGTTTTTAAATGCCTTTTTCTTAACGTCTTTCATTTTGGTAAAGCACTTTGAATTGCCTTTTGTTGAAAGGTGCTATATAAATAAACTTGACCCAAACGGACAAAAAGACGTGCTGCAGGCACGAAACATACTACCAATAGAAATACATTGCTTTTAAAGTCGTTCTGTGTGACACGAAAAAAAGGGGAAAATCGTGTTGGTGAACACGAATCAATAGATTAAATGTCGTGACTATAACACGAAATGCCGTGAGACTGGGTTGGCACCTAATGAAGAAACTAGAATATTTTTGCCGAAGTCATGACCCTCCCTACTCTGCCTCTGCTTGGCTTGTACTTATTACTTAGGCTGGGTCAGAGCATTCAACACAGTTTCACTCAGAGATGTAAAAAATCCCCAATTAAAAACTGTTGCAGTCTCTTCTCTTTGTCTCCTGTTGGCAGTCCTGTCAAGCAGCTCCACGGCCTGCTGGAATCTTTAAGTTGCCAGCACTGCTTACCACAGAAACAAAGTGAGCTACATACGACTAACTTCACTATAGCTTCCAACAAGTTAGCAAAGAGCTACCTGCACGCAAGCTAACAGAGTGACAGGTCTCCTCTGTTCTCCAACTTTAACAAAGGATACACAAGCTAAGCTAACAAGCTTTCTGTTAAACTCAATTTGCAGACTGAGCATCAACTGAGCATAGTTTGTTTAGTACACTAGCTTTACACAACTAAGTAAAGAACTGCTGAACTGTTGTACATTTTTTTTAAACATGTTGTTTGGTTTAATTAAGTAAGCTTTATAGTGTGATCTGTTGTATTGAGCTAACGGCTAACTTGAGGTTATTCGCCAGTTGTTGGTTTTGTATAAACCCCATAAACTGTATGACACTAAATTAACTGGCATTTTACACATATTGCGCCAGAGGTGTCTTGATGTAGCCTATATATTTCATAATCATTTAGAAATTGCCGTGATTTACATTTTAATGTTTTTTCATGCTAATGCCCCTACTTTACAGAAGTGCTGTTAATACGAACCTCTATTTTGATTTCATAAATATTCATTATTAGTTAAATGTATTACATATGATAATAAATGTAAATAAACAGACTTGCTCGTACTGGAACCCCAACACGGACAAAAACAAGCAAAGTCTGTTTTCCTGCACTCGCTGAATTATCCAATATGATCTAATATGATTCTAAGGTAAACGGAGTTGATGCAGCAACATGTTGAAAGACCTCCCACATGTTACACACATAAATTAAATATTAACTGTTCACACTTATACAGACATACATCTGTCGGTGTGTGTGTGTGTGTGTGTGTGTGTGTGTGTGTGTGTGTGTGTGTGTGTGTGTATACAAGGGTGCTTGTTGTATTCCCCAAACTGCCAGATGCTGTGAAATACTACGGTCCAGACGGAGAATCTATTAGCGACGAGGGGATCCAGCTCTCTCCCCGTTCTCCATACGACTCCAACACAAAGTGACTGCAGCATTACCTCAGGAGGGATCAGGTTTTCTTTAGTGCGAGTAGCTCATGTCCAACAGGCCCGTCCGGACCGTCTGTCTGTCTGGCCTCACGCCGGCGCTCTCCTCTGCCGAACGTAACGCAAAAATAAGACACGCAAAGGGAAACTCAGCCCACAGAAACACATATAACTCATGGGTCCTACCTGCCAAGCCTCCCTTACCTAATGGTGCATTACGCTGTGGACTGACACTGCTGGGGTCCCACTTTGTCATTTTAAAGGACTCAAGACGATATATGTTCATCTCCATTGCGTGGGATCAGATGACCAAGTTTCCTAGCTGTTCCTGAAAACACTGATCCTGCTGATGCTGCTCCAGAAAGAAAACTGCGATATAGGAATATGTGAAGAATACTGCCTTTTTCTACACTGTGTTAAAGACGACTGTAAACCGTGTCCTTCAGAACACTTGAGATGCTTATTCGTTAAATGTAAAGGTTGGCATGAAAGTTTGTACCTCCATGTCGGAAGCCATGGTTCTGTGGGAATATCTCTGGGCAGGGCCGCACCTGGCCAACTTGTGGCCCCACGCAAAGTTATATGATGAGGCCCTCTATGAAGGTAGATATGGTGCAAAATGGAGAGGGTGAAAAACCTGATGTGAGCACTTGCAGAAAAAAAATCTTGAGCTTGTACATTTACACTTGTATAAAATATCCACGTAACTGTGAACCAAATTTGAAGTCACAGAAGAAAAAAAAAAGTTTTGTAGCTTGTAAAAAATGAACTTAGTGATGACATGTTCACTTGCAGAAAAATATATATTTTTTAAATATATTTTCCATTACAACTGCAACTTAGTTATTACAACCTCTCACATCAGTCATTACAACTTGACGAATCTGCTCTGTGGCAGTATAAATCGACGAATCTGCGGCCTTGACTTTTGCTACACTTCTTGCGATGAATGTGTCGCAAAAGTAATTTTCACCTGTAGATGTGGGGGAGGGAGGGGGGTTGGAGCGAAGGAGCGGAGCTATCAGAACGGTCCGTGTCTTCATGCTTATATCGGACTATTGTGACTCGCTCTGCGGTTAAAACAGACGGTGCATGAATGCGGTTTTGCGGTAAGTGAAATTCGAGTACTTATTTATGTGTTTATGATTTTAATCAGCTACGTAATGAACGTTAAGGCTTGGGTTAGCGTGTAAGCGAGTGGTAGCTACATCTGTGCTAATGATGCTAATCGTAGCCTCCAAATTAAAATCATAGACTATATAAAGGTTAAAACGAAATAGACAAGTGTTAAGCGTTAAGTGGGATAATACTGTTGAACAAACGGCTTCTGTTTGAGGTTGATAAAATAAGGTTACATCCTTGTAACTTAGAGAGATATTTTATTATGTAGGTAGGAATTGTATGCATCGCTAAGGTTAATTTAAATCTGCTATGCTCGAGTATGTGGACAAGCTAACGTTGAAGTAGTGTATGTGAAATCAACTCACAATAAGATGTGTGTATATTACAATTATTAATGTCATATTTCAAGATGATTACTTAGATATTACAATATGGTTGGTTGAGCTGGAGTTCATTATTGAGCTTACACGTTAACGTCAGTCATATCTGAAGAACGAATCCAAACCTTGTTGTTTTTATTAATTGTATTAACAAATTGGTATCAAATAAACAGTAAGCATTGGTAACACAACTTCCAAAGTTACAGTAAAATAAAAAGGACCCTGACTCGGACAATACACAATCCAACATGTTCAACAGAAGAGAATAAGTTATATTGTTTGTACACATGGTACTTTACACATACTGTATATGGGTTGGGAGGGTTACTTTGTAAATGTAATCAGTTACTGATTACTGATTACATGGCTCTGAAAGTAATCCGAATACAGTTACGTGTCTTAAAAAAGTAACGTAATCAGATTACTTTTAGATTACTTTTGGATTACTTTCTTTTTCCATCACAGATAGATGGGTATGTTTTGGTGAACAGGAGACACCAAAAGGAAACTGAACGTGTTTTTACTGTTTTAATGGCTTATCAAGAGCACAACTGAAACATAACATCTGAAACGATGTAACAACATAATACACTTTTTGGGGATGCAGCTTGTGATGTGAGGAGTGAGGGACACAGCTTAGAACGAGCGTGTCACCTTCTGTCCTGACAGTGTTGGCAGGACATGAATTAAAATGTCGAACTCGGACTTCATTTTAAGGACATTTCGGCCAGGGGTGTAGAGCTATATTTGTTTAAGCACCGGATTGGCAAAACAGGAGAGTGTGTGCACCAGTCTGCCTTGATCTATGAATTCATGTCCGTGACACTCACAGTATCTGCTGCCCACAGCTGTTTTATAGAAGGAAAACCTCCTTCACTTCATGAAATCTCTGCAGCACCAGGAGGCAGCGGGAGCGTTAACTCAGCCTCTGAGAAGACGAGCGCACCGCCTGTCACGCACCGCCTTTCACACACCGCCTTTCACGCACCGCCTTCACTGTGTATACCTTCAGAAATAATCATTAGTAAGGCTAAAGAGCGACCGCAGGCTGATGTGTTTTAACCACACACACCTATATATACACACACACACTAGTGTTAATTTCGTCAGCTATTTTTTAATTTAGTTTTAGTCCTTTGTTAAATGTCCTTTTTAGTTTTAGTCATATTTAGTCACCTTCATCCTGTTTTTATTTAGTCAAGTTTTAGTCGACTAAAAGTCTGAGCATTTTAGTCTTATTTTAGTCGACTAAAACAGTAACTATTTTAGTCAAGATTTAGTCGACTAAAAGTCTGAGCATTTTAGTCTTATTTTTGTCAATGAAAACTGTTGAGTCTTTTTTAGTCATCAGATTATATAGAACATTTCAGTCAAACTAGTCTAGCCAAAACCAATAATTTGTCATTTTAGCATATATAAATAAATAAGATTATATCTTGTCCTTATTTGATGAAAAACACAGGTTGAATGATTAAGAAGCTTTGCAGAGTATCTGGTCAGGTTTGTGGTGTTTTTACCTGTGTTATGGCCACATTGCTTCCCTTCTGATAAAACAATACATTCGCTTTTTTTCTCTGCCTCATTGTCGCGAAAATGGGACCAAATATCAAGTTGTTTCTTTCTCCCAAGCAGTGGTGGCTTTAGACTTTTTCGTTGTCAGTCATTTTGACGGACAGGATCGTAACATTTCCGTCATAATCCATTATTACCCGTCGCACAATTTATCAATCACTCGCGCTGACGGGGGGGTATTTGGTTAACGCGAGTGCGACCACTGCTCCCAAGCCCTGTTGTTGCCATTTTATTTTCTGTTAAATAAAGTTAGTTAGACCATGAGTTAGACCCGAGTCTTCCTGACAGTTCATATTCTGCCGCTGCCCGGTGTAATTCAAATGTACCGCCGCGCGCAGCACAGACCCACAGCTGCTGCCCTGCCGCAGCACCGGAAATGGAACTGCTGGGAGAAAAACGGACTATCAGAAATGTAACGTTATCTTTGATAATATTTCGTCTCCTCATTTTTCGTCAACGAAAGTAAAGAGAGATTTTGGCATAGTTTTCATTTAGTAAACTACATTTTCGTCTCGTCACTTTTCGTCAACGATATTGCATGATGATTTCGTTGCAGTTATTGTTTACTGCCGTTGGTGCCGTCTCGTCATCGTCTCGTTTTCGTCATGGAAAAAAAGGTCGTTGACGAACATATTTCGTCATTGTTTTAGTCAACGAAATTAACACTAACACACACGCGATTTAAATGCAGACTTTTGTTCCTCCATGTTTCGCGGGTCCGCTCGCTCAGTGAAACAATAACATTATTGTTTCACTGAGCGGACCAGCGATTTTTTTTCAAACGCTTTTTTGGTCGATCTGCGGCGGTAATAGGTTTTGTGGGCTGTGATGATTCGGCTGTACCTACTAGTAATGAATATTAAATGTTGAGAGGAAATCTTTCCACCAATAATTCCAATAAGTAATCCAAAATGTATTCACTTCAGGTTTACGAAAGTAACTGTAATCAGATTACTCGTTTTTCAAATGTAACGCGAGCTGAATACAGTTACTTGATTTTTGTATTCTGATTACGTAACGCCGTTACATGTATTCCGTTACAACCCAACCCTGTATATATATATATATATATATATATATATATATATATATATATATATATATATATATATATATATATATATCTGTTTGTTTAAGGTGTCCAGGTGATGCAGGCAGGCTGGACCAGAGAGTGAGAGACAGAACTGGACTCAGCAGTGAACTTCAGCACAGGTACAAAGACTATTTTTTCATACTGTACAACGAATCACGGAAGATATTGGTTTAAATAAATGAAGTATTGACTTTAATACACTGATATACATTCCATTAAACAATACTAAATACTAGATCACCTACACATCAGTTAAGTTGAGGGTTTTTTCCATGCAAAAAGTTACATTTAGATGTTAACCTGTTAGGCCCCAAGCCTGTTTTTCAGGTTTCAGGCTCGAAAATGACATTCCCAGAACAAATGACCATATCTTCCCTTCTAAAAGGGTTACATTAATAATCTTTTTTCTAGTAATGATAAACCTGTGAGTTGGATGTAGAATATAATGTATCAATATAGCTGTTTTTTTTTATTTATTTTTTTTTTAAGAAAATTCAGATTGAACATAGTAAAAAACTGTAAATTATAGTGTCCGTCCAAAATATATTTTGTACTTATAGTGAAAACTAACCTTGGATGATGGGTTAGTAGACTAAAAGCTTTAGGAATCCAAAGTACAACATATAATAAGTACCCTGTATCAAGATTGATGCAAAACAAGTGATATTTGACCTTTTTAGACAGATTTAGCAAAAAAAAAACCTCTTCTGGGGCCATTTGGGTGGATTTTCCATATCTCTGGCCCCCCTTGTTCGATTTTGACATGTGACATCTCTTCCTGACCGTTAGAGCCAATAGAATCGAAGGGAAATCGTCCCATAGACTCTCATGTTTAAAAAAAAACCTGGCGTCTCAGCGCATGCAATATTGTTGAAGAGCGTAGGAATATCCCTGGTCTGATTTCTGGAAACGGAAAAGCAGTTTTTATTGCTTATGGATTATCAGAACATTTCAAAGGGGACACAGACACATTGGATTGACCTATGGATTAACTACACCATAATGCCATTGAAGACCAGTTTTGACCAGACCTAAGACCAAGGTAAACCATGTTAGCGTTTTGGGCTACCTAGCGCCACATGTTTTGATGTAGGTTTTTGTTATTTTCTCCGCAAGTTTGTAATCTTTGAGTGTTGAGGTGGGTACCATTCTATTCTGTGTCTTCTTACGATCATACCCGATGTGTGTGCTAGGAGTGATTTTCGGTGCAGTAATAGGTTAGCATTTTTCGCTCAAGGCTAATTCAGAGGCTCACTGTTAGCATTTAGAGCAGGGGTGCCCAACCTTTTTTGAACCGAGAGCTACTTTTAAAGTTGCCAGTCTGCTGAGATCTACCAGTCCAAATAGAGAGGCGTAGCCATTACTGACAGCCTACTACCAGGTGAATACACACTTCTACTTGAATAAAACTGACCTTTGTACGATTAATACTTCATAAAATACTGCAGATCCTTTATCTTACCTCTTTCTAATCTACACACATACAAGTATTTAACTGAAGTTACACAACAGTGTTGTTGATACGGAGTTGGAGTTTATTCACACGTCACTACAGTGGGTAATGTTTTCAAGAAACATTGAACAGTGCTGCCACATATGACACAGGAAAAAAGGAAAGACATATCCATGATATAAAAATAGTGTTGCTACAAAAGTATAAATGAGGCTTCCTAATAAGACAACTCAGATCTGAAGCTACACAGGAATCTGCTGCCAAAGTGCAATAAAAAAGACGAAATTATTAGAATCAAACCCTTTTTTTGTTGCATTTTAGTAGATTATAAAAATAAATGCCTTTAAAATAGGATGCAAGCAACACTAGCTTCTTAACCTGAATTGATAATAGACTATAATCAATTTAAGTTTGCATTCTTATACCATTTTGTACAATAATTATAATGAATAAGTTCAAACAAACTAAAACTTACAGCTGATTAATAACGGTATCTAACTTGAGTTTTTATTATATCAAACACCTGTTGAAATGTTACTGTTATTTTTACTGTCCCCCAAAAGCGCGTCGGCAGCCTCCAGGAATGCTTCTTTCACAACTTCGCCGTCTTTGAAAGACTTCATGTGTTTCGCAAGAACGTGACTGATACGATAAGATGCTCTGGTAGCAGCCTTGCTCTTGTTGTTGGGCCTGGTGAAAATGGACTGCTGTGCATTTAGCTGCCCTTTCAGGCCCCTCACCTTTTGGAGCGTAGGGCAGAATTAGGAGGGAATTCCGTCTCCTAGCTTTTGTGCACTGTTTTGAAATGCCGCTCCTAAATTACCCTTCTTCGATAAAGCCACACTCGCATTGCAGATGAGACAGATGGACTTTGAATTGGAATATATACAAAAATAATCATCCTCCCACTCGGAGTGAAAATTATATATTTTGGGCTTTTTTGCTTCTGCCATAATTGCGGTCTTGTGTGTGTGCGGACTGTCACTCCTGTTGACACGGACAACATCAGCGAAATAGTGCCCACTGCCCAACAGCCAGGCCCAGACACATGGGGTCACGCCGGCCAATCACAAAGCTTTGATGCGTTCAAGTACATTATTCTGGCACAGGAAGATTATGTTATAGGACATTAACGATAAAACAGAATATTGTTGTTCTATTTTTAGACACATCTCGCGATCGACTGGTTGGGCACCCCTGATTTAGAGTTTTAGTATTTTTTTTTTTTAAATGAAAAAGATCAGTTAAATTAGTTTTTTTCCGTTATATGGATATAAAACATTCTTAGTTTATTAAATATGAAGGTTCCTTAGACGTTGTTTCCTGCAAATTACGCGATTTCGGGCCCGGATACGGGTCCGTGGGGCTTAAGAGCAATATGACTTTGTCAGCCTTCTAATGTAATGTATTGAAAGCTAAGATATTTAACATATAGTGAGAACTGCTACTATTTATCTCTCAATATTGTCTGTAAAAAACGTGGTAAAAGTTATTCTTTCAGTGAGACAACAGAGCAAGCTTCTACAGTTGCACTACGTTTTGATAACAGTTAAATATTATTTTGATAATAAAATATATTTCAATGTTGATGAACTTCATACTTTTCATTCATAATCTGATTGTCTTTGTAGCTCTGTTGAAATAAAAAAAACCATTACAATTACAAAATAATTATATCTATCTATATCCTAAACACACAAACACACCGCTTTCATAAATAACACACTTGTTCTGCAATAATATGTTTTATGTTTCCTGTCATTTTTGTTAGGAAAGGACATGCCTGAAAGACACGACATTTTCTCCTTCTCTGAGGGTCAAGAAGAACATCCAAGAGGAACATTAAAAGCTGATGTTATGAGATTTTAAGACCAGTACAGGACATTCACTAAGAAACTACTTTTATTGGGAAAACACAGTCAGCTGATCGAATGCACCTATTTCCACATCTACACTTCATCAGCTGATTATTTATATTTGCCTCACTTTATGAGCTTCACATCACTTGTGCCTTGTACCGCAGAGTTTGCAACGTCACAAATAAATGGGGCCAATCTTCAGTCAGATGTGAATGTGTAATCTAACATTTTCAGTAAGAATAATGGACAAAAGGAGTGCAAATACAAATACAATTTAATGAAATGTGAACCAAAAGTTAATCAAACATGTTTTAAATAAAAAGCACATATGGACAGAAGGTGTAAACCTATTAAATGTATAAGTAAACACATTTAGTCAAATAAAGTGACCGACTAGGCCTGTGCAGTTGGTATCAGCTTTGCCCAGCATGGGCTCCTCCATCAGGCCTGGTCCTCCTCGCAGAGGCAAGACCCTCAGTCCTCTCCAAACCAACAGACTGGACGTCCATCACACGGAGGTTTTTCCCTGAAGTCTCTGCAGCTCTCTGGACACCACGCTGTCTCAATCCGTCCACACTGAATATGAGAGGGGGGAAATGAAAATAATAAATAGTTTAGACAATACCGTCACATGTACCTTAGCTTGACTTAAATGTATTAAACGTATAATTAAGTGATGGCAAAATATAAATAACTAATGTCATGCAAACATATTCATATTTGCTTGATTCCAGTGTTGAATTTAGCACAATTGCATACAAATGTGAAGGGATTTTAAGATTCTGAAGTCTTCGTTCTAAATAGAAAATAGCATGGATAATTTACAAAGGCTTTAAAAACACAGCAGGAGCCCAAGACAATTATAAAACTTGTCATTATTTCAGTACAGTTCAATTGGTTTTATTTTCATAAACGGTTATCAACTGTTAGTGCCAAAGCAGTAGGCTATAATATATGAATTACTGCTGTATAGACTACAACCACTACTTGTTTAGCTAGCATAAAGGAGGGGTGTGGCGCAGTGGATAGAGCCTTGGTCTTTGGATCAGAGGGACACAGGTTCAAACCCCACGGCAGTCAGCATGTCGTTGTGTCCCTGGGCAAGACACTTCACCCCAAATTGCTCCTGTGGAGATTGCCCACAGTATTGAGTATGTAAGTCGCTTTGGATAAAAAGCGTCTAACAAGTAACATGTAATGTAATGTAATAAACTCAACAAAGCTAGCGTTAGCTGGCTAACTGACGTTATTTTGCCGCTAAACTGCACGATATAAAACGGTGGTCTTCATAGCGGATTTAATCCTCAATCACAATAATGATATTCAAAGTAATACTGGGCAAGTAATGGGCAAAACTTACCGTTGATTGACGCGCCATGTCAGCGGACTGGTAGCGACACGGACCGTAACGGACACGGACCTAGCCCCGCAGTCATCCGGTTCGACCTGACTGTGTGACTGTGTGACTGACCCGAGCCTCGTCGCTCTGATAGCTCCGCCCCTTCGCTCCAACCCCCCACATCTACAGGTGAAAATTACTTTTGCGACACATTCATCGCAAGAAGTGTAGCACAAGTCAAGGCCGCAGATCTGTCGATTTATACTGCCACAGAGCAGATTCGTGAAGTTGTAATGACTGATTTGAGAGGTTGTAATAACCAAGTTGCAGTTGTAATGGAAAATATATTTTAAAAATATATATTTTTCTACAAGCTACAAAACTTTTTTTTTCTTCTGTGACTTCAAATTTGGTTCACAGTTACGTGGATATTTTATACAAGTGTAAATGTATGCACACAAGCTCAGAATTTTTTTCTGCAAGTGCTCACATCAGGTTGTAACGCTCTCGCATTTTGCACCATATCTACCTTCATACCCTCTGTGTCGCGAGCGTCGATTGGAGGGGGGGGGTGCTAGTGGAGCCTCGCAGGGGCGAACCTGTGGCGCGCTTACACTGTAGGTGCGCCGCATTTGCGCTTCAGATGAGGCTCCCTCCGCAAAATGAAGTACCCTCCACAAGATGAGGCCCCCTCCGCAAGATGAGGCCCCCTCCGCAAGATGAGGCTCCCTCCGCGAGGTGAGACCCCACGCAGTCTGCGTGATCGGCCTGTAGGGAGGGGTGGCCCTGTCTCTGGGTCTTCACAAATTAGTGTACCCAACATGAATGGTGAAGCTGAGCTAATTGGCCAAACGTTTGATTTACATGTTGATCTTCATGCCAAACCTTATTTATTAGCTTCAGGCTAATTGAGCTAGAAAACACTTATATAACTGAATGTATTTGACAAATGTACAACAAAGTTGGCCTTAAGCGTAACCCATCACCACATATTTGAAGCTATAATTCACTGCTAGTAACACTTGGTCTTGTTCAAGAGTTAGTGTGAAATGATACATCAGCAGGCTGATAGGTGAGAAGATTTACAAGTATATCTTCATTCGATCCTTATTTATTACCTTTCAGTATTGATCTGGCCGAAGAAGACTTCTCCAAGAAACACTAATATAACGGAATGTATTTCAGATAAGTCAGCATTAATTTGTAAAGGTTGAAAAACCCAACACATTCTCACTCCCAACTCGGCCTATGTTGACGTTATGTCAGGGTCTCTGTCGTCACTTTCCAACGCAAGGGGGCCCTTTAGCGTCGAGTTTCAACTATCAGGGAGTCCCATTGACTTGCATAGAGCTCCCTGAACGTTGGTAATAGACGAGTTGGGATCGTGGCGAAATGCTCTCCGCAGATTCATTCTCACAGCGTTTATCAACCTTTTTCTTACTCAATATCAAGCCATACTTATTGTTTTTACTTCTTTATTTTAATTGAATAATGTAGGACTTTTGTTATGGGGAGAGTAGGGGCTCAGAAAACTAAAATCTGTATTGTTTCATTGTTTTTTCCTTCTAATTTTGTATTATTTTCTAAACCACACACTGTTATTTACTCAACAATAAGACACAATTGTCCTTGTGTTTATTTATTTGTTTGATTGTATAATGTCGGACTTTTGGAGTCCGTCAGGACCGAGGGTCGGAGTAGTTCATTCGAACACAGGAAGCTGTATTTTATTTTAGTACAATCCAACATGTTCAACAGAAGAGAATAAGTTATATTGTTTGTACACATGGTACTTTACATATAGATATGTATATATCTATGTATACATCTTTTCTGTCGGTTTGGTGTTTCAAATATAAAAACAATATATGTGTGGATAACAAAATACATCCATCATAAACTAAACTGGAAACAGCAGTATATTTTAGTACTTTAACCGCCTAGTGGTTAAAGCACTAAAGCGTTAAAGTTTGTTGATACGTTATATTTGATGAAAACATACAAATATTAAGAGTACATACTTTCATAGGGGGAAAGTAGAAGGTCAATGATAGAAATATAGAATATAAAATATCAAGAAGATACTGTAAGTGATCTCTACAATAAAACAGTTTAGTGCCGGTTGACCAAAGATATTAATAGGAGGATGAGCAAAACAGACAAACTAATGAGGCTTTATTTAAACATTAAATAATACTTTAGGTTAAGGTCTTCTTTTGAATAAGAAAAAGCTTTGGGGGTATCTATCTACAGATAAATATTAATCCTGACAAAGTACTTAACGTCTAATATATTGCATGGTTTGTTTTGGGACTTGACAATCAACTTTCCTGCAATGTTAACTATGTTGAAGCACTTATTTTAACTGATATTATACATATGAATTATACTCTTATAAGATGTATGTAGATAGTATAAGAAATGTGCAGAATATGACAATTTAATGGTGGAGGTATACACACATATTGATAGATGTCTTGTAATGCACTGTTGAGGAACCTGAGACCCAAGGTTTTCATCTCCGACCTTGTCAGGTATTGAACATTCAATAAATAAACACAGAATCATTAAATATAAAACACAGAATTTGTGTGATTATACGAAAAAATTTCCAACTCGGGATAAAGTATATCTGATCTTAAGATAAAGTATATCTGATCTTAAGATGATCGATGGTGCCATATTTGCAAAATGTGCCTCTGAACCTTGACAAGTGCATGTTTCAGGCTTATCAATTAGCAACAGGAGGGGTCACAGACATAAGACCAGCTGTTAAATAAAGCTCTTCTGACCTTAGCTGTCATGTGGGTATATATTAATGCTGCCCATTATGGACACAAGCAATTTTCACCCATTTATTAATGATATGTTTTAAATTTGAGTGTTTCCTATCCCCTAAACCTCCAGGGATGTACGCAGTTTAATACTGGCAACTTCTTATTATGGGAAATACGAAAACGTCTTTTAAAACTACAATTCCCAGTAGAGACGTGCCATAGAGCATGTTGCGAAAAAACACAATAGCCAGCATGTGTAGTTCTGGGGACGGGGTGGGGGAGGGGCGTGGTGGACCCATCCGAAACCAGTTTTGGATAGTCTGCCGTGGTTCCATCCCATTTCAAAGTGCTGTTCGACGCTCGGCGTAACCCTCGGCGCACTGCCACTGAAACATCCAATCACAGAGCTTGAGGACTATCACAGGGTTTGTCAAGCGAAGCGGAGAGAATACTTACTTCCGGGTGTAAAATTCTCTAAAGCAACTACTAAGAGCTGCTCCGACTCTCGGTCCTGACGGACTCTAACTTGTGTTTATTAATCTAACAAATAAATAAACACAAGGATAATGACGTGTTATTGTTGAGTAAATAAAAGTGTGTGGTTTAGAAAATAATAAAAAATTAGAAGGAAAAAACGATGAAACAATACAGATTTCTGTATTCTGAGCCCCTACTCTCCCCATAACTGACGGCAACAAAAGTCCGAAATTATTCAATTAAAATAAATAATTAAAAACAATAAGTGTGGCTTGATATTGAGTTAGAAAAAGGTTGATAAACGCTGTGAGAGTGGATCTGCGGAGAGCATTTCGCCACGATCCCAACTCGTCTATTACCAACATTCAGGGAGCTCTATGCAAGTCAATGGGACTCCCTGATAGTTGAAACTCGACGCTAAAGGCCCCCCCCTTGCGTTGGAAAGTGACGACAGGGACCCTGACATAACGTAAACATAGGTCGAGTTGGGAGTGACAATGTGTTGAAAAACCCTACCTCTGAAAATTGCTTAATCTCGAATTTACCGTACTAAGTGACAGACAGCGGGGGAAAACCCATCACCATATATTTGAAGATATGGTCCTTTGCTAGTATCTCTTACGAGTTAGTGTAAACGGGAAAGTCTGCAGGCTGATAGGTGCAGTGTCAGCAGTCATTTGGCCGCTCTACCCGAAAGTTATAGTGGAAGAAGTGGCTAAGCCAACTGGCAAGGCTTTTGATTTACAAGTATATCTTCATTCAACCCTTATTTACAAGCTTTAGGTAGTGATCGAGCCAAAAACACTGGTCCAAGAAACACTTGTATAACTAAAACATCAACATAGTAAAGAAATACCTCGCCTCATCTTGGATCCACATGGAAAACGTTGTTGTGAGGAATCCAACATAGATAACATTCTTGTTGAATTGAAGTTAGTAGTGTGCTTTTTAGAAACAATACTTGTGTTTGGGAAGGCGTAAAAAAGTGAAACTTGGAATTGAATGCATTAGTTTGGTAAAGTTCTGCTGTTGATAAACATCCCCATTTACTTCAATTCATCCTTAGATTTATTTTTCATTTAATGCATATTGAAACTTATTTATCATAAAGTTTGTAGTTTTTTCTCCTTTGACCAATAACAATATAATGGAGAACTTAGGGGAGGACTATTTCTTACCTATTTTTTTTATAAGCAATGCTTTCTGCTTCCCAATTCAACTAACTATTTTCATGTACCTTAACTGTATAATAATATAAAATTACTGAAATAAAAAAATTAAAGGTTTTCTTCCAAGGGTTAACACAGGGTGAGAAACGTATGTATAGATGGTCATCATGGGTCTGAAGTGAACATGCTAAGTCTGTCCCCAGATGTGCTTTCATATGAAAGTCTTGTAATGTTTTGTGTGAACAGGTTGGATCAGACAGGTCTTCCAGGTGCTGGCGGTGTGAAGCTTTAGTGGCGCTGTAACGGGTCGACTGTCGTCTGACCGTAAACCTGTCCGTCTGACAACGACGCGAGGAGTCATGTGTCGGCTTTATGGGACATGCACTGTAGCACTTTAACACCTTTCCAAAATAAACACAGCCAACATGTTGCAGAAGCTATCACAACAGACACAGGGAGGCTTAGCTATTCGGACAAACACACTGAACCAAAACTACAGCTGCTGCAGAAAATACATTTCACAAAACAGTTTGCATGTTTAAAATAAATCCTAACTATGGCTTAACTAATTTCTTTATTTGGTCTAAAATGTGACATCATTGGTTATGTTGTGGTATATGAATAGTTGGATGCAGGTTATAACATACATATAAATCAGTGACAATGGACCTGTTTGAAAATGTATAAAATTATGCTGATAAAGAATGTGTGATATGTTTGAAAACTTTGTAAAAACTAAATAAAAGTCCTCTGTGAGTTAAGAATATTTAGAAAAACAAATATTGCCTTTATATAATATATTTACCAGCTTTGATAGAATAGAATTAGAGTGGTGAAACCCTATTTAGTGGTCACACATTGCACAGCGCCCATGGAGGTTGTCCAGTGCCTTGCTCAAGGGCATCATGGCAGGGCCCAGGAGGTGGACTCCACACTCCATATTTAGGTCGGTTCGGGGGCTTGAATCGGCGAGCCACTGCCAGACACATTAATGCATCAATAATTATAAAATATATAATATATATTAATCTGAAATGGACCAATCTGCACAATCTGTCATTTGACTTTTGGTATTTTAACTATATTTTGATGATAATACTTGAGTAACATTTTGAATGCAGGACTTTTACTTGTAACCGAGTATTCCTATACTTTATTTGAAAGAAAGCCTCAGGAATGTAGAGGGAACCCTGAGATCAAACACGTCAGCTTTTAGAAACTGGAATCCTACACATGAACATACCCCAGATTCACATTATGCAGTGTGTGACTTTAATGCAAGCCATCACACACTCGGAGTGAGATGGGCACATGTTGGCCACACAGAGAGTGCCTGACCACTGACTCACAGTTTCCACTGACACACAACCAGCTTCCTCATTTTGCTCCTGCCGGCAGATGTGTAAGTACCCCCCCCACACACACACACACACACACACACACACACACACACACACACACACACACCACACACACACACACACACACACACACACACACACACACACACACACACACACACACACACACACACACACACACACACACACACACACACACACACACACACACACACACACACACACACACACACACGCGCACACACACACACACACACACACACACACACACACACCACACACACACACACACACACACCACACACACACACACACACACACACACACACCACACACACACACACACACACACACACACACACACACACACACACACACACACACACACACCACACACACACACACACACACACACACACACACACACACACACCACACACACACACACACACACACACACACACACACACACACACACACACACACACACACACACACACACACACACACACACACACACACACACACACACACGGTTTAACCATGTCCTGGATGTAGGAAGGGCCAGATCCATTCGCAGCTGCAGAGGTCGGATGGCACATGCAGGTAGACCAGCCAGGAGGGAGTTACAGTAGTCTAGGCGTGAGATGACAAGAGCCTGGACCAGAACCTGCGTCGCTTTCTGGGTCAGCTGGGGATCCTAGTGATGTTGTAAAGCGTGTATCTGCAGCAGCGGGTTGTACCAGCTATGTTTGCAGTGAAGGACAGGTTGTTATCTAGGGTCACACCCAGATTCCTTGCACTCAGATATACTACACATAGTAAACAAGTCTCTTCAATCAGGTGTATTTCCACAGGCCCTGAAAACTGCAATAATTAAACCGCTCCTAAAAAAGCATAACATAGACAAAACCATAATGAATAATTACAGGCCAATATCAAACCTTCCCTTTTTAAGCAAATTGATTGAAAAAGCAGTTTTTCAACAGTTGAGTAATTTCATGTTTTTAACTGACGGTTTTGATGTGTTTCAGTCGGGCTTTAGACCTAACCACAGCACTGAGACTGCACTTGTAAAGGTCTTAAATGACATCCATTTGAACACAGACAGTGGCAGAATATCAGTGTTAGTATTATTAGATCTCAGCGCTGCCTTTGATACTGTTGACCACAACATATTGCTAGACCGTCTTGAAAACTGGGTGGGAGTTTCAGCAACAGCTCTAAACTGGTTTAGCTCCTACTTGAAGGACAGAACAAACTTTGTCTCAATAGGCAATTACAAATCAACCCTGATAAATATGTCATGCGGGGTTCCTCAAGGCTCCATCTTAGGACCTTTGATTTTTAATATTTATATGCTACCTCTGGCTGAAATGATTAAAAACAGCGATCTAAGCTATCACATCTATGCAGACGACACCAAGATTTATTTTAAAATTACACCGGGAGACTACTCTCCGATTAGAACACTGAGCAAGTGCATTGAGCACATCACTGACTGGATGACTCAGAACTTTCTCCAATTAAACAAACAAAAAACTGAGATCATTGTTTTTGGAGCAAAGAAGGACCGATTAAAAGTAATCACAGAGCTTCAGTCGGCAGACTACAAAGTAACTCACAAAGCAAGAAATCTGGGTGTAGTGATGGACTCAGACCTGAATTTTAACAGTCACATTACAGTTATTAGGTCTGCATACTACCACCTGAAGAATATATCAAGGATTAAAAAACTAATGTCGCAACAGGATTTAGAAAAACTTGTCCATGCTTTTGTTTTCAGTAGACTCGACTACTGCAATAGTGTATTCACAGGGCTCACTAAAAAATCTATCACAAAGCTGCAGCTGATTCAGAACGCTGCTGCTCGAGTCCTCACTGACACTAGAAAGGTGGATCACATCACTCCGGTTCTGAGATCATTACACTGGCTTCGTCTGCCAAAGAATTGATTTTAAAATACTACTGTTAGTTTTTAAATCACTAAATGGCTTAGGACCGAGGTATATAGACGACCTACTCCATCACTATGAAGCATCCAGGAGTCTCAGGTCTTCTGGGTCGGGTCTGCTCTCTGTTCCGAGAATAACCACTAAACATGGAAAAGCAGCTTTTAGTTATTATGCCCCAACAATTTGGAACAAACTGCCCAAATCGTGCACGTCCGACCACCGAAACACTTCCTATTTTTAAAACTAAAAACGCACCTATTTGCCGCTGCGTTTAATTGAGCTGCCCATACTCACACTACAGTATGCCTTTTTAGTCATGTATTATGTACCTGCTGTGTTTATTTATTTATTTTATTTCATTACCTTTGCTTATTATGCCTGTTTTTAAATGCCTTTTTAATAATGTATTTGTGCTGTATTTGTTCTTAAATGTATTTTGCTTTTAATCTGTAAAGCACTTTGAATCGCCACGTGCTGAAAAGTGCTATATAAATAAAATTGCCTTGCCTTGCCTTGGAAGAAATCTAGACTTTGCTCTATAGAAGCGAAGGAACAATAAATAACAGTATCATCTGCATACAAATGGTAAGAAGCATTTGCTAAATTATTACATAGATTATTTACATATATGGTAAAAAGAATGGGTCCTAATATGGAACCTTGAGGCACACCCTTTGCTATCGGGAGGAAGGAAGAAGAGGACCCAGAAAATTGGACGCATTGGGTTCTCGCTGATAAATAATTTAAAAACCAACCTACAGTATAAGCCGATACTGTGAAGTCTTTCCGCCAGGATGATATGATCAACTGTGTCAACGCCTTTGACAAATCAATAAATAGAGCTGCACACTACTTTTTACAGTCCAATGCCTCAATTATGTTGTTCACCACTTTAATAGCAGCAGGTGTTGTGCTGTGTTGTTTTCAAAAACCGGATTTCTGCTCTGACAAAATATCATTTGTGTCCAAGAATAATTTAAGTTATTCACTGATAAGCTTTTGAAGGACCTTCGCTACAACACATCATTTTGAAATTGGCCTATCATTATTAACAGATGAGGGATCCCCTCCTTTCGGTAAAGGAAGAACATGCAGTTTTCCATATGTTAGGAATCTCATTGTTGGAAAGAGTTAAATTAAAAAGATAAGTAAGCGGCTCAGCTATAAAGTCTGCTGCTAATTTAAGAAAATGAGGAGGAAGTTTGTCCGGACCTGCCGATTTGTGTGGATCCAGATTCTGCAATACTTTATGGACCTCTATTGCCTCGATAAAAGTGAAATTGAATGGCTGAGCCACGGGATGGGATGGAGGTGGTGAGGAATCAACGTTCTGTCCAGGGCCCGAATGTAGGGACTCAAATAAAGAAACAGATGAAATAAAATGTTCATTAAAGCCGTTGAGAATGGCCGATTTGTCAGTGAGAGTTTGCGAGTCTGTAACAATGCAGGCTGGTAATTCATTTTTAGTTTCTGTTCCAAATTAGTTTTTTATTACCTTCCAACATTTTTTTGGATCATTTAAGTTACTAGTAATATTAGAAATGTAGTACTCAGATTTAGCCTTTTTAACTAAGAAGGTGAAACGATTTCGGAGCTGTCTAAAAACAATCCAATCCACTTGGGATTTCGATTTTCTGACCCTTGACCAGGCAATATCCCTTTCTTTTAGAATGCTGGCCAGTTGAGGACTAAACCAGGGATCTTTTAGCCCTTTCACCCTACATTTGTGGAAAGGAGCATGTTTGTTTATAATTCTAGTAAAAGCCTCGTGAAAATATTCCCATGCCAGTTCAACATCACTAATGAGAGAGATCTTGTTCCAATAAAAATCCCACAGGTCATGAAAAAATGCTTGCTCGCAGAAATGTTTAAAGTCACGTTTAAAAACTATTTGTGGTCTTGTTTTTGGAAGCTTAGCTTGCCTAATTGTAGCTATAGCGCAATGGTCACTCATATCATTTGCAAAAATACCAATATCCAAAAACTTATGAGGCGCATTTGTTAAAAATAAGTCAATAAGAGACAATTTATCTTGGTGTTTAAGATTAGGACGAGTTGGGCTATTGATAAGTTGCGTAAGATTAAAAGAGTCACAGGTTGATTTAAAACTATCGGAGACAGAGGACAACCAGTCCCAATTAAAGTCTCCAGCAATTAAAATCTCATTAAAATCCAAGCAAGATAACTGATGACTCAGCGATGATAAAGCCTCAATGCTTGCTGAAGGGGGTCTATAGCACCCTACAACAGTGATAAAATGACCCTTAAGAAGTTACAATTTCAGCGCAAGTAGTTCAAATTGTCAGCTAAGAGACACAGATGATTGGATGGTAGCATGACATTTTGTTTTTACATAAATTGCGACACCACCACTTTTTCTGGGACGGTCACAACGAAACACATTGTAACCCTTAATTGCAATGTCTTTGTCCGTGATAGATTTCTTTAGCCAAGTTTCAGATAAAACAAGAACATCAGAATCAGAGGATTTTGCCCAGATTTTCATGTGGTCCATTTTAGGAAGTAGACTTCTGACATTTATGTGGATGGTAGCAAGACCCGACCTTGCTTTAAAATCATCAGGGGTACTCAGACAATTAAAATCTGGTCGAGGGTTTGGATGAACATTTCCTGATAGTAGGAGCAGGATAACAATGAAACATTTCCTTTTCACTCAAGTTGTTGTTTGCATAGATTCATTATATAGGCCTATTACTCTCTTTCCACCATAGGAATATGAGTTCATTGAAAACAACCAGTTATAAGGACTAAAAAGACGAATAAGACAAGGTAGAGTCATGAGATCCTTGGAGATTAGAATGCTCCAATTTACAGAGCTCTTAAACAAAGTAGAATCCCAGTTTGTATCTTTACTAGGAAAGACAAGATGAGGCACATTTTGGTCTTCATACCCTTCACGCACCTCATATGGATAGAGAATAGTCAGTAGGAGAAAAATAGGTATTAGGAGAAACATGCTGGGTGACATGTGTCAGGAGGTGGAGAGGGCCTGCTGAAGAAATCCAGAAATCAGCACAGGAAACCCGTCCGCGTTTTCCGTCCTGCCGAAGTTGAGAAATGCCAGATCAGCGAGGTGAGAATCCGGTCCGGACTTTCAGTCCTCCCGAGAACGAAGATGACGTTGTTTGACGTCTCATGTAAACAGAAACACAAGCCCAGTCATGCTATGCTTTAGCTCAACGAACCCAGTCCACCAAAGTCCAAAATCAAGCGCAACACAGGTGGCGTTTCAGCTCCGGGAAGTGAGCACAGGCTCCGCAGTCCAAGCGGATAGAGTGATCCCAGTCCCAGGAACGGCAGTAATGTTTAGCCGTAACATTACGGCATCAACAACGCTCGCCCTGGTTGTACTGTTCAAAACAGCTCACAGATATTGACCGGTGTTTTACAAAGATAACAGATATCACGTAGACAATACGAGAACAGACATGAAAGCACAGCGGACAGGGACAGGTACAGACGTGCTGCCATCTTGGATTCACGATATATTTTTATTTGACATAAATCAACTTCTAAGGACGAACATTGGAATAGCCCTTCTTTAGTTCAATAGGGTCCTAAGTTGTGAAATGCGGTAAAGGCCGAATCTAGGGTTATTTACCCTCTCCATTCATTTGACTGAGTCGAGACCGGATGTGACGTAGCAGCTGGGAGGCGGGGCTTAAGGAAACCGATGAACTCTCACCCTGAGTAGGGACTAGGGAATGAGTCCTTAGTCCAATTTAAGTAGTTCAAGTATCTCAGGGTCTTGTTTTTTCGTGTGAGGGGGCAGTGGAGTGGGCCTGAGACTTGGAACGGTAATTGTCGCTTCACCGCACTGTTATGATAAAGACAGCAGAGCCAGAAGGTTAGTGTGGCCAGGTGAAGGGAGGTTCAGGACCCCCTGATGGAATTGCTACCAAATCATTTTGGCTTTATGCGACACAGAGCAACTCTAGTAGGAATGAATGGGGCCCGCCTCCAACGCTGTATCCAGTTCTCTATGGTGCTGGGGGGGATGGTGTAACCATTTCTGGATGTAAGACATGGTATAACATCCAAAAGGGTTATACACATATGCCTGTTGACACGTGTTCCACATTAACAGTAGTATCATCATACAGTGATTAGTTTTCCTGACTTTGTTACTGCTTTGTGTCAAAAACAGTAACTCTCTTTAACATAATCACAGTGGTGACAACCTGCATTTGACAGTCATTTTGTTGGAGCTGTTGTGGCTTCTTTGTTTTTGTAGTTACCTCGCACGGTGGCCAACAGGCATCCTTGATACTCTGGATTATCCATCTCACAGAGAGAGACACACTCAGACTGGAAGAACATCAAGAAACAAAGATATCACTCCTCTGAGAGGGGCGCAGGTAAGGAGAGGGATGTGGGGGCAGATTTTACAAGGTCGTACAAATAATGGCTGACTACCTTTTATTTTCTTCCTCCTCACTATCATTCCTTCGCCATATGGGGCTCCTTACCCCTCATCTCATAAAAGGCTGGGGGACAGAACCCTGGAGCAGTCAGAGGTGGAAGACATGACCTCTGAGAGAGGGAGAAGCCTGAGGAAGGAAATATATGGAAACATCAAATAAGATACTAAACGGATTTAATCATGTATTCATGTAGCAGAGCGAATAGGTCCATTTTAAACACCGGCTCATTGTTAAGTTGTTGTTTTATTTACTACACAGTTGGAATACAAGCTAATGATTTAACAACTTACTAGCTAATAACCGCCTAGCATTGGGCTGCGCTTGTTTTGTAAGTAAATTAAGAACTGGTCATAAGGTGCTGTGGCTTAGTTGGTTAAAGCGCCTGTCTAGTAAACAGTAGATCCTGAGTTCAAATCTCAGCAGTGCCTTTTGTAAATGTTGAATAAAGATATTCTGATTCTGAATTATTGTGTCAAATTCAGCCTTAATCTCACTATAGCTAGTTTCACGTGAGTGACTGATCTGATTACAGCTGTAAAGCCTGATAAACGTCTTCATCCTGTAAGATAGTTAAGACTTTAGTCGTGTTTTTAATCCGTCCAATTTAAAGCAATACATCCAACACGATGTCACTGAAGCATCACAAGTATAACTTCCCAAAGTAACAGTAAACTGCCATTTAAAAACCACAAAGGACTGGTTTTTATCAGCTTATAATAACTTATCTGACAACACTTTCCTCCTCAGTTTGAATAAAGACTTAAAATTCATTACGTTATATGTAGGAAATAGGAAGTTCTCACACTACAGAGATAGGATTTTTTGTGTACATTCTTCTGGTTTTGGATGAATATTTGTATACGTAATTAGAGGCATTTTTAATACATTTTAGATTTCTAAAGCTGAACAAAATCAATGATCCTTAAAAGATTGCATTGATGCAAAGAATACGTTTTAGTATCCCTTGTATTTCTCAGACGACGGGATAAGATATGACCTTAGCAGAGTAACATCTGTCCCAGATGTCTGACAGTGCAAATGAATTATTTCCCTGACATATAAAGCATCATTGTTTCTCAGTGATGTCACCGTTGGACGTACGCCAGCGACGGGGGCAGCCTTTCTTTCTGCTGAGTCGTGCTCGGGGAGAGGGCTTCCTGTGGGTCGGGGGGGATGCTTGTAAAATGTCCTCATCTGTCACTGAGACACAGACGTTTGTTGGAAGTCAGCAGTGTGAAGTGCTTTGCAGCCCCCGCGTGATTTTCAGCATTTCTGCAGGTTTGTAGTCGGCCTGCAGGCAAGACAATAGTATTTATATTGGTGTTCCTGTCTGTGTACACTTTCAATAAACTATTCTGAACACAGATCTTAATCTAAAGCTTTGAGATGAATGTAGTGACCGGTAAAGGCTAATTATCCACCATCTGAACACATAAAACTACATTTCTGAGTCAAAACATGTTTACATTACATTACATCTACATATAGCTGACTCTTTTATCCAAAGCGACCTACAATCAACTATGAAAATACAAACTCAGAACACCTGCAAGTACTTTTACTTCAAACAAGGCAACGTACAAGCAGAAAGGAGAAGAAACAAACTGAAGAGGAACCAGAAGAATTAGAAGGAGTCCCCCTTAAAACTCCAATTGTATCTTAGTGTCTTGCTTAACTAATACACCCTTTTTTCTTTTGCGGATTGTATTTGTGTCCCTCAGCTTTGTACACAACTAAATGACCTTTTAGTTGGTATAAGTTAATGAGGAGAAACGAGACAGCAACATGAAGGTCTTGAAGTGGTCCAGTAAAGGAGGGGTTGGCTGAAAGCTGCCATTGTGACAGTGGTGAGGAGGAGGAGGAGGAGGAGGAGGAGGAGGATTCTCCTCTGTGGAATTCAATCTGTTCACTCATAATTGGAGCAGAAGAATGTGATTTATGCGAAGCGACAAAAAGAGTGGGAATCAGAGGAATGGAAGATGTTGAACAAATATCTGTTGCTGTGGCAAAACATTTGTGATTCTTTTCAACTACTGTATGTACCTCGTCAAAGCTTTAACAAGTCTTCCATGCACCTAACACTATACAACCATAACCAAAGAGGAGGCAGGTCAAATGGTTATGAAATGTTTCGATTAAAAGCCTCCATTGGGCTCCTTTGTTTACCTCCGTATCATAGTGACATCACTATGTTACAATCACGATTCTATTGGCTAGCGCTCCAACACATTGTACGTGATATGCTAACGGGCGGGACAACTCTAAGCGATTGACCAATCCCAACAGAGCCGGCCAGCTAACCTATCAGAGCACACTGGGCTCTGGTTTCAGACAGAGGGTGAAAAGAGGTGCTGCAGCACAGGCAGTATGAGAACAATAAAGAGCTTTTTGAACATTAGAGTACCATAGAGGCACTAAATACTAATATGACCACATGTAGCTTAATATGTACTCTTTTAAATATAGTAGAAATAGAAATGTATGAAAAAAATGATACAAATGAGAAACGTTGTCGAGTCTGAGCGACTGAGGATCTGGACTTCCTGAATGGTTCCAGTCAGAGACCCAAGGTGAAACACACTCTGTCACCTGAGACTGAACCCATTAGAACACAGGAGTTAACTGAGGAGCCGCTACAGATCAACAACTCCTGAAGTCACATCTGTAATGTGAGTTTATTTTATCATCGGGGAAACGGTAACTGAAGATTTGATTTTGAGTGCTGCTGGAAGGACTAAGAGCAACAGTGATGTCATGCAGGTCCAGCAGGCGGCGTTCCAGAGGCTTCATCACCTTCATCATCAGGTTGCTGTTTGGGGGATACACACGCCTACACACTCTGTCCTCAGAGCCAGGGCCTTTACTCTCTGAAAGATATTCTGCTGTTTTCTATCAAAGGTTGAGGTCAACGGCCAATGATGGCAGAGTATTCAGTGATCAGTTTTGCACAAAAACACTGGAAGAAGATCATTTTTCAAAGAAGGAGCCAAACCTCCATGTCACATATACTTGTAATGAAAGTTGCATTTTAAACGTAGCTGAGGTGGAGGGATTTAGGACATTTGATTTCCACATTTCTAAATTCATGATGCCATAATAAAAACTGAAAAATCCCAAGTTTAGAACAAGAAAACAAAAAGAAGAACAACTACAATGAAATGGTTGTTACCATGTTTTGTTGATCAACTAATGTGCTGGCTATGCAGATCTTGGATGTCGCATTCACACCAATAGAATCCTGTTAGTAATATTTGGTTTGGGTCATTTTCACTGGAAACTATTTTTTTTAGAAAGTAGAAAATGCTCCACAGTGAGGACTGGCTGAGGATCAGGCCAGGTAACCAGAACCGCTCAACTGTCGTTCTGCACATTTTACATTTTTCTTCATTTTCAAAAAAGTGTTAACACTTAGCAAATGAATAGATAAAAGCTAAATGTGAAAGAAAGTGCAATGGAAACAGCCGGACTGTATACATGATGACATACATGAACCCTGTCACATGAGAAGCAAGGAGCAGACTGTAACCCTCCTTACATTAGACTCGTAATGACTCAAAACAAAGATAAAATCAAGGACTACAGTGACACACAGTGAACAAATAGAGATAGAAAATATCTATAACTGACCACAGAGGCACACATTACAGACTTGATAACAGCGAGAGACAAACTGGCTTCAAAACAATTACAGAGACATAACATGACCGTAAAGAGACACATATTTCCATAAAAAGACACAAAATAAGAACAATGTGACTAAAAAATGACTACAAAGTGACCAAAGATAACTACGCAAACACAAATGACCACAAAGAGACACAATATATCCTGAAATAGACACAAAGAGATGCACAATATCCAGAACAAAACTCCTTTTGCTCTGGTCTCAGCTGCTTTTAGTCGTGGATTGGACATGGACTCGACTGGACCTGGTCTTGTCCTGATTGGACTCCATCAGGTTGGTGTTCCCTGCTCCTGTGTTACATTAGAGATGCATATTTCACTAGCAGCTGTTAAAACTATAAGTGCAAACCTGAACATCTGGGTGAGGGGGGAGGATCTGTTGGGGACACATGACTGCATGTGTCCCACACGGCATCTATTGCACGTCTGTCCGTCCTGGGAGAGGGATCCCTCCTCTGTTGCTCTCCCTGAGGTTTCTCCCATGTTCCCCTTAAACTGTGGGTTTTCTCTGGAAGTTGTTCCTTGTACGATGTGAGGGTCTAAGTACAGAGGGTCTAAGGACAGAGGGTCTAAGGACAGAGGGTGTCATTTTTTCTCATACTGATATTCTGAACAATCTGTGCTGTTGTATTTGCTGTAAAGTGTCTTTACTGTAGGCTATTTTTATTATATGTACAGCACTTTGGCTCGACCAAAAATCGTTTATAAATGTGCTATATAAATAAAACTTGATTTGATTTGATGAAGAAAACAACCAAAACAGACATTTAGAAGTTTAAAGGGGGACAAAAGTGAGCAGGGACTATGTTTTTTCTTGACGGATTAAAATGACATAGCTATTTAAAGCAGGCAGAAGTCAGCCTATCAAGGTCAGAGTTGAAAAACCAGTGAAACGTCTCAGGAAGGTATCCAACTGCAACCTGATGTTTGTTTTTGCCAGAGCAGCTGAAGAGGAGATCTGAGATCTGCTCTGTTGGCCCCCAGGCAGCTCAATCTTTAAACATATCACCTAGTCTTCATTAACACCAGACAAGACTTCAGGACAGCACATTTAGAGTCTAATGCAGCGGTGTTAAACTCAAGGCCCAGGGGCCAAATCAGGCCCACGAGTTCATTTTATGTGGCCCGCCAGAGCTTGCAAATAATATAATACGTTTGCTATACGGTTACATGCCGCTTTACATGTCCCACAATGCATCTCATTTTGTGACATGCGCACCGAGGAGACTTACAATTATTTGCAAATATAATACATTATTTTATATAGTCTTAAAGTTGCAACCGGCCCTTTGAGTTCAACCATAATGTGGCCCGCGATGAAATTGAGTTTGACACCCCGTTCAAAATGTGACCTAAGTCCAAACCGCCGCACCATAAACCTGTTTCTTAACTGTTTTTACTTGGAATATTTGAAATTGTAAACTAGTTTAAATTGATTCAATTTGCTGCTAACTTGTTAAATGTCTTGATTCGTTGACATGTGTTCTTTGGAACTTATTTATAACATTCATGCCTACATTTGGTTAAATTGCACATGTTCAACCACTGACCACCCCCCCCCCCCTATTTTCTGTTTTGTTTATCTCTTTTTGTATTTTTTTTTTTTTTTTTTTTAATTCTTCGTCAAAGCGTCTTTGAGTTTCCTGAAAAGTGCTATACAAGTCTCATGGATTATTATTATTATTATTATTATTATTATTATTATTATGTTCTTCTTGCATGTATTGCACTTTGAACTGCAACTGTTAGCCGCAAATATGTCTGGGGTTCTCAGGTCCCAAGTCTGACTACAATCCATTGTCATGTGAAGGAAGTTATTCTGTCTTTCTATAGATTTCTGAAAAAGAAAAATCACCTCTGGTACATTTTCATTTGAAGGCTTCATTCTGACATACGAAACACTTGGCATCATTACTTTTAATCAATGTTGAGGTAACATGAGCAAATGTTCATATGTCATAATAATATGTCATAAAAATACAGCAGATGTGGTTTCCAGATAATTATGAAATATAATGGAGCAGCTCTGTGATGACAATAAATGTTTTTTTCAGGGGAACATTGAAGGGGTCACGGTGGTTGGAGCTGCAGTGGAAACTAAAGGACGTATGGATCTGTATGTGATGACAGTAATGTGCAGAGCTGTATGTTAGACAGTGCTCCTCATTCTAGTAATGATGCATGACATTTGGAAGAATTGCCGGTGACTAGATGACATGATAAAAGCAGTTGAAATGTAGGGTATGAGCTTTTAAACTTGATCTTAATGGGGTGGATCCATTAGTTATGAAATAAAGAGGATTGTTCCCTCGTGAAGGAATTAGAAAAAGGGCTACTGCTTCAATCGTACAAACTATTTTTTTTTAAAAAGCTGATGTTAAGGAGTACGTTTTTCCTGAATGATGAGCAGGGATAAAAAGCCAACTTTGTGCGTGGTGCAATTCAATGTAAAGTCAAAGCAAAAAGGTAACAAAAATGATGCAAATGCCTTGGCTTTAAAGAAGCTGTTACGCAAATTGGTCTGAACACACCACACATTTATTAGTAAGACCACCTTTTTAAAAATGAACACAGTATACGCCGACATTATGCATGAGCTTTTTTGTGACCTATCAAACTGAGATAATATGGTGTTGTTGCAATAATCACTTTTAAAGTCAGGAAATGTGATTTATTGCACTTCGCCACTACTACCAACTAAATAAACCTAGGAGAAAATCTAAAAACGGTGCCAGCTACTGTAATACATCAAAATGAACCATCACAATGAAAAGCTTGCTAATTAAAGGGTATCTTATTTGTTTTATTTAGTTTGAAAAAACAAGTGTTTAGCTAGCTTACTGGCTTACATTTTCTTTAGCTCATAACGCTAGCTATGGACAATGTGTTCTAATTGAATGTATACTCATATGGATACAGTCTGCAGGCTATCATGGGTTATCATTATCTTCTCTAACACTGACAACCTTGTAATTCACATATTGATAGCAATGTCTTAATTTAATCTATTTAAATGTATCTTTTTGTTCATTCATACAAATAACTCTGATTCTTATGGTGCGTTCACACACAAAGAGTTTTTCACATTTTTCAACCTCCACATGTCAGAATCCCAGTGAGGCAGTTTCCTCACTAAACTGAGAGTTCAGTTGCGCAGCGACCTGACAACTGCTTGAGGAATGTTGGATTGTGGGAGTTGGAGGACGTCTTTGACCCAGGAAATGGGTTAGATGAGGTCACCACAGAGGGCTCATCTGGTCACCGGGGGCAACCAGCCACAACAGCCTTAATACAGAGTAACAGGCTGGCAATAACAGCATTTTTCAATATATTCATAGGATCTTAAGATTAGATGTTATGTTGCTGGAATAATGCCAATATGACTATGAACAGATATGTTTCACTGTCTAGTCTGCTACAGCAACACGAAACCACAACAGAGAGATGTAAACTTTATATTTTTGAAGTTTCATGTGAATTAGTTTGACACAATGCTGTTCCGGTATACATAGACATTAATGAAGACCTTATCTTAATCCAGCCAAGATTTTTAACGGATACATCAAACCAATGTAAAATGAGTTTTCACACAAACTACACATTTTGTGGTTCAAGCAAGAATTGTCATTTTATACACACCTAAATGTAAAATGAACCGGTTTTTCTATCATGAGGAAACAATGAAATATGGACTATTGTCTTATTTGTAATTCTTGTTGATTGTGGTGAAGCCAAAGACAATTTACCACATTTCAACTCCCTTCCGATTAAATCTCAGAAAAACAAGGCATAAAGTGTTTGTTTTTTCATCACAGTGCAGTTTAAAAATATTCCTGAGGCTGTGCATATCTTTGCAATCGCCAACAGGTGCAACTGGTATCCTCCTGATTGCATGTCACTGTTGTTGTTGTTGTTGTTAAATCAAAAGAGGATAGTTTTTTTGAATGTTTTACTACCCAAACTGTGTTTTTTTTATTGAATCTAAATTTGAGAGAAACACTCCAGTTAGTTTTGGCGGTTGCAACACAACAAATGAAGTGTCTTAGCACAAGATACAGACTCAAACCTGCTTAGAATTACTGTGTAGTTTGGACTTGGCTCCAAGTCCAATACACTTTGATTATCTTGTCTACAGGGCAGGAAAGATCTGACTTAATTTCCTTTATAAAGCCTGAGGAAGCGATTAGCACTGATTTACGCTTCTGCTGCCAGACAGTCACTGCCTTCTTTCCCTCTGACTCTCTCCCCCCCCATTCTTTATTTTTTCTTTGTCTCCTCAGTTTTTTTTAGTGCTGTGCCGACAATCCTTATCTGTTTCATACAGCAGCCCTTAGTGGATAGAGTCACAAAGGTTTCCACCCCATGAATCAGCGTGATGTTTTAACTGCTGCTAGAATTTGGTGTCATGCGTTTATTTCCAGGTCAGAGGAAAGGTCACATCGTCAGCAGCTTTGACGAGATCCAGATCCAGGATCAAACTGTCCCTGTTAGTGTCACGCTGCGAGGAAACTCACATATCGGCAGGTTGGGTTCTGCAGTATGACTTAAGGCATTAAATGATTATAGCGTATACTGTCCTTTGCTGCAGGGTGACTTATTTTTGTGGGCCAAACTGGGAAGTAGCATCACCCAGGTTCCTTCGACTTAAAGCCAATGAGATTTTTCCATTTGGAAGCATAAATGCATTTACCGGTAGTAAAAAGCTAACGTCGGGCCATAAAAAAAAACGACACCACTGTTGAATGACTTTAACGTTACTACCACTGAGCTATATACAACTTGTAAATTGATTTTGCGCCAAGATTTTAAGAATCCTACAATTGGAAAATACTATAAAATGATTCATCTACAAGTTGGAAAGTTTGTGTTAAAATAGTTTGCAATATAAACACAACGCTGCAGTAGTGTCAAAGTATTATGTCCCTGACAGCCTCTTTTTAGACACTTGGTAGCATTTTGAGTCAAGTAAGTACTTCAGAATTAGGGGTATTCACTTACATCTTTATGTTTTAGAATTAAAATAAACGTATCCAGAACATAACTCCCTGCTGTTGTGAAGACCTGAACCCTCCCTGCAACAAATACAAGGGTCAATCTGCATAAAAGGGTTAGTGAGTGTGTGTGTGTGTGTGTGTGTGTGTGTGTGTGTGTGTGTGTGTGGTGTGTGTGTGTGTGTGTGTGTGTGTGTGTGTGTGTGTGTGTGTGTGTGTGTGTGTGTGTGTGTGTGTGTGTGTGTCATGTTCGCTGTTCATTTCCTATGGCGCTGAAATGCATGCGTTTCACTATATGTTCTAAATTCACATGACAACAAGTCATGTAGGCTATGGTTTTTGCGTAAGGTAGTAACAGCAGTAACATAAATCTGCCCCTATGGTTCAAAAAGCTCTTTATGTTTCTCATACAGCCTGTGCTGCAGCACCTCTTTTCACCCTCTGTCCGAAACCAGAGCCCAGTCCGCTCTGATTGGTTGGTGGCTGGCTCTGTTGTGATTGGTCAACCACTAAGAGATGTCCCGCCCCATAGGCTATCACGTACAATGTGTTTGAGTGCAAGCGATGTCACCATTTTACGGAAGTAAACAAAGACTTCCCCGGAGGCAACACAGGGATTGTAGCCTTTGCAGACCATTTACATGCACAAAAACGGGAAAACCCCCAAAAGCATATCGGGGCCCTTTAAAAAATCCAAGTTCCAGTTTGCTGCTGTCATGCAACTCTGTTGGGACATGGACTAAATGCACGGTCAGGAAGGAGAGAAAGAAACTGGTGATTCATAACATTTGGATGGTGCATTAGAAGCCATTTCTGGTGTTTCCTGTACTCAGATGAGATAGATCATTCTCACTCCTACACATGAACCGCAAAAAGCCATAAAGGGAGAGAACAAATTATACGGCCAACATGTGGAAGTTCTCATTTGTTTTGACTGATCCCACTGTTGCTGCTGGCAGAAGGAAAGACGCCAGCTTGAGGTTGGAATCTGACTTGACTGATAGACGGTATGGTCAATATATTATTTTACTTTTAGGGAAGGTGAGTTTTAAATTACATTACATTACATTTAGCTGACGCTTTTATCCAAAGCGACTTACAATAAGTGCATTCTACCAGGAAGATACAACCTTGAAGAAAACAGAATCAAATCAGGTTTCATAGAGCCAAAACATGTCAAGTGCTACTCAACTGGCTTTAGATAAGCCAGTCCTTTGTTAGTATATAATGGCGCGTTTCCACTGCAGGCCTCGCTCGGCCTCGCTCGGTTTGGTTAGGCCTTATTAGGCCCGGCTCACTTTATGCTACGCTTCCATTACAGTTTAGGAACTGGGGTAGTTACTATAGTAACGCAGTGTAGGTGGAGCTGTGACGTCATCTTCAATGAGAGCCCCAGAAAAACAACACAGCCGTTAGCTCTTAGCACTCAGAGCTCACAGCTCTTCATATCTGTTCAGAAACTTGACAACAGTTAAACAAGTACAAACCACAGACTGTCTGTGTCATGGCGAATACAGTCGCTGGTTTATTTATGTCTGTATAGGCCGTTGTTGTGAGTGTGGACGGTCGGAGCATATATAACGTTAGCTTAGCCAAGCTACATTTAGAAAACACGCATTTTAAAAGGGTTTTTCGCCTGCCGTCTGTCTGCAGACTTGTCAAAGCATTAATTCATGGTTTTTACTAACCGGTATCAGTATGTTGTTACTTCGGCATCATTTTGAAACGTGTATTACAATTAAATCACGGTCAAATATGTTCATCTTGTTGTAGTTGTAGCCCCCTTGCCAGCGATTCTCTCTCTAGTTTAGCATACTCAGCCCGACTCAGCCTGGTTGTTCCTGGCCCTAGAACCACGATTTAGTCGGGCCAGAAAAAAGGTGAAAAAGTAGCCCCGGGCCAAAACTAGGCCAAGTGGAAACGCAACCAAAAACGGGCCCCGCACGGCTCTGCACGCTTAAAGCGAGTCACCCGCTGCAGTGGAAACGCGCCATAAGTGCTTTGTTAGTAATTCTATCGCTCGAAGTGGAGTCGAAAGATATGAGTTTTGAGTCTGCGGCGGAAGATGTGTAAGCTAGCTGTCCTAATTTCAATGGGGAGCTCATTCCACCATTTTGGAGCCAGGATAGCAAACCCACGTGTTTTTGCTGATGGGAACTTGGGTCCCCCTCGCAGTGCGGGTGCAGCGAGCCGTTTGGCTGATGCAGAGCTGAGTGCACGTGCTGGGGTGTATGGTTTAACCCAGAGGTGGGAGTAAGTCCTACATGTGCAAGTCATGAGCAAGTCTCAAGTCTTGACCTACAAACTATCAAGCAAGTCCCAAGTCACTGTGGTGAGAGTCAAGCAATTCAAGTCAAGTCATTGCTCAGGTCAAGCAAGTCAAGTCATACAACATTCTGATGAATAAACCCAGTTTCCGCATTTAAATCAGTTAAAAGACAGTGGTTATGAAAATGGATTCAACCCCCACACTATGATCTTCATTACATACACAGTTAATCATTTGAAATCTAATTTAGACCGATGACAATCAGATTCATATTAACCCTAGAACTGCAGACAATATAGCTAGGACTCAAAAAGTCTGTTCAAAAAGGCAGAATTCCAGGTAAGAAAATCATATATGGCATTTGTCATTACACATATTTAATTTACATTTCTGTTAACACTAGAACCGCCAACAGCGTCAGCACCTACATAGATATCATTTTCAAATAATTTCATTTGTTCCTCTTCATAATTTCCTTATAAACTAAGTAGGACGATTTAAAACTCACTTAATTGGGTTAATTTAGAAATTGCCTCAGTTTATCATCATAACAGATCAAAAAGATTCATTTTACAATAAATCAAGGAATGATGCACTTCTACAAACAAAAACAACATAATTAAAACATTTAAACAAACTACTAAAAGTAGATGAACTACATTATTCAACAGTTTACAGTAACTTCTGATAATAATAACACAGGGGAAATAAACGACTTATCTCTTTTCCTCTAACCAAGTCTAACGTAGCTTAAACTTAACGTTAGCTTTCTAGCTAACACAACACATGCACGCACCTTTCTCTGTGGATTTTGTAGTGACGAATGAAGTTGGATGTTGTGGTGGTCGTGTCACTGATCTTTATGCTGCAGACCCTGCATACCGCTGTTCTTTTCTTATTAGCGTCATCGACAACATAATCCTTGAATCCAAACTTGACTATTTGTGGAGTAAAGCTAGCCGCTGCCATGTTAGCTGAGACTCCTGCCTTCTAGTGGGTTGCCAGGTTTGCACGCACGGCGCTATAATCACCCAATCACATTTCGAAAAAAACTAAACGTAATATCTCAATACAAAAACAAACGCAAATATTTAATTTTAAAAAGTCAAGTCCTTTCAAGCTTAAATCAAGCCATGTGACTCGAGTCCCCACCTCTGCTTTAACCATGTCCTGGGTTGCGTTCCGATAATCCAAAAATCAGCTCCTAAATTCTAACCCTATCGTCTATTCCTTGACCTCTGAGTGAAACGTCACAGGGTTAAGGAATAGTGGATAGGAAAATTCAAAAGGATTTAGGAGAAGAGACTGCAGTCCTTTAGAGAATCCGAATGCACTTTCACTATTCAACGTGTTTATGATGCGCCAGCGGACGTCATGAATGTGCGTCTGCTGCTGTGGGGAAACTATGGAAACTACAGTTTTCTATACAGCGGACTACAACATGGATGTTTAATAAGAACGAGGGACTACTGTAAACTCATCTAGAGACTCTGCACCGTGCTCTGATGCTGTTGCTTTATGCTTTATGAACGGGGACAACAGAGAAACATATTCTTCATGACCAAAGTTGGAATTGAAATAAAAAAGGAAAGTGAAACTTATGCTCGTCACCCTCTCCCTCCGGTCCACATTAATACAAATGATCCCAATACGTATGATTGTATGAACTATGAAAAGATCTTAAAATCAATACAGATGTATTTATTATAAACGTTAGTCCTTAACATCTATCACTGTGTAAATCACCATTCAAACATCTTTTAAAAGTTGAACAAACCCCACACAGCTCAGTAAAGACTGAAATGTTGACTTTATTTGATAATTTCAGTAAAAACTAACGTTCATATTTCTCTCTTTGATTATAATACTGATGAACGTTCAAAACAAAGCACTTTGGCAACTTACCACATACGTTTTAAAAAGCTTAATAAGCACTGTAACTTTCATGATATAATTTCTCCGTCATAATCGGTTGTTTCCGTGAACGGCCAACTGTTGAGTGACGTCAAATGCTACGGCTGCAATGCATTGTGGGGCAGCATTTTCTCCTCTCCTTTCGGCTAGGGAGGTCCAGTGGTTCCTAAGCTAAAGGAGGTTATAAAGGAAGTTTGAAACCTCCTTTCCTTTCATTTGGAGAATTGGAACGGCACTTATCATGGCTGCCACTGAGGGACTTCCGGGTCATTTCACTCCGTTAGGAAGGTTCCTAAACTAAATGGACTATTGGAACGCAACCCTGGATGTAGATGACATGAGATTTATTTTTGCTATGTTCAGAAAAATGTACCGTAGTGTTTTTGGAAACTTCTGTTCTTATAACATTATCGGATGGAAATGTCCACACAGATTTACTTCATTTGTTGTTATAGAGATAAGAATTTGATTTCACTCTAACAATGTTTTAATTTAGTTTGATAATGGTCTGATTCTGTATTGAAATTGATTATGGAAATTATCAAGTTTGAAAGAATATCAATACTAAACACTTTCTCTCAAATCCACCTGTTGCTTTACATCTTGTAAAGTTGGTCTTCTTGGCTGACATGGAGCAATTGGTCTCTTGAGGAATGCAAAGTCCAACAGAGTGCTTTAAATCGCGCCATCATTTTTTTTCACCAAGTCTGATAGCAAAGCTAAAAGCATGATGTGTGTTGGGAAGAGGAGAATGTTACCATAATCACAACAAACAAGTCATAGTTTCCACAGGCTTTTCCATCTTCCATCACGCTTTGACTGGAGCTCTTAAATCAAGTTTGTTTTCTCTTTTTCTGCAATAGTTGTGGATCGAAACATGGAGCAATTCACATTTTCTCTGGACAATTTCCTGTAAATAGTTTAAATTTACACTAAACTTAGATGGGAGGAGCAGCGGTAAAATACTGTTTAATAATATCATGAAATTAGGTAATGCACTCATTTGAGCTTCCTATCAACCATGGAAACCACTAAGTAGCTGCAAAAACAGCAATTATATGAATAATTATCTTTATGTTTTAATGCATATTCCATGGGCTGCGTTTCATAAGATATTTTGTTTTCTTGTGTATCACCTGTTTAATCTTTCATCGCTTCATCCCAAACTTCACATAACTACTCGCTGGACAAAACTGAAGAGGGACTTGGATACTCAGAATAGTCCTTCCGTCAGTTGATGTGTTTTTCATCTGAAAGCTGGGATATAGTAGTAAGATTTCAGAAACAAAAAAACTAACATGTTAAAACTGTGAGGTAGAGGCCAGCTCGCAGGCCTCTATAAAATACTTTTTATTCAGGAAAAGACAAACTGTTCCCTCTGGTTTATAACAACCGTAAAACTTCCAGCAGACCATTGTGTTGTTTTCAGCATGATGTCATGAGAAAATAGCCTTGGAAAGTGTTCCTCGAGCAAGGAAACCCCGCTGGTTGGCAAAAACAGATTATCTACATTTTATGTTAACAAATCGTTAAAAGAATTCCCTCAATTAAGTTTCTACGAAAAACAACTCTGTCTCTTACAAACTATATTTCTATAAAGATGAACTGCATAGTCAATTACGTTTCGAGGGTAATGTATTTTCTCTTGGATTAAGGTTGCGGCTTTAAAAACATGGTATCATTGTAATTTGAGACAAAACAAAAATGCAACAAAACTACCTGGTTAGGTTTAGTGAAAGATGGTGGTTTGACTACAAATAAGTACATTGGTTATGCAGCTATGTTACATACATCAACTTTTACTGTTGGAATCAGACGGGATATAAGCACCCTCCTGGATGAAAGTCATGTGTTTGTTTGACTTGTCAACCCCCAGACCTTATGCTTTCATGCGGACTTTGTCCTTGAATGTCTGAGTATGATGCTGTGTCTCAAATTGATATTTCCCTTAGCTCGCAACAATCAGTAGGTATACCAAATAATTACCGACTTCTCAAATAACCCTATACTTTAATGGTGGCTGCTTTTCTACACCAGTGTAGTGCTGAGTTATCTAAATAGTGAGACAAAAACACACTTATATAACTTTATTTTATGTGGTGCTGTGTTTACCTAAGCAACCATTATAGTGGCTAATGGTGTAGCTTCCGTTACGTAGCCAATATGGCAGTCATTGAGTGCCAAAAGGGTCCAGCACACCTGGGTATTGAGAGCATTGTTTGCCATTGGGACACACAGAACAGCAAATGTCAGTACAAAAGAGCACCAACTGAGACACAGCTTTCACGTAGGTTTGGGTAGTAGCTGCTTATGCTAGCTGGAGCCTGCAGCAGAGAGGAGTAGCGGGCTACAAAGATCTGAAAGCTGTCGTCTTTCTACCTCCACAACCACACATCTTTTGACTGTTCTTACTTCAGACCTAACTAACGCTGACTCAAGTAACATCTTTTGTTAAACGTTAATTTGAGAACATGTATCAAACTTCCCACAGCTCCTTGTGGAGAGAGTGCTACAGTACGTACAGACTGCAGTGGCCAATATTTACTTTTCTGTTTGTGGACACAATAAACAACATGCAATCTGATCTTTGTAACTCTGATTTGAGGCTACGTTCATGTGCTCTTAACACTAGAACTGCCAGGGATCGCTGTATAGCCTACCTAAAACCGCCAACGGGTAAAATGTACCCGCTATTAGAATGCATTGATTTTCAAGGTACAATGTTCTTTATCATACTAGAACACAGGATTAAGATTGAGTTTTGATCGCACAGTGATGAAACTTATACCAATAGAATCTGTGGACTCTCAGCTTTTCATGCAGATTGCATGAAGTATAAAAGATCGCTATCGTGAGTTATGTGCAAAGTGTCTCTCTATCTCTCTCTCTCTTTCTATCTATCTATAACTATCTATCGACCTATCTATAACTATCTATATCTATCTATCTATCTATCTATCTATCTATAAGGAACCGCAGTAAACAGCAGGCGTTGCTATAGCAACACGTCATGTTTATGTTTTCGCACGAGATCAATAGCGCGAAAATCACTGCATTTTCTACAAGGTAAATATTACCCGCTGGCGCTAATGGGTATAAATGGCAATTTTTTGGGCAATTTTTTTAATCTGACTTCATATTGACAATTTTTAACAACAGAGGGTGCTACATACAGTAACATACTTTCAGGAAAAGTCACGGACTGGAAGACTTGAATATTTTATTGAAAAAAAGTTACAAACAATCAAGAAACAGCTGCGGGTAAAATGTACCCGTTGGCGGTTCTAGTGTTAAATCAAATACGGGGTTGCATTCCAATAGTCCATTTAGCTTAGGATCCTTCCTAACGGAGTGAAATGACCCGGAAGTCCCTCAGTGGCAGCCATGATAAGTGCCGTTCCAATTCTCCAAATGAAAGGAAAGGAGGTTTCAAACTTCCTTTATAACCTCCTTTAGCTTAGGAACCACTGGACCTCCCTAACCGAAAGGAGAGGAGAAAATGCTGCCCCACAATGCATTGCAGCCGCAGCATTTGCTGTCACTCAACAGTCGGCCGTTCACGGAAACAACCGATTATGACCGAGAAATGATATCATGAAAGTTACGGTGCTTATTAAGCATTTTAAAACGTATGTGGTAAGTTGCCAAAGTGCTTTGTTCTGAACGTTCATCAGTATTATAATCAAAGAGAGAAATATGAACGTTAGTTTTTTACTGAAATTATCAAATAAAGTCAACATCTCACAGTCTTTACTGAGCTGTGTGGGGTTTGTTCAACTTTTAAAAGATGTTTGAATGGTGATATACACAGTGATAGATGTTAAGGACTAACGTTTATAATAAATACATTTGTATTGATTTTAAGATATTTTCATAGTTCATACAATCATACGTATTGGGATCATTTGTATTAATGTGGACCGGAGGGAGAGGGTGACGAGCATAAGTTTCACTTTCCTTTTTTATTTCAATTCCAACTTTGGTCATGAAGAATATGTTTCTCTGTTGTCCACGTTCATAAAGCATAAAGCAACAGCATCAGAGCACGGTGCAGAGTCTCTAGATGAGTTTACAGTAGTCCCTCGTTCTTATTAAACATCCATGTTGTAGTCCGCTGTATAGAAAACTAGTTTCCATAGTTTCCCCACAGCAGCAGACGCACATTCAGGACGTCCGCTGGAGCATCATAAACACGTCGGATAGTGAAAGTGCATTCGGATTCTCTAAAGTACCGCAGTCTCTTCTCCTAAGTCCTTTTGAATTCTCCTATCCACTATCCCTTAACCCCGTGACGTTTCACTCAGAGGTCAAGGAATAGGAGATAGGGTTAGAATTTAGGAGCTGATTTTTGGATTATCGGAACGCAACCCAGGTCTAGTTTCTTTGTTGCACCTTTTGCGTACCTGTTACCTGTTAAAAAAAAAGTAATCAGTAAAGTAATATAATTACCCCAATATTAAAGTAATGTATCCTTATTACTTTCCGGAACTTTTGGATTACCTCAATATCAAATATGCAATTGTTACGAACTCAGACACTTAGGAGGTAGGACCCAATTGCACGACCCGGGAGACAGAGGTAAAGTATTTGTAAGATACTTTATTTTCCAATACAGCAGTGAACAACAAAAAGGGTAACTATCAATCTCTAGCCGAGACGACAAAAATAGCGAACAAAAAATGAAAGCGCTCACGTAGTGAGGAATGAAACTTTTCACGAGCACAAGAAACATCGACCTGACCATAGCATAAGACAATACGAACTGACAAAGAACACTGGGAGACAGGGGAATTTAAGCACAGGGTGACAAGACACAGCTGGGACCAATCAGGGGCGGGGCTGACACTGATGAGCACAGGAGACACAGGATGGATGACAGGTGCAAACAATCAAGAAGCCTGGAATGAGAGAAAGCAAACATAAACAACATGAACCTCTCTAGCATTTCTGTCGGTGCACAACACAATGAGATTGCTTTGACTTATTGTATTCTGATAAAAGAAAAGAGAAGACAACACAACAATGAAACATTTGAAAAAAAGAAACTAAGATATTCTGCATCCAGAATGGGACCTCTTCTCAGTTATTTTTGTTGTTATTAAATATGTGTCTTTTTTAAATCAAGCAGTATGCATAACTATCTGAAGTATTGGTCTCCAATACTGAATTTGATGATGAAGTAAAAAAGCAAACAATGTTCCATCCACTACTTTACTAACTCATATGCCGTTCAAATGTTTAGCCCCATACAATGTTTATGTCGGTATGTTGTTAGGTTTAATTGTTTGTCCACGTATTCCTTGCTTTGTTAGTATGGGATTAGTTTTGTATCATAAAGATAAAGCTACACTTTCTCAGAATCAAGCAAAACTATGAGTTTAAAAGAAAAAAACTGAGTCAAGCAAAATAAAATACATTTCAAAAATAAAACTGTAAGTTGCAAACAAATCATTTGTGTAATCATGTAAACTATAAGTCTTTTTTCTTTGTTTTAACATAGGTTTTTGTTTGCAGTTCTTGTTTCTTCTTTCTCAATGATCAGACTTTTGCTCTCGCTGCAGCTCTTCTTGTATGCGCTCCCTCATTTTTTGTTTTCGATTTTGACACAAACCTCCCATGTGGGCGGGACTTTCAGGGGTGTGTCCCCATTGACTACTCAGTTTTTGAGTGACAGCCCACTACACCACAGATCATACAGTGCAACTCATGCAGCAAACTCCGGAGTCCACTCGGCCACGTTAGTGTTGGTGTCTCCTGGGGAGTTTCATGAACATATCGGACTTCTCTTATGGATTGCTGTGCATTAGACTTGTGTTGTGTAGTTTATACTTTATTCCAACTTTAAATATTGTAATACCTGAACACACTGCTGCTGTTAAATAATTTCCTAATTTGGGATTGATAAAGTGTCTGTCTATCTATTTATTAAAAAAACACATCTATGTATTTTCAAGCTAAAGGTGATACACAATATAAACTGTATACTGTTATTTTTTCAAATACATGTTACATTTCAAAAGCATATATTGCTATGTTTAGGACAAACAATTAAAGACTGCTTTAATTTAATAAATTCTACAATATAAAAGTGGCAGATTTGCTTTATTAAACAGACCAGACCTAGGCTGCATACCAACACAATTAGGAGCATGCTCACATCTTACTATGTGGGTCTGAAGAGCTGAAGCATTCAGACACAATGGATGAAAAAGGGCAACTGTGAAAACCGGTCTCATTCTATATCCTGTGAGAAAATGATATACATTTAGCATTAAAAATTCGACATACTATTCCTAGCCTGAGGAAGATATGAATAATCAACAGATTTGAATGGAATCTCTAACATTTTCATGTAGAATAAAGACAAAAGAGTGATTATACAAATTACATTTATTGAAATTTGAACCAGAAGATGAAGTCTCAAAGAATGTTTTAAATAAAAGGACATAAAACAAAAAGGTGGATAATAATAACATCTATTAAGTGTATATATGTACAGACATTTGGTCAAATGAAATGACACTGTGATAACAACAACGCGTGGATGAAGCTTGTGCAGGGGCCTCATTTATAACACCGTGCGTAGGATTCACGTGGGAAGGTTGCTTACGTAGTAGAAATCAAAAAAATAGGTACAGAAATGTTCCGACATTTTCCGATTCACCAAACATTGCGTACCGGCGAGGAAAGTGCGTACGGCACTTCCTACGCCGGTTTCCCTTTATAAATCACATTCGACTCGAAATGCGGTGCAGCTTTTGTGGGCTTCACGTAACGCCCATATTTGCCTATAAATAGTCAAAGAAACGCCCATTCATTCATTCTGACTGACTGCATGAAGAAGATAGCAGGAAATGACGACAGAACAGCTAAAAAAGACATCTCACACCGTGTCAGATTTTGGTTATTTTTGGGAGGTCGAGATAAATCATATTGTTTGGTGGATGCAGTTTGAACAGAGTAGCAGCATGGAGGTCGGATCGTCACCAAAATAAATAAGTGGTCCGAAAAAGGTTCATGACAAAAACATACACATAGCCTAACCTTCGTCCTCAGGCAGTGTGTTTGTACCGGGGACAGCAGACCCCCCTTGATGAGAAACTGTAAGAAATGATCGGGGAGCGGTGTGGAGTCATGACGACTGGATCTGAATTATTTATTTGTATTTGGTGGTTTGTGTTCCAGCTGTCGATCAGCAACTATATATCCATAATCCACCAGTTAAAGGAAATACAACTAATGTGTTGTGTTATATTAGCTGTACAATTGACCACATATGGTGTTCTTAGCTTCCATACCTCCTGTGTTTTACGAGCGACTTATCAAGTATTGGCAAACGGCATAAAACACGATTAAACATGATAGTATATAAAACCATGCTCGTATCTACAACCTATAGAAATGCAACGGCGTCAGTTTAGACGTAATTCTGTCCTCCTGCTTACCGCATCATTTATGAGAAAACATTTCATAACATTAACACAACATATTCGAGGTGGTTTTAAATAACATATCCGTATTTATTTATTTCTCCAAGTTATGTTTTTGTGTGCACTGAGGAGTCTCAAACAGGCGTTTGTTTCACATCATTTTAAGATTGGCTTTAATCAATGTTTGAAAATGAATTCTTCATATGATAAATGAGAGGTAACATTTTATTTATGGTATTATTTCCACATATTTCTCTCCATTCTTCCTTCTGCCAACGGTGTCGCAGTTTCTCGTCTCTCCCGTGTTTGTGCTTAGTGCGTACGCATGGGTTAGAGTTTGCGTGGAGGACCGCACGTTTTCCCGTCAAGTTAGTATTTTATAAATCGCAAACATTGCGTAGAAACTGCCGTACGCCATTTTTTGAGTGTATACCCCTTTATAAAGACTTATAGTTTACATGATTACACAAATGATTTGTTTGCAACTTATAGTTTTATTTTTTAAATGTATTTTATTTTGCTTGACTCAGTTTTGTTTTCTTTTAAACTCATAGTTTTGCTTTATTCTGAGAAAGTGTTGCTTTATCTTTATGATACAAAACTAATCCCATATATTAGGACAATCATTTGTCAGATTAATAGCGGTCATTTTGCGTGTAAATATACTTTGTTTAGTATGCTATTTACACATGACAATCAAACTTTATTTAAACAGTCCCAACCTAACAGTAGTAGTAGACAGGTTAGTTGAATTTAGTTCGCTAACATTAGCGGTTAGCGTTTGGTCCTTAAACGTAAATGCTTCTTCAAATGAGACGAAGAGTCTAAGAAAACATAAAAAGTCACAAAATAGCAAAAAATGCCTGTTATTATTTTCCGCAGGCAAAGCAGATACATTCAACTTCAAGTGCAGGAAACTAAACCCACCTCCCCTGAACATGGGTCGACTGAAGAGTCTTGTCATGCCTGCCTACAAGCAGTAGCGCTGAGCAAAGTGACTAGAAGGCAACCACACACTTATAAAGTCAGGCAACACTAACCAGGCTTCGTGTGATTCTGTTTATTTGTACCTTACTTTGACCATCCGTTTACTGTTATTGATCATTGTGGAGAGAGGCAGACGTTTTGTTTTGTATTATAGCAGCTATCGGATGGAATCAATACATGGGCTGCACAGGTTGTCGTGTCCGACTATCACAAGTAGAATCATAATGAAAAAATATGCCGGTAAAATGTGCCTGTAGAAAACGGTTTATGCCACAATAGGATAGCAACAAGCAGTCAGTTAAGCTTCGGTTGCTATGCTAACATCACCCCATTTTATACCAGAGAAACTTTCATAACAGCGTTGTGATGCCAAACAGCGTCAATTCAGACTGACACACATTCACTTATGGGGAACTGGGGATATGTATCAGCTGCTTGTGTGAGTCGGACAGTGAATACTTTAGAGCGGCCGCGGCCGTGTGAGCTAACCCGGAGCTAACGGGAGAATAAACTCCCGTGGAAGAGCAACACTGCAGCAGTCGGTAAATGCTGCTGAAACACATTAATAAACAATTAACCACGGCACTCTGGAGAAAAGTATAAGGTTGGAGAAGTCGTTATTTAAGGCGAGACACCCCAGGTGAATAGGGTAATTTTTTTAACTTGAAGGTATCAGCTAGAAATTTCTCCAGTCAATTGTTTTTTGTATTACAAGTTTTCTGAAATAGAATGTTTAAATATGCAAATTATCCATTATCTCATTAAATATGCACATATTTTAACACATTTCAGGAATCGAAATCTGAACTTTGGATAAAGCCAGGTTCAAAATTCTTGTTTCATTTTGTAGTCATATTAGTATCTAAGGCTTTTACAGAAGGGATTTTGGATATCTCTTTTTATCACTCCATAAATCAGAAAATACTGTCAACAGCCCTAAAATATCAGTTTTCGCCATGTTTTTAGGTATACAGTGTTGTATAATTCAGGCTATGAATGATATATGAACAAACCCTTCTGTAAAAGCCTTCATAATAATGATAGGAATATAACTGGAAGGTTTGGTGTATGTACGTGCTACTGAAGTTGAAATTTCGAACTCAGAGTAGGAGAAAAAACTCATTTTGAGAAAACGACCTTTAAAGATTGCAGTGAGGCGCTAGCTAAACCCTCCTGTTCTTTGGATGACAGCTTGCGCCTCGACGCACTCCGTGAAGGTATTTCATGTTCGGGGTCATTTGTATTTTGTATAACCTTGCTTCGTGCAAGTGAGAATTGTTCTCGTCTTCTCTGTGAACCTTTTTTTTCGCCGTTCTTTTGCCATTTTGAGATTTCAATTTATAGCGGAAAGCTAACCAGGAAGTGTTTTAGCACATCACGTGACGCATCTGAACGAATCACGTTGTCAGAAATTGACACCAGCCAATGAGATTTCGTTTCTTGGTTTAAGACCCCTTTGTACTTTCACGATTGGTTGCTGATACAAAGGAAGTGACCATATTTGGATCTGATGAGATTGTGCAGGAGAGACGGAGCTTTCCAGCGATACCTCTGTTGACATGGTGCACACAGCGGTCGCGGTACGTTATGTTACGTTAGAATGCTAACTTTTGGTGAATTTAGGAGAAATCTACAGACGCAAATAGACAAACTATAGTAAAAATAAACACTTAAATGTGTATTTTGTACGTTTTCCTTCCAAAAGCCTGAAAGAAAACATGTTATAGAATCAAAATAGCACAAAATCTCAAAATTGACCAGTACTTGAAAAACGATTAAAAGCAACACGATCATCGACCCGACGCAGTCCCCCGTTGTTGTAGTTGTTGTTGTTGTGAGCGCCGTTGGGGAGCATATCAGCGATGTAAACGGTGACATCATGACGCAGCAGCGGCAGCACCAGTCGGGCTCTGGGCAGTGTGAACAAAGCGGGAGCAGAAAAGGGAAACCGGAGCTGAACCAGAAAAGCTCTAGCACGGAGCTAGAATGGGAAAAGCGCTGGTGTGAAAGCCGCAATAGAGGAAAGAAAATACACTTTTCCCTGATAAAAGCCGACACAGCAATTCAACTCTTTCTGGAAGACTTGTACATCCGGCTGCTTCCTCCAGACCATTGGATGTTGTCGCCCATTCCCTTGTCCCTTAGGTTCTTTTTCACCAGACATACAAAATTCATCATCATGATCACTGAAATACAGACAACACAAAATGCTCACGTACTTTACTGTATGGCAAATTACTGTATGTATAATGCCATAAAAGTGGAAAACACAATTTACCGTCACCAACATCTCGTCCAGAAAGCAGGTTGTTTGGATCCACACCAAGAGCTCGGTTTCTGCAACCTCACTTTGAACACTTGCATTGAAACCACAGATTCTGAAATCACAAATACACTTCATCAGTCACAACATTTAAGGTGGCTTCTTCTTCAGCAGACTCAATCTTATCAATTGCTTTGTCGTAGCTGGGATTTTTACTCACTGTAGCAAATGAAAGGTCTCAACATCCGACAGTCCCAGTCCTCCCATTTTCCCAAGTTCCCGAAAGCTGCAGTAACACAATTCTTATTGGGTGTGAAAGTTAGGTTCATATGCCGACCAGTACCTGAAGGAGGAGCGACTTCCATCGGACCACTTCCAGGTGTCTCTGGAAAGGCCGATCCAAGCTGCTCCTCCAGGGATCTGATCCAGTATCTGCTGGTTCTCTGCCTCGCTCCTCACACTGGCCAGGTCTGTGTGGTGGTCTCTGCAGTAGCTCTGGGCCACAGTCCAGTTCATGTAGCTGTTGATGAAGACAAATGTCTCATTCTGCCCTGAACATTTACCACAGAGAAGTGCTGAGTAGAGTCACCACAACATACAGCCTGACAATCAATACCACACGGTGGTATCTGTTGTGTATTTCTGAACACAAATACAATCTTAAAAGGTACCCTATTATACTGTTTTTCATCAATATATTATAGGTCTCAGATATATGCAAAACATGTGTTTGGCTCAAAATACCAATCAGATCATTGTAGAATCCCATAATCCCCTCTGTTTCAGCCCCGTTTCTAAAGTGCTGATTCTCTGTCTGTTACTTTAGATGAAAAATAAGGAGCCCCTCCCCACGCCCCTCTGAGAGAGATTTGGTTACAAAGAACACTAGAGGCGCGTTCACACCGGAGTACTTTTCCCCGTACTTTTCCCGTTTAGTTCCATTAGTACCCCTTGTCGCGTTCACACCAAAAAGAGTACTTAGTGCCGGGAACTTTTACCCCCATTTTTAGTGCCTGCTGAGAGGTGGTACTCTCCTAGGGGGAAAAAGTGCCCCAGTTCTGATTGGCTGGGCGAATTGCAAACCACGCCCCGTAAAACTCTGAAATGTTTTGTAGAGCCGCCATTTTATTATCCTCGCATTAGCATTATTAGCATTAGCATTCGCCCAGCGCACAAATGCAGAGAGACTAACTTATGGCAACACAAAAGAAAACATGGGAGCGGTGGAGATGAGGAGGTGTCGGCGTCGGCCAGTCGGTCAGTCGGCCAGTCCCCAACTCCGGGGACTTCAGGTGGCAGTATACGCCGTGAAGTGGTGTATGGCCTGCCAGTAAACCCGAAGAAGACGAAGAAGTGACGTCAGCGGCTTCATTTGCGTAATCTTCCCTCAGGGAACTTATTCCAGTGTGAACGCGATCGGCTCTTAGTTCCATGGGGGAACTAGTGCTGGGAACTAATGGCGCATTTCCACTGCAGCGGGTAGCCCCGTTTAAGCGTCCTTAATCGTCCTCAAGCGTCCAGGCCAGTTTTTTGGTGGCCTTTCCATATAGCGTAGCAACGGCTAGCGGGTACTTTTTCCCTCGTTTTTCCGGCCCCATAAATCGTGGCTCTATCAGCCAGGGCCAGGGCTGAACTAGTGACGTCAACACTTTCGACTGCTGATTGGTCAGAGAGAATTCGTCACAAGATCGCGCCACGAGATCATCCCTAGAGTCGCATATCTAGAAGCAACCTTGCAGCATTTTATACACAGCATTTTTGTAAACGGAGGAGCTACAAAATGGCAACGTCAAGAAAAGCACACCGTGGTCGACCGAGGAGGGTGACGACGTTCCTACATATCATTGGGGATGATAAAATCCAGCGGGGGAGCTCGACGGAACAACAA